>NC_044580.1:1929333-2250888 GCF_901933205.1 Camarhynchus parvulus
GCTCGTGAGTCCACCAGCACAAGCTCTTTTCTCTCCCTGATGTGAGGATTTTAAGCTCCCACTGCTGCCCCTCCAAATATTTTTTGGTGCTCCAAGGACCTGCCCAGGCACTGACCCCAGCCAAAGGCAAACCTTCTCAAGGGGCTCAGCCCATCCCATCCCAGAGATCCTGGAAAGTCTCAGCAGGGTTATCACCAGTGAGTTTCATCAAGATCAGCCCCATTCCTGGAGAAATTATTGCCTGTGCCCCGACCCACTGACGGCATCAGGTTTGAGGAGAGCACATAACAAGCCAGGACACAGCCAAGATGCACATCAAGAAAAAGGATATTTGGGATATTCAGCTCCTGAGGCTTCACCCCTGAATGCAGCAACAAGAACCATGGGGTCACACTGGCAAAAGACATCCAGTGGAGCCCAAGGGCCATGTCCATAGGCTCCATCACTGCTGTGTCAGACAGACATGGGAGCAAGGGTGAACTCCCCCATGGACAGAGCCATGGAGCACTGACTGACGTGGAAAAGTGTCTGGCAAAACCCAAAGCTCCTTCCTACACCCAACAAGGACTCCACGGCTGCCAAACCCTACAGCAAAATATTGGAAGAACACAAAAGCAGAAGTAGAGGCAAATGGGGTGAGCTGGTTGGGGCAAGAGCTGGCTGCAGCATTGAAGCACCTCATCAAGGAAAAACACTCCCTGCCAAAGTGCTCATTATTCCAGCCATGGAGATACAACAGAGCCTCCTGGCTGGCAGCTACTGGCTCAGCACACATCTCTTTTGTCTGACCTCCAGGGAGGTCACCCAGCCCAGGCTGCAGCAGTGGAGGGACAGACAGTCTCCCTTTCTTCATCTGCAGATGGAGACCAGCTTCCCTGCCCCAAACGGAAGTGGGAGCAGCACAGGGTTAAGCAAAGGACAAGCTGACGGAGACCAAAGGTTGGGCTGAGTCACGCTGTGGCTGTTCCTGTTTCAGTCTGAGCAAGTTTCTCGCTTGCCAAGCAGGGTTTGTCCCCAGGCCAGAATGAACCTGCCACCTTAATCCTCTCAATGCACTGCCTGGAGGAGCTGCCCGCCCTCCCTCCCACAGCCAGCACATACCTCTGCTCTTGGCTTGTCCTTTGGACTCCACACGCAGTTTTTGGGACATGGCTGCAGCTTTCAGGAGATAGGACAAGCCCAAGGCCACATCCCCCATTGCATCCCATTGGTCCTCCACCCTGCCCCAGGCATCCACCCAGCCTCAGTCTCTTCCTCAAGACACAAAACTGCTTTCCCACCCCTTACCATGCAGACACCTTTCTTCTCCTCGCCCACGGCTTTCCCGACCCAGAGGAAGCCATCCAGCTGCCCCCAGGAGGCTGATGAAACACAGACAATGCTTCCTCCTAAGTGACACATGTTCCTGCAGATCCAGACATCAAATCCCTCCTCAAAACAGGGATCAGCCCTCCAGCCTGAGCTTTCAGCAAGGAGGTTATGCTTCAATCTGGACAAGTAAAATGGCAGAACCATCCGCACCAGTGTCGGCATGGAGAAGACAGAATCATTTGGGTTAGAAGCGACCTTAATGCCCATCTTTTCCACCTCCTGCCATGGGTACAGACACCTCCCACTAGACCAGGCTGCTTCAAGCCCTGTCCAACTTGGCCTGGAACACTTCCAGGGATGGAGCAGCCACAGCTTCTTGACAGAAATCCGTGCCAGGGCCTCACCACCCTCACAGGAAAGTGTTTCTTCCCAATATCCCATGTAGCCCTGTCTTCTGCAAGTGGGAAGCCACTGCCCCATGTCCTGGCACTCCTTGATCAAAGTCCCTCTCCAGCTCTCTTGGAGACCATTTAGGCCTGGCAAGGGCTCTGAGGTCTCCCTGGAGCCTTCTTTTCTCCAGGTGAGCACTCCCAGCTCTCCCACCATGGCTCCAGAGCAGAGGAGCTCCAGCCCTCAGAGCATCTCCATGGCCTCCTGTGGACTCACTCCAGGAGTTCCACATTCTTCTCATGTTGGGATCCCATGGCTGGAGGCAGCTCTGCAGGTGCAGTCTCACCTGAGCAGGGCAAAATCCCCCCCACCTCCCCTGCTGCCCACACAGGGGGACGAGCCCAGGACACAGAGGGGTTTCCAGGTGCCAGCACACATGACTGGGGTGTGTGGAGCTTCTCGTCCACCAACATCACACATCACATTGGTTATCTCCAACTGCAAAGAGTTTCTGCAGCAGTATCAGTGAAAGAAATAAATCTTTAACTGTAAGAACATAGCAAAGCCAGGCAGGGTATGACCCAAGGTCCAGCCAGCTCCAGTGTTGGCTGTCACTGCAGCCAGCACAGATGGCTATGAGGGAACATAACAGCCAAGCATGTTGAGGTATTTCCCAAACCAATTCCCAAGCTTCTGTCCTCCTCATGCTTTTCCCAAGCCAAAACACATTGCCCTGTACACCCCCCTGATGAGTTTCTCCTCCACAAACCCACTCAGGTGCCCCAAATCACAGGTGGACTTTCAGCATACACAGCTTTTAGCAGCAGCATTCCAGCCCATCATGCAAAAGAGCATCTGCTGCTCTTCCTGGTTTCATCCACTTTGGTTTCTTTGCCAGAACAGACAAAGGAACAAGATGTCTCCACACCCCTCCTGAATTTTACAGGCTTCAATCACCTGCCCCAGGACGCCACTGTGCCCTCCCTACCCATCCCAGTGCCCACATTGTGAACCCTATGCCAAAGCAGAAATCCGCCCAGGGAACAACCTCTGGCTGCAAACATGGTGACAACGCTTTTCATACTCCCCAGCCACTGCCCTGACACTGTGGCACATGTTGATGGCAACAGGGCCAAGCCAACTCGAACACACACACTTGTGATGCTCACCCTGTGTGTGACATACACACAGCTTCACAGGCACACACCAGCAACACCCCGTGTGCAGCTGGCACAGAGGAAAGCACAGACCTCCACACGCTTAAAGCCTTCCCCATCTGAACCAGAAATCACATCAGCCACTGTGATTCCTCAGAAACCAGAGAAGAGTCCTGAAAAGTGGCCATAGAGTAGCCACCCAGAGCCCAGCACCACCCAGATGGACAGGCAGCCACTCACCCCACTGGCCACCTGCCATTGACAGGGCTTTTTGTGCCTCTGGTGACCTGGAAGAGCAGCTTGGCCAGCTCAGCATCACTTCCATGTGTTAGTAGAGGAGTGACATGTCAAACAACACCCACAGCCACCCCCAGCCCTGGATCACCACCACAAGTGGGACAGAGCCCATGTACAGACAGACCTGGGAACGAGGTGGTGACTCCTGTCAGCCCTGCTCCTTGTGCTCAGCCACATGCCCATGCAGATCCCACATCCACTAACGTGTTAAGGGATCGTTCTCTGCACATGATGCAACTGGAGAGAAATACATTCCTTTGGGAGCTGCAGGAAACCTTGACACACAAGGTGAAGCCAGCATGACACAGAGCACAGCATACACTCTTTGTGTCCCCTTGGGATATGTAGCAGACAAAGCACCAGGGCATCACCTTGACTTCAGAGTGACAGAGGCCAGAGAGGCCTGGACCTGTTCCACACAGCCAAAACACTGAGGAAAACCAAATCTCAGCAGGCTGGCTCAGAGAACACAGTCTGCAGGTGATTTGCTCCCACGTGGTTCCCAGAAGCCAAGCTTGACCAGCGTCATTCCACTGCCATGTCCAGACACCACCAACCAAACCACAATCACATCAAAACCAGGAGGCACCAGCCACATGTCAGTGCTGGCCCCAGCAGTACAAGACACACAGTCCCACCCCTTTGTCACCCACAATGCCATGTCACTGCAAAACCATATGAGCAGCAGCAATGGCACCCTTGCCCCAACACCTTTCTTACCTTTTCTGACTTCACCTTTTTCAGCTGCCGGCACTCACTTTCTCCATCCTCCAGCTCCGACTTTACTCCCAAGGGATTGAGCGCAGCTCCCGTGTCGATAGCTATACTCCCAAGCTGCTCAGCAGCAGCAGGCTCTGTCCCCTGGCCCCCATCATACTGTCCCACCCTCACTGCCAGGGCCAGGGGCTGCAGCACGCTGGGCTCCTTCTCTGCTGCAGTCCCCGCACCCTCACTCCTTTCCTTCTTGCTTTTGGATGAGCTGCCCTCCTTCTCCTTCTTGGAGCCAGCCACACTGCGAGACGCCTTGGCTGACTTCTCCGAGCTCTTCGGGGCGACGGCGGGCACCAAACCACCCGAGTTCGCACCATCCCCAGAGCGTCCTTGAACCTCCTTCTTGCCACCAGCTCCCTCACTGGGAGTGAACAGGGAGGACCCTGGGGTCGGCTTCCCACTGTCCTTACCAGTCTTGCTCCTTTTCGACTTTGATTTGCCCTCCTTGCCTTGCGGGCCTGGCACTGGGCTCACAAACTTGATGTTATCCGGTAGTGTTGCCACTGCGTTGGGTGCCGGGAGCCCCACCTCCTTGGAGCCCGACATTTCCAATTTCTGCTGATCCTTCTCCAAATCAGCGTCCAGGTCAATGATGAGATTCCCTACACCAATGTCCCACTCATCCCCACTGTCATACGTCTCAACCGGGTTCGCATCAATTCCTTTCCCTCCGGAAGCTCCGCTGCTCAAGGACATCTTAGAGTTAACGGCCCCTCACGATTCAAGGCTCTTCCCTGCCTCTACACCCTGGGGGTCACCTACGTCCTTGGGGGGCTTCCAGTGGTCCGGGTCTGCCCAAGTGACGGCATCGCTGCTGGAAGGGAGAGCAAAGAGAACAGGGTTACACATGAAGAGCCATGGACAGGCACACCTGCAGGGCAGGAGAGATGTGGGCAGAATGAAACCCCCAACCTCCCAAATCCCCCTCTCAGCATCCTTCTGCCACCCCCTGGGCTGGGGCTGCTCCACAGCCGCCCCCCCAGCAGCGGCCATCTGGCACCGCTCCTCGATCAATACCAGCCCTGGCAGGTCACGGCTCTCGGCTCCAACAAGACATTACTCACACATTTCCCCGCTCACCATTTCCCTCTGAATTATCGAGCGCTGCCCCTGGGAGGGAGGATTGATTCCTCTCCTGCCAATGCCACCCAGAGGGAGGGCTCCTCTCCACGCCAGCCTCGCTGCGAGGGACAAGAGCTGCTCACCAGGGAAGTCAAGTGCCTGGGTGGGAAATAAATCCTAGGCTTTCAGAGTGCCTGTGACACTTGGGACGTGTCAGAGCAATCACCAAAGGCCAAACTGCAGTGGGAAGCATAGGGGCTCCCATCCCACACCTCTGGGCAGAGCAACACACTACCCAGGTCTGGAGCATTTACCACCATTGCCTCTGGCCATCATAAGCTTCCAATGGGAAACAGAGATGCAATTGTGTAAGTAGCCAGTCTTAACTGGGAAGAGGGGGCTCAGCCCTACCTGCCCACGCCACAGCTGACCCTGGTGAGCCCAAAATATCTCCTCCCTGCTTCCCAGCCTCGCCCCCAGGGAGAGAAACAAAAAAGACACCCACGCGCAACCTGACACAGCACCCGAGTCACGGCAATTACCCTGACGAGACATAATTAACACATGTAACAGCTTCTTCCCAGCACCGCCCAGCAAGGCCACCTGCTCTCCAGAATCCTTAAGAAATCATTGACCACCCATTTGGATGAGCCTTCTCTTCAGCAGCACTGTCCTCCCCTTGCCCATCAAGCTCCAGGCCTGCCTGCTCCTGGTACTATTTACAAGTGACACTTCAAAAACAGGTGACTTAAAGAGAAATGAGAAGTAAAAAACCAAAAAAACAATCCAAAAAAAAACCCCACACCACACACACACAAATTTCTTCAAACCCCAGCAGGCAGGAGCCTGGAAAGCAGCTTCACGGTGCGTTTCCAGAGATGCAAACACTGTAAAAATGCCAGGGATTCTTTCATCAGCCAGGCTGCCGCAGCCAGACCATTTTCCATCTGCTACCCACAGCATCCTCAGCTCTGTACAGCTAATAATCCGCTCTCTGACAGGTCATTACAGAGATTTTTAACCCCAGGAGCTGGGGGGCTCGCGTGCAAGCTGGAAATGAAAAGCACTGACCTCTCATTTCAGCGGCAGGGAAAGTGCCGAATCAGGAGATCACTTTGTGCACCGGAGTCGGTAACGGCTTCCCAAAGCTGACCTGCGTGTTTCTATGGCCGCCTCCTCCTACTCCTGCTCCAGCACCTGCTCCCCAGTTCCAAGCTGGTGTGTCCAATCCCATCAGCCTGCCTCTCCAGAGCCTCTCTCCAAATCATCAATGGGGCCAGCAACTGGCAGTGACCACCTCACCCCTGCACGACGCTCTTTGTGCCATGGATCCAAGGCAATTCCTTTGTGCAGGTGGGCAAAGCCAGTAACGAGCTGGATGAACCAGATTTTTGGCTGATACAAGTCCTTTCCCAGCCCTAAGCTGAGGCATGGAATCCAGGAACAATCCCAATGAACCGGTGGACCACTGATGACTACTGATGAGCGAGAAAAACCCACAGGAGCTGAACACAGAGGATGAAGTTCCCTCTCCAAATCCAAGAGTTGCCAGCCCAAAGTTGGAGCAGGCAAAGTGCCATGGCGAGCTCAGGTCAGAGGGAAAAGCAGACAAGGATCTGACCTTGCAGTGACAGGAAAGCAACAGACAATCCACAGGGCTCTACTGCAACATGTGTAGCATCACCTGCTCCATGCAACACCTGCACAATGCCAGCTTGGCCAGCTCTCCACTCCCACCACAGAATTCACCTTGCTGCTCCAAACGTGCACATACACACGCACACACATCTCCATAAGTATTATTTATACATGTAGAATAAGGACAGCAGATGAGCGGGACTTGGGTCTGAAACTCCACAAACAGCAGCAGCTTTTGCCAATTCCTACCACAACAAAAGGAAGAAGGAGCCCAGAAGTCCGCTGCGTCCCTGACAATTGGAGAGCCAGGAACAATCAAAGGGTTAGAAAACAAGAGGAGCAAAAACCCTCACCCTGCAGAGGAGGTGCCGAGGGAGCCCAGGCTCTGCTAAGGCAGACAGAAGGGAACCACAAACAGGATGGACAGGAACATGCTGGATTGGCAAGAGCAGGGCAAAGGCACGTTGTGACGAGAGTGAGGCAGAGAACTCAAGACATGCCACCACAGGAAGAGGGACTGGGGCAGGGATCAGCCCTTTCCAGAGCAGAGCTGGAGGCTGGGACCCTGGAATGTGATCTGGGGGGGATCTCCTAAATATGCTCTGTTGCATGTGGTTCCTAAAGCATTTTCCACAGCCTTTTCCCCTTCCCCAAAATTCCCATCCCAGCTCCCCATTTCTCTACTTCACTATTGCAGGCTGAGCCTCTGCAACCAGAGGAGCATCTGGAGTCCCTCTCCCAAGCCAGACCAGCAGGGACCCCAACCTGACACACCATCATCATTCTGGGTGCACAGGAGCCCCTGGCTACCACACCCCACGGCCCAGAGAGAGAGGTGCCTTTCCCACTGCCTCCTTTGCCCAAGCTGGAGAAGCACTGGGTGGTATCCAGATCCTTCCCACTCTCCTGCCGGGGGAGTAACGCTGCCACAAATCACAGCCTCTCAGAAAAGAGAGCGAGGAGATTGATTCAGCTGTAAACGTGTCCTTCCCCTTACCTCCTGCCATCGCAGGATTGATCCCCGCACAACATGAAAAGCATGTGCTCACTTGTTGGCCTGGAGACCTGCCAACAAAGCGTTTTAAGAGCAGTCCTGGAGCGCAGATCCTACAAGGAGACAGCTTTCTGCTTGGGAATGCTGCACACACACAGCACCAGACATGAATAATTCAGCTCCATTAGGTGCTGAGACCTCTATAATCCACATCTACGGGCTGGGACAGAGCCAAACCCTATTCAGACACAAACCTGAAAGTTCACTTTCAGGGCTGCACACACACCTAGAGACAGCTCTTCCACCAGAACAGCTCCACTTCTAAAAGGCAGCAAGGAAACCGCGCCAGCCCCTGGCTCTATGTGCTAAAACCAGTGCAGGATGCTCAGAACCTGCCGAACCCGCGCCACTCCGGCTTTCTCTGCTGGTTGCTGGAGGCCAGGAGACCAAAGCTGGGAAGGATTGGCCGCCCAAGGGCGACAAGATGTAGGAGAAAGCTCTTCTCCTGGCAGCAGCCAGCCCACACAGAGGGAGACTGTCTCATAGCCATGTGCTCCAGCCTGCAGCGCCCCAGGATTAGCCTCTGGTGGCTTCCAGACATGACTGACTGCAATTTTCACCCTGATTAACTTTCAGGAATGCCCACAAGAAGGAGCGGTAAAGAGGACAGGGAAGGGGGGAGAAAAATCTGCAGGATGCAGCATTTCCTCCAGCGGGCACAAGGCAGGGAGCAGAAGGTTTGGTGAGATGGTTGCTCCGGCCAGCAGTGACCTGGGAGAGCACAGCCCTCCGCTCCCTCCCTAAAGAGCCAAAGGCAGTGCCATAGAAGGGATACTGGCCCCCCAGCCTGCCAAACCCCCAAAGGGCTCCCCACAAGCCCCCAGCTGAGGCAGCAGCACCAGGGGCTGCAGTGCTGAGGCCCTTCCTCCAGCTGCTGGCAGCCAGTCGGCTGCTCTCCCCATCCACTGCCTCTGCATGAGATCCCTTTTTGTTTCCTTTTACGACTAAAGAAACTCGGGGCGGTGAGGTGGGGGGGACACACTGCCTTCCCCACGCTGCTGCACTCACTCCCCACTCAGCTCCTACCACCGTGCCTGTAATCCCCCAGCTGGGCTTGTTTGGGTTGGATTTTTGTTAAGTAACTCCCATGTCTTTTCTGCAGATTTCTTTTTAAGATGTTCCCTTTCTCCCCGCCCCCTCTCTCTAGAGCTGGGGGAGAGAGGAGAGAAAAAAAGAGAGAGAGAAAAAAAGAGAAATGTTGAACGCGAGCCAGCTGGCACGAACAAGAGGAGACGGAGAAATCTGCACAAAGGAGCTTCCTCACTCACTTGCTGCTTTCAGCTCAAGAAATCACGCAGGGGAGGAGGGTTCACTCTCCCCCAGACATCAGTCAGGCTGCAGCAGACAAAGGAGATTTGCCATGACACCCTCCAGAACTGCCACCCAACGGGGGCAGGATCCCTCCACCGCCTGCGCCCTGCGGGAGTCCGAGCTGTTGCAAAACACGCCAAGGCGCAGAGCTTCAAAACAGGCTGTTCAATGTGGAATTAAGCAAGATTTTGAATGGAGGAGTTGTGCTCCCGCCTCTGCACTCACACAAGGCGCCCGCAGAACTTCAGTGGCTCTCAGGGCTGAGCGGGACAGTGTCAGCAAGCTGCCAGGAGGGAGAAGGCTGAACTCAATTTGAATAAAATGGAGCCACCCTTCTTTTTTTTAATATGGAGGTGCACCCCACCAAGACTACATCTTCCAGCATGCACTGCAGCCAGAGCGCTGAGAGAGACACCGACAAACTTAGGCCAGGACTCCCAAGTTTCCAAAGGCTGAGCCTTGACACTGGAGATGAACCTGAGACAGGGCAGCACTCGAGAGATGAGTCATTTGTTGGCATTCTTGAGAAAAGCTTGAAATACTTCAGTACAGGCATGACAAAAGCAGGACATACAAGGTCACTGGAAGAGGCTGGAGATGGAGGAAAGTGGAGAGATGAGCAGAGAGCACTTTGGTGCAGGGCAGCCAGGCAATCACCCTATCCGAAACAAAACTCCAGAGACTTACCAGCACCAGACCCACCTGCTGCCAAATACACACTTGGGCCTCAACTTCACATTCATCATCAGGCAAAAGATGCTCCTGGGATCAAAATTCAACCTCACACCCACTCCCATTCACTCATAACCTTAAAACATGACTTTTCTAGCAAAACTCTACACAACTGCAGCACGTCAACGTCCAACAAAGCTGTCAATACAAAAGATAGACACATGGTGCTAGGCCGTTTGAAGAAAATACCAGAATAGCTAAAACCTAACATTTGCCTCTTATTGACACTTCTATAACCTCAATACAGTGAGGATCAATTCAATGTAGGATGGAAAAACCCAGGATTCTTGAACATGTCTGACACCCTCTTGAGAACCCCTCACTTCCCTCAACTCCCAACAGGCTACACACAGCCCTGATACATGAGGCACATAGAAAGGAGGAACACAAAGAGGACCAGGAGTTTCAGCTTTTCCTTTATATCATTGAAATGGGGAAAATTGGAACAAGTACCTCTTTAATCCTCCCATCAGTTTTGCAAGTGTCACCACCAAAGTCCAAATTTTTTGTCAATTCATGCCAAGAGACTCCAAAGTTCACATTTACAATTATTTGATTTTGATGTCTCCCAACTTGTGCATTTTTTTCAAGGTATCACTTCTGTATGTACTTCTGAATAAAACACAGCTCACATTTCTTCCACCAACTCACAAGGAAGTCCAAGAGTTTCATATTTCAAGAAAATTACCAGCAAGAGAACCATCCCATGGTCCTCAGCACGTGGTTCTTAGGTCAAGCAGGAGGCACATTGATACCTACACCAAACCCTCCATTCTGTTCCTGTGAAGGATGGCTGGCAAACAGCACCTTCTCAGAACATCTGCTCACTCTCTGCCAAATTGCACTGCCGGAGTCGCTTCTCCTGTGGGAGGCTGAGCAAGGGCCATTGTTACACACAAGCTTGAACATATGTGTCTACATGACTCAGGTCACAGAACCATAGAGCAGAACACATTGGAAGGGACCTTGAAGGGTCACCTACTCCAACCTTTTGAGAAAAAGGGAGATCGGGTGAGATTACCTACCACCCTGTCCAGTCACATCCTAAAAATCTCCACCACCATGGACCCTTACTCTGTCCTGGAGGGGACTGCTCCCAGGAGTGCCTATAAAAAAATTCTTTCTTATGCTGAGATGAAACCTCTCCCAGTGTAATTTTTATCTGTTGCCCCTTGACTTCTCCATATGGCTCCTCTCTGTAGGTGCCTTAAGTCCAGCAATGTTGCTGCACACACAGCCCCCCTGCAAAGAGCTGACTGACCTCCTGCCAGGCAGGAGCCAGGTTTGCAGGAAAGGCCATGGTGCTAGGATAACACAGTGGCATGGACTGGAGGAGCATCAAGCACAGCATGAGCAGACAAGAGTCATGCCAGTGCTTTGTTACAGCTCTGACAGCAGGATCCTTCCTGAGTGAGCCACATCCCCTTCCCAAGCCTTTGCCATGGAGATGAGCAGGGAGTAGCAAGGCTCAGGCTCTGGATCACAGCCTGCTCATCCAAAAATGCCAGGATAGACATCTTCCAGCAAGCATGACCTTGCAGACTCTAAAATCTCAGGCAGCTGAATATGGCCAAGATTTTTCTAAGAGATCCCAGATCCACAAAGACAAACTGGTGCCCAGTGTCTAAACTTTCTGCTGTAGAGAGAAAGAGGAACTGAAAAATCCACAAGTGTGGGAGAAGAAGTATTCGGTAGGTAAAAGGACAGAGCAGCTTCCTTCCTGCAAGCTCAGCTCTCAGATCTACCCTGAATAAGGGCTCCCCAACAAGGATTGGGTTGGACAGCCCTCACTGCTCTGCCTGCGTGCTGGAAGACACCCCTGTGTAACTGCCATGCCCAGACCTGCACACGTTGGTTTAACAAGAATCAGAAACACAGCCCCATCTTCACCCAAAATCTGCATCCCCTGCTTGCCCCATGATCCTCATGTGCCACCCTGTGAGTGGCATGGCATCACTGGCACCCAGCAGGTGCCCGGCAGGCACTGGCAGTGCCAGAGGAGTAGAGCAGCGGCGCCACAAGGTTTGGCTGTCGAAGGCTGACACACAGACCGTTGGCAGCTACACAGCAGCAAAAGCAAAGCAACACCATGAGCAATAACCAGCCAGGATTAACACAGAAGCCCTTTGGGTGAGTGTAGCCCAGACAAGCCAGGGCATTCCGGCAGCACCAGATACGGCCTCGGTGTTCCTCTACCACCACAAAGGCCATTCTTGTTGAGCCCAGCCAGCCGTGTCACTGCTGGCTGGTGCCAAAAATAACATTAAACACTCAAAATGAGACATCTGAGCCAATCTCCTTGGCACTGCAATGCTTCCCATAGTGATAAACCTGGGGAATGACTGCCCCTTGAACAGAGCTGGTTTCCACTGGGAAAGTGGAAGAGCCGTGTGGATTTAAAACCAGGACAGTTACATCCTTGCTAACCCCAACACACAAGCAAACTGATTTATGAGAGGCTTAAAGGTATCTGAACTGGTGGCCTGCCCTTTTGCACAGCCTAGAAGGGAGTAGAGGGCACATAAAAACAACCCAAGAGGTTCCCAAACTTCAGCATTCCATGCAGGCTGGAAGATTGCCAGCAGTGAGAGGAAGCAGCAAGACGGATGTGACCAGGAAAGATCCTCGAAGCATCAGTCACAGAGATGGGAGGAAAGAAGACCTGGCAAAGACCGAAGACAACCAATGGCATAAATAACCACTGGAATAAGTGCCAGAAAAGAGAGCCTGCCCTTTTCCCCTGCTCACTCAACGCTGTCAGCAGGGATGCAGGAGGAGGCCCAGGTGCTGGCAGCATCCCGAGCTCAGGGTGTTGGTGGGAGCAGGGTGGGCACAACCGAACCTGCCATTTGCTCCCTTTCCTTACAGGGCTCCAAGGGCAGCGTGGCTCCTCACTCACCTTGCTCCTGGTCTCCCTGCTGTTCCCCAGGCCCATCGCTAGCCCAGTCCCAAACTGGGTTCTCATGGTCACAGAGATGCAGGCATCCAACAAGGATCACCCTCCACAGAGGCACAGCAGAAACAGCAAACCATTGGCTGCACTGCCACTCTGCACCAAAGTCAGCATCTCCTCTCCATCTTCTCCATCCAAAGGAAGAGCACTGGAGTGACCCCAGCTGAGCAGTGTCTCGCAGCCACAGCCCTGCCTCACCAGGAGAAGGGCACAGCATTGGTCAGAGAGGACAGACAGCCACTGGTTTGCTTGCTCCCAGGGAAGGGAAAGCTCCTGGGCTTTATTTTCTTTATCCTTCCTTTTAGGAGCAGAGCATGCAGCCAGTCTTGGCTGTTTCCCAGCCTTCAGAAGACGATGAACATCTCTCCACTGCTCCAAAACCGAAGGAGCTGCCACTTCACCTATTAATGCCTTTAATTCCCTTCATTCGATAACCAATTAGGGCACCTTGGCTCCCAAAGCTGAGGCTCCTTTTGTAGCAAGGCCAGTGCGTGCGGCTGTAATCCCTCTTCCTGTCACATCATCAGCCTGGGAACACTTTGGGAAAAAAACAACCAGACTGTGAAGTAAAGGAGGAGGGAAGGCAGATGCAGACAGGGACAAATGCAAGCAGAGCAAGTACCATGCCAGAGAAATCCCTTTTTTTTTTCCCTGGGAGGGATAATAAATAGGTGTATCTCCCAGATTAATACGGCACATTTGCAGAGCTCTGATATCCATCAGAAAGTTGCTAATTCGTGCTAATGACCCATTGCAAATTGCCGAATTTTGTGAATTAGCCAGCACACAGGAATACAATAAAACCCAATGAAAACCATGCATCAAAGCAGGCTGGGCTTATTTGGGGAGTCCTAGTGCACTTGGAATTACTTGTGGCAATGGATGCAGAGGGAAGGTGCAGATGAGATGTGAAACCCCTGCAAAGATAAACAAGAAATCCTCAGGACAAGAAGAAATTTCAACAAGGCTACTAAACCTTTGGGAAAGGAGATATAATTCTCCCAGAGATGAGCAAGATTCTTCCTCTCCTATTGGACTCACAGTGTTTAGTGTCAGTGAAGACATTACACACTTCCTTTTCACTCCTTTAAAGCCACACAGCACACTCCTCCTGATCCACCCTTCATCCACTTGGAGAAGCACCAGGAAAACTCCAAGTCAAATCTTCAGACCCAGTTGAACCAACAATGCTCTGCCAATCCAAAGCACAAATGGGCTCAGCAAATACATTAAAATCAATTTTTTTATCATTAAATCAACATAGCCCCATCACACATGATGGTGCACATTAGAGGTCTCATCATTCCAGCCACTGGAAGAACAAGTGGCCCAAGAACAGCTTAGAGGAAAAATCCAATGCCACAAAACCTTTCTGTGCTTGGGGAAAGAGAAACATAAAGCAACAACATCATCTTTCCTTTTCTTACACCATGAACATGGCAATTGTAGAAGTTGGGCATTTAATGTTTCAATACAAAATATCAAGGTTGTCCTGAAATTATCCTTATTCATCCACAAAAAACTGCACTTGCATCTTTTCATACCCCTCACACCACATCTGAGCTGACACTCAGCAGCTACGTCAGTGGGTTTTGTGCATGTGAAGGACACTCAGCTGCAGTGAAAACAAAACAACCTCTTGGACTCACCACAAAAACTGATTTTTCACCCAAATGCAGATGGGAATTGGCTTCCTTTAAAGAAAAAAATCAATCACAAGAGCAACTGGAATCCCAGAGCAAGTTTCCTGGTCAGGCAGCCATTCCCTATTTTCTTACTAAGATTGTTCAAGCTCAACCTCACTCCTTCCTCTGACACAATGTCATACCTCAAGGCACCGACCCTCGGTAGCAGGAAAGCGTGTCTGCATGGTAAAATAAGCCACATCCCAGTGGGATTTCTTTTCCTGCCCTTTCCCAACATAAAGCAACACCCTTCCTCATCCAAGTCAACCCAGCATGGGGACATAAAGCAGACTGGTTGCTGCCAGGGTGGCCAAAGCTCGGGTTCAGGAGCCACAATGAGCTCCCAGGACAGTTACATGCTCTAAGCCAGCTCATCTACTCACCCTGATCTTAGAAAAGGTCCTTGACACCCACATGGGCTCCTCAACATACCCCACCCCAACTCCAAACCCTGATGGAGTCAAGCACCCCCATGCAATGCATCCTCATCCCTCCACCCACTGCCACAAACACCCAAATTAGGATCTTCCCTAGTAAGACCCAAGAGAAAATTACAAGCTCTCCCCATGCCCAGAGAGCCCATGAAGCATCAGAAGAGGAGTCACAGAACTGCAAACAGCCTGGCCCGTCTCCAGGCGCTTCAGAGACTTTGGTGCTTCCCAAAAAATATCTCCACAAACCACCATCAGTTGCAATGGAACACAGGTTTGGGAACAGACACACGACTCTCCCACCCCCAAGGTTGGGGAATCAGCAGGAAGCCTGCTATGATAACCATGGACTTCTCCATGACCTCAGTGGGCAGCCACCCCACTGACTCCAGCACGGATCCACTCGCTGCCTTCATCACTACAAGCAACCGAGCACGCTGACACTGTCACCAGCTCCTGGCAAGGTCACCTGGAGCCTCACCTGCTCTCTGCAGGGAGCCAGCATGTGACACACTCCCAGAAGACCTGCCCCCAGCAGGTCCCTGTCTCTGGCCAGGAACACCGGCAACGACGCCAACGCTCAAAGGGCATCGCTGCGCACGCAGGATGTCACACAGCCCCGGAACAACATACCTGGGACCATAAATACCATCTTATTTACATAATGCTCTGGATAAAGGGGACAAAGAGGCTTATTGCATTACATCTGGGACTAGTATTGCATCAGCAGCCACAGGCCCTAATCCCAGCCAGAGCCGTGCTGCGTGGGGTGTGGTGGGACAGTGCCGAGGTGCATCCCCACTCCCAGCCCAGCCAAGGTCCAGCTCAACACTCTCCCCATCACAACATGCAGAAAAACATCCTTACACCCTGGAAATGCCAATTAAATGAGGCACAGTATGTGACTTTGGTCCTCAACCACCATCAGCTGAGCCCAGAAGTGGGATCCCAGACGTGGGTGTCCCAACTGTCCCGGCCTAGACAAACCAGAGACATTGACTTTGTCTGGGGAATGATGCCCACATGGAAACACTCGAAAGAGCAGGCAGCTCCTGGCTTTCTTTAATTTATGCAATCACAATTAAGGATACACTGTAAATATAACCTGGAGGCAATTTTTGATTCAAGGCAGCCCGGTTCTCCAAGAGAATAAACCAGACAGAGCGAACTTTGGTCTGTTCTTCTTGTTAATTCAAATAAAGAGACATACACAAGCTGTTGGGTAGATCCAACACCATGTGAGAGCACCTCAACCACCTTTGCAAGCCCTTTCTTCCCAGAAATGCACCTTTTCAGCTCAATTTACAGGGAAAAAGCTTTTGAGGCAGAAGAAGTGATGTCATCACCACCGACATAAGACAAGCCAGGTGCAAGGAAGTGTGAGGGGATTTTGCAACTGAGGCAAGGGAGGGATTATTTGGGGCTACCACCCAGCACAGGGCTCCAGACAGACAGATGGATCCCCTTCAAAAAATCACACCACTTTCAGCACACAGAGAGATAACAAGTGTGTTAAGAGACACATCCATGCACACACACACTGGCCCCTGAGGCTACTGAGCCTAATGGTGACTCACCAAACACACAGACCAAGTCGGAGTGCCTGGCTTGGAGAAAGGAATAAAACCCCCTCCCTGTGCTCTGGCCATACTCAATTACAGGTCATTCCAACTTGCTTCATAATTAATTTCCTCCAGTGGCTCTGACCAGAGGCAGCCCTTGCCCTCCACGCCAGGCCAGGCCAGTTCAGGTGGAACATTAAATCCTTGTCCTTTTCCACCACAGAGACAACAAGCTCCCAGTGCTGCGCACATCTCCCTTCTCCTCCTCACAGGAGACGGGAAAACCTCAGTGGATGAACAAGGGTGTAAAAAGGCAAGGATTTGTGTTTTGTGACTCAAACAGCTTCAAAATAATAAAATATAAATTATTTTTGGTCAAGAGCTAATCAATAAAATCAGCTGCCTGGATTTTCTGAGTGCCGTGCATGTGCGGTCGCGTACTGCCAACAAAGAGCTAGAAATGTGCGGCATAATCTGATGCTGGAGTCATTGCACAAAGCGTGGAAATAGGTTTTCCTGAGGATGTCCAGGCAAGGAACTGCCTGCACACGATGGAGCCCAAAAGCCAGCCCCAACACCGGCATCCTCGGACATTCCGGAGGAGGGGGAAAGAGCCCATGGGGCCCTTCGGTGCACACTTTGGAAAATGAGCGTATAAAGCCTCCTCCAAGGGAAAGGGCCTTCCCAGAAAGCGGGGAAAAAGGAAAGGAAAGGCAAAAGGAAGGTTGCTGGGAGATGGAGGGGAGCCAAGTCTCGCAGACCAGAGCTGAACCTGTGACCTTCCCCGTGTACACAACGGGCGGGAGAGCGCACGGCAGGAGCGCTTGCCCTGCCGGCCGCCCCAACCCTCGCGGGACACCCGGCCACGTTGTCACCGGCGGGGTCACCTCCAGATGGGCCTCGCTGGCCAACGGGGGGGCTCCAAGGACTCGAAGGAGGGCGGCTCGTACTGCGGCACAGGGCCCGGGCCCGGGGGTGATGCCCGGAGGGGCTCCACTCTCGGGGTCTGACCCGCCCCAAACTCACAGGGACTCGCTAAACGCGTTGGGGAACATTCAATCTTCCGGGATTTGTGCGGAGAACCAACCCCTTACCGGCACTACAAAGGAGCTCAGGTCCAGGGAACCTCCGCTCGCGCTGTCCCTCTGCTCCCGTGGCCCCCAAACCCTCCCTGCCCGGGGGTCAAGAGGGGCGACCCCCGCCTCCGCCCGCCATCCTCCCGAGAACCCCCTCCCCGTCCGCAGCACCCCCCGCAGCCCCGATCCTCCCCACAAAACCTGGCATGGCGGTGACCCCACGCAGGGCAGGGACACCCCCTGCCTGCCGTGGGGACCTCGAGCGCGACCCTCGCGACGGCAAAGGCGGGCCCCGCACCGCCCGGGGGGACCCGGCCCCAACGGCCACAACACCCGCGGGGGCTCCTTCCCAACGGCCGCGGGAGGGACCCGCAACCGCCCCGTGCTCCGGGGAGGGGGGGCAGGGGCACACAGACCCTCGTCCCCAGTGGTGCCGGGGGAGGCTGCGGAGCTCCATCCCCACGGCAGAGATGAGGCGGGGGAGGCACATATCCCCGTCCCCAGTGGTCGCAGAGGTTGGGGGGGGGGGGCACACAGACTGCCCCAGGGTCCGGGGGGGGCGCACGGCCCCATTCCCAGGGGTCACAGAGGAGGGGGGGGCACTGGAGCTGCCGTTCCCAACGCTCCCGGGGGAGGGGTACCCGGATCCCCGTCCGTGTGAGGGTCACGGGGGGGGGGGGGGTGGGGGAGGGCACAGCCGCCGTCCCGGGGGTCACAAGGAAGAGGCGGGGAGGGCACATATCCCCGTCACGGCTCACGGCGGCGGCCCGGGCCCAGCCCGTGCAGAAGGGGCTGGGGGGTGCTCGAGGCCCGAGGGGAGCCCCAACCGCCACCCCCCCACACACCCCCCCCGCCCGCGGCGGGTCGGGCGGCGTGGCGCGGGCCCGACCGGGCGCGCACTCACCCGGTCGCTGGGGTATCCGCCCTAGGTGCGCTCCATGTGGGTCGCGCCGGGGCCGGCGCTGCGGGCCGGGGCCGGGGCCGGGCCGGGCCGGCCGGGGCCGCCACGCGCTGAGGCCGCGCCGCGCAGGCCGCGCCGGGTCCGCCGGGCGGGGCGGGGCGGACGCGGCGCAAAACGCGGAGGGCGGAACATGGAGCGGCGTCCCCGGGCGGCGGGAAAACACGGAGCGGATACCCCGCCTGAAGCATCGGGAGCCGGAGACAGAGAAAGCCCGAAGCGGAGCGCGCCCTGCCTTGGGAGCCGGAGCCGCCGTAGTGCCTGCTCGGAAATGGCGGGGGGAATCTTTCGGGGGTGTTTCACGCTCTGGGTGGTGTCTTGTGAGACCTCAGGCCGGTACGGTTTCCCCAAGGCCACGCTTTTAGCGCCCTGAGCCAGCACAGAAAGGCAGGGGGCGGGAGTCATCATCACCTCAGGCATCCACACCTACCTCAAAATCCACATCGTGCCCCACGCTGCCACTTTTCCTTTCCAAACACTCTTCTGGATGGAAAGAGCACCTGGGTCCCCAGCCGTTCTCATGCCCTGGAGGTGACATGTCCCCTAAACTCTCTACTTCCCATCTAAAGCCTCAGCACTGGCCCTGCTGACCAGGGAGGAAATTCTAGCTCATCTCAACCCTAGTCCCCAGACGATCCAAAACCTCTGCTCCTTTTCCCAAAGCCTCAGCATCAGCCCCACTGTTTGGTGAGAAAATTTCAGTTCAGCTCAGTGGGGATCAGTCCCAGCCCTGTCTCCATGACATCCCAAAACCAGGAAGGTGAAGCAGCGCAGCAAGATGTGCCAATGGGAAAAGGGATGCAGGATCCCAGCTGGCATCTGTCAGGGCTGAGCATGAGCAGGAATATGCACAAACCTGCAGGTCCTGCAGAGGGAGAGGGCAGTACCAACTCCATCCACCCAGGCAGGCTCTGCTGTAAGGATTCCAGCCCAAAGAGGTGCCACCATTCCTTGAGTGTGCCACCACCCAGTGTGGTTTCAGGAGAGCACCTAAGCAGATGCCAATCTCTTCTGATGCTTCGTGCCCCAAACAAGGACAACACAAGACCCAAATCCCTGGCAAAGAATGCCAAGAAGGCCAGAAGTTTGGGTGTCTCACCAGCTTTTGGGGCTGGGGAATGTGGGAGGGAGCCAGAGGATGTTGAAATCAACAGGAAAAGAGGGATGAGAATTCTGAGAGCCCAAAATAAAGAGGAGAAATCCTTCCTTATCCTGATGAGGTGAAACCATTCTCGCAGAGCACAGAGCCAATGCTAGCAGGCTCCAAGAGAACCTGTATTAATAAAACCAGGTCAGTTTTTACTGAAGTATTTTCAAGGATTGGGTAAAAGGTTTTATGGGCATTTGGTGTTGATGCTCAGCAAATCTCAGACCAGGAATGGTGCTTCCAAGGGTGGAAAAACCAGCATCAGTCAGGAACACAGGATGAACCAGGGATGGGTCAGTGCATCTTTCCTAGAAAAATTGTGATGCCACTAACACAGAAGGAAAATAAAACCCCTGCCAGGCAAGGTACTTCCATTGGGAATGATCTCTGCATCGCTCCAATGATGTTTTGGCACGACCACGAGCAGGGCCTGTGATCCAGCCTGCCTGCAGGTGCAGGAGATCCCACAGGATCCTACAGACGATGGTGGATGTGGTTTCACCCTTAGGGATGAAACCTGCAGGCACCAGGCAGATGTGAGCTGTGAGCGACAAAGGACAGAGAGGTGACAAGGCAGCAGCCACTGACAGAGGTGAGTGCAGGAGATGAATCTGGTTTAATATGGAGCCAAATCATGGTTTCATATTAAAGCCTGGCTCAGGTATGGGATGGGTGACCCATCTGGGGAAGCATACCTTGGGATGGGGATTTTAACAGGCACTAGGTGTGATGGGAAGGTGAGATTTTGTGGGATCACAGAGCTGGTACGAGATCCCACTCTGTCATGGCATTGTCTGATGGTGCTGCACTCCTGGGACAGGAGCAGGAGCTGGGGCTGCAGCACCTGGAGCCAGCCTGGCACCTTGTCCCTGGGTGCTGACTTCCAGCCCCGTGTCCTGCCTCTCCCACACAGCCCACAAGGAAGGCCTCTCCTGCCCCCTTCTTCCCAAGGCACCAGCACCCTGGGATGACTCCCCAAGGCCTCCATCCCTCTCCAGCTCTGCTCCTGTTGGCACCACAGATATTCTCCATCAATCTCAAGGGACATGCACCAGGACAGCAGGATCTCATGTACGAAGAGTGCAGGGAAGTCTCCAGGAATCCCAGCCCAGCTGACTGGACCATAGTGGTGGGACACAAGGGACAGAGCAGATGGGGGGATGCAGCCAGAGGAGGAAGGAAGCAGGAGAATCCCATCACCCTTGGCCACACTGAACAACAGCTCCCACAGCATAACCTCTGTGCCAATCGTGGGCAGCTCAGAGCTGAAACACCCGCGAGGGTTTTCCCACTGAGGGATAACGTGGGTGGGCGTTGGATCCAGCCCCAGCATTTCCAGCACCTCAGAGATCCCACAGGCAGCAAATGGAGCCAGAAGACAAATCCCAGGGCAAATGGCATGGGACGACTTCCAGTGCTGCAGCATGAAGGCTTTGCACCCTCCTCCTCCTCCTCCTCTGGCATGGGGCAGAGGGCTGGGACAAGCTACACCCAGGGACTGTGCTGAGCAGTCAAACTGGCAGCTGCCACCACATTCCTGGGAAAGAGGAGGAAAAGAAATGGTGGCAATGCTGGGGGGATCACTCCATCTCCACCAGAGCAGGACGGGCTCTGGGTAATGAGGTGGAGCTCTTAGACCATGGCAAGGCAGAGCCTGGAGCACCACAGCACAAAGGGATCACAGCCCAGTACACACCAGTGCATGATGAGCATGGACATGGTAATGTGGAGAGAGGCTCAGTGCAAGGGAGTAGAGAAAAAGGCAAAATTCAGCTTATTCCAAAGGTGTTCTACACACAGCTGCTGGGGGCCAGGCGGCTGCTTTGGTACCAGTTAGCAGAAGGATGTAAGGCTGGGCACTCAGCAGTGAATCCCAAGGGCTGGAAGAGCACCTGTGAGCAGGCACAGAGCCCACCTCTAACCCCAGACCTCCCATCCCCACTTGGCAGTGGCTCTCTGGCTGTTGGGAGCCATCCCGTCATCCCCTCAGCTTCTTGCCCTTCTCCTCCATGTGTTTGACCCCACAGAGCAAAAAACACCTCAAGGCACTTTTTGGAGAGGGAGATCCTGCCAAAGCCAGGATGGAGCTGGGCTGCCTGCTGCCAGAGAGCTCCCCATGCCCCATTCCCCATGCTGCTCCTGTGGGTGCCAGTGATTGCTGAACTGCATCCTCCCACCCACCCTTGTCTGCAGCACGGGACCTCCCTGGAAGCACAGGGCTGCTGGGCCAGGTCTTGGTGAAAACAAGTCTCTTTTAATACTTTTGGAATACAAGAGAGAAAGCAATACCTAAACACAATCTGGGATCAGGGATCCATCTTGCACCTGCTTTTCAGAGCTGAAGACCATCCTGGCTCCCTTCAGAGGCAGTTGGGTGCTTCATGGGAACCAGTGCTGCTCCCCCGGCGCTCACCCCACGGCTTTCTGCTTCATTAACCCCTTCTTTGCTCCCTGATGGATCTTTGCATCCAGCTTCCCTGTAAAGAGGGGATTAAAGAAAAAAGAAAAACACAACAAACCCTCATCACTCTTTATTTTTAAATGCTATTTGCAATGCAAATGAGCTGGAGGCAGCGAGGTCTCCTAGTTAGTGTGTTCCTGTCACATCCAATTATCCTGCTTGAGGAGCCAGGCGTTTCCAGCCGCCCTGGCCTCCCTCTGCAGGCGCGACACCGGGGAGCCAGGGGCAAGCGTGTCCGACGCGGCCAAGAGGGGGAAATTCAGCCAGGAGAGGAGTGAATTAACATCCAGCACTCGCCTGCCACTACCAGGGGGCAAACCAACCCCTGTGCCTGCCCACAGGATGCTTGCAGGAGATGGGGATCCATCCAGCAATGTGACAAGGATGTGTTTCTGCATGGTGCGGTAAAAGGCAGGACTGGGGACAATAAACCCTCAGCTTGGGATGATGGTGCAATGGGGACACCTGCTCCACGTTGCTACGTGCCAGGTTGGTGGTCTCCAAGGCCATCTGCTGCCTTTGCCACCAGGGAAAACCTCAGCCAGCGGCTCCAGTGGGACCTGGAGGAAACACTGCCTCCTCCTTGTCCTTCACAGCCCTTGGGGGCTTCACTGCCAGCTCTGCTTTCCCACCTGGGAGAGGAGCAAGACACTAGAACATGGGATTTTGGGCAACTCTTGCTGCGGAAGCCAGCAGCCAGGCATTGTGATGTGCTTCCTCAGAGGAGTGTCCTTGTCCTCTTCTTCCTGTCAGTAAAAATGCAAGGATGCTCCTGCTCTCCCAGCTCCCAGAGCCAGCTTCCCAGAGAGGCTCTGCCAGCAGCCAACACTGGTGGCTCTAATGCCACATCTCCCCAGGACTTGCCTTCCTGCTGCTCCCTTGGATCTTCCCATCCTCTAAATGCCAGCCTCATCCTGTCTCTGCAGCTGGAACAGAGATAGGGCAAGATACACCAGGCTCCAAAGTTCTGCTTCAACCACTGCTCCAAAATCTGCTGGTAAATGTCCATGTGCCATAAGGACCAGGTGCTTCTCCAGAGAAAATGGCTCCTAACCAGCCAGTGACTATTTCCTTCTCTTCAAACCAAGAAAACTTTTCAATTTCAGTTCAACAAAGACAGTTTGCAGATCACCATGCCGCAGATCCACAAACTGAAACATGGCTTGAAGATGTTCTGGGAGATCCTCCATCTCCTTGGCCACCCCAGAGAAAACTTTGCCCCCACCACCTTAGGATGGGGAAGAAGCCCCCTCCTTGCAATTGCTGTTTCCAGGCACTGGCACCCCAGCAGGCTGAGGCAGCCCAGCAGTGTGTCAGACCACCCTGTCCTCACATCAGGGGTGGTTTTGGCAGGAGAAAGGCAGCAAGTTCACATTCTCTCCATGCTCTGGTCCCCCAACACCACCTACTGTCACCAGGGCTGTGTACTTTTCATGTGCCTGCCTGCTTCTCCTGAACCCAAAAACACCGGGCAGCTCCTCAGCCCTTCCAGCTTGCAAACACCACACACCACACAGGTAACCTTTAAGAAAAAGCTAAAAATAAGGCAAAGCCCCAGGGTCCCTTGCTCTTTCTGCTCAATGATTCAAGGCCTCTTGTCTCACACCATGTCCTCTGCTCCTCTTCACTCTTCCAGACACTGGCTGTTGGAGGGAGGCTTCTAATCGGTGCTTCAGGGTAGCTTTGCCTGAATTCAAGGAAATCTCCCATGAGAAAGGCCAATGAGCTTTGTCCTCGTGCACTAAAACTACACGGGGACATATCTGGGGAGAGCTGTGCTCCCAGATGAAACACTGTGCCCACCCCTTCCACAAAAACAATGACCCTGGCAGCAAAAATTGAGCCATGCTAGGGTTTTTTTCCCATCCCCAGGCTGCTAGAAACAATTTGCAACAGAGAAGCATCCGGATGTCACTGTGGCGAGGTCCATGCTGTTATCTGGCAAGGAAAACTGCTCTGGCTTGGCTTCCCAACAGGACAAACTGGCATTTTGTCGTGGTTTGAGCCAGGTTTCAAGGAGACCAGGGCAGCCAGCAAGCCCAAGTGGGGATGTGAGCTGGCACCTTCCCTCTGCTCAGCTTCCAGCTGGGAGAATTAAGCTTCTGACTGCCTGGGATGCAATGCCAGCTTCTATTAAAACAGCGCCTTGCGCCGATGAAAGGTCAAAGGCTTCCCTGCTCCTTCCTCAGGCTGTCATAAATATCACCCAGACGGACCATGTCCCTTCTGGGAGGTGAACACGCAGCTCCACAGCCCCCCTGTGCTGCTCCTGTGACAGCTCCTATTGGGATGGAGGGCAGGGAAGGCAGGGCCAGCAGTGGGAGTGGGAGCACAGGCAGCCACCAGCACAGCCGGCTTCCTTCCAGGCTGTTAGACTGATCCTTCTCCAAGCAGGAAAGTGTCACAACACAAAGGAGATGATGTGACAGATGGGGAGGGGACTGGCAGCACCTGCACCCGGCAAGGCAGACGTGCAGGAGCCGCAGAGCAGCTTCACCCTCTCCCACCCACGGCCAGACAGAGGCAGAGGTGGGAGTGAAGGAGCATGAGAGCCTGGTGAGGGCAAAGGAGAGGTTAAAACAAGACGAAAAAAGGATGCAGTGGCTGCAAGGGCCACAAGGCTAACCCACAGCCAAGATTTGCATCCTAAATAACTCCTGCCTGCTCACTGGCACTCAGAATAACCCATCTAGGGGGAGGACCACGAGTGAGAGTCGAGCACTTGCAGGTCTCCAAGCACTGGTCAGCATTGGCTGAATACACCTCCCAGCTGCTGCTCAAAAGGGCAAGGAAGAAACCAAATGGTTTTGCAGGACATCCCAACACCAAGCTGTGGGAGAAAGGCAATTCCCTGAGCAGAGAGGGAAAAAGATCCTCAAAGCCAACAAAAATAACCTTCTGCTGTGTTCCAAAAAGTCCTTATTAAGCAGTCCTGAGAAATCCCAACACTCCTGAACCCCAGGTACTAGCCCAAGGATCCATGTGGAAAGGAGGGAGATCACCCAGTTGTCAGCTCTGCTGAATAAACAGCCAAGACTCTTCCTGCTTCTGCTGCTTTTAGCCCGTCAAATTAATTTTTCACATCCCCTGCAAGCGCGTGCGGTGCCTTCCCCGGGCTGTGTGCTGGGGAGGCTGCTAATAAGGACGGAGCTGACTGCGGGCTCCCCAGCTGCCGCATTCCCTCCTCCATCCTTTTTATAGCAGCGGGCAGGGATAACTGGCAGCCTGCGGAGGGGCTGGTGCCTCGTAAAAGGGACTAACGACGCTGGCAAGCGCAGCACGGACAGATGCTGCGGCGCTTCCCCGCGCGCTCTGCCAGGACATCCCATCCCATCCCATCCCATCCCATCCCATCCCATCCCATCCCATCCCATCCCATCGGCCTGCAGATGGGGAACATCCATCTGGCCCTCCAGCTCTTGCTGTTCAAGCCCTCGCTGCCCTCAGGGGCAAGAGTGTGGTTTGGAACTGCAGGACACGGAGGTTGCCTGGATCTGCCTGGGCATTGCTGCACCAACTCCTCTCCTGACCCAGGCTGGTGCCAGCAGCAGATCGGCCACCGACACGACTGCTCTTTGACTCCCTGAGTGTTTGCAGAGGCAGGAAGAAGCATGTATTTGGAAGGAAGCAACATCTGGGGAAAGGGGAACTGAAGACAAAAAAATATGACAGATGTATTTGAGCCATTAAACAAACACCTCCAGATCAAAGAGCAGACGGCGAAGGTTGGGAACTCATCTGGCAACAGCAAGCTGGGGTGGCAAGGGGAGCCGGCTCTGAGGGCTGGGGGGGCACCTGGGGAAACTTTACTACTTACAGATTTTGTGTTTTCCTTTGATGGGAAACTTCAGAACCATCTCCTGGGGATTCGTGCAGATAAAGACAAATGGAGAGCCAGACTCCTGGCTCAGGTCCGGATACTGTGAGACACAGAGAGACACAGAGAGCAGAGTCAGGATGGCTGCATGGGCACAAAAAGAGCTCAGTGGGCAAGAACAGAGGGATCTTAGCCAAGACATGGCTGTAGCAGCTCAGACCAAACCACTTCAAGAACTTCTAATGAAAAAAAACCCCAAACAATTCCAGGTTTGGGTCTTATTCTGCAAGCCTCTTGCTCAGGCTCTTCTCACCCTGCCTCTGCTGGAGCTCGCTGCCTCTTTGGATCCACTCACCCTGGGTGTTCCCAAACCCCTTTCAGCCCCCTTTAGCACTGACTTGTGCTACCCCTGTGGTTTCACACTGGATTTAGGCTGATCAGAACCCTGGGATGTTGAGAGGGAGGTGGTCGGGGCCCTACCATCACCAGCCCACCTGTTCACTGGGACAAGCAAGGGACAGATTTTCAGCCTGATGCATCCCCAGATTCAGATCCCTGGGAATGTGAATATTTGCACTAACCCCTAACAGGTTTTGGACAGCATACCAGCACCACAACCAAAACAACCTGCCAAACCCAGCCTGAAATGACCACCAGAGAGGTGGCCACCACCAGCTGACCCAGCCACAGATACATCCCCAAATGTTCCCCACAAAGCTCAATCCCAAACACAAGGATTTGACACTTGGAGAGTGTGCACAGTCCTGCTGTGGGACACACATTCCTTGATATTCACTTGCATATAAAGGGTGAGCAACACACCTGCTACATACCCAGGTGATGGCTCAGAGAGGCCAGCTCAGGGCTGGCTCCATTCACAGAATCATTGGAGGGATTTTAACACACTGAAGGCATGGGGGAATTTTATAGGAAGAGAATAAACAGATTATAGAATCATAGAAGCATTTAGGTTGGAAAAAGACCTCTAAAATTGTTTCTCTCATTAACCATGTGGGGAATAAAGGAGAAAAAACCCACTCCATGCAGGAAGCACAGCAAGATCCTGGCTGGCTGCAGCTCAGCCTCCCTGGCATTCAGAGGTGAAATGCAAAACAGTCATAAAAAATGTATGTCTCAGCTCTCACCTCAGATTGTCCATGAGCTGCAGAGCTGGTGCTGACAGCGCTGAGGCCAGCACAGGCCACAAGGATGCTCCAGCCCAGGAAACCCTGCTCAAACAGACTGCGGAAGTGGTTTTCCTTCCATGGGAAAAATGCCTTCTTTTTTTTCCCTGCTCCCCTGCCTTCCTCGAGCAGATCCGTCAAGGCTGCTGGAGGGGACAGGATGCCAGAGCAGATGGAGCTGCGTGTCCTGGCAAATCCCCCATTTGTTAGTAACAAATGACTCCTAGGCCGAGTGTTTGAAAAGCTCTCACCGACCTGCCAAAATGAGTTTGGATTTGCCCTGGAACAGCTGGGCATGGCGAGGGAAGCAGGGAGCGACCTGCTCTCCCCACACTGCAGCAGGGTTTGGCAGCACTGCCAGCAGTTCAGGGAGATTTACAGAAGCCCAACGCTGGGATTGGATCAACCAGGGGAAGCGTTTCCAAGCCCTCTCATTTTACAGCAGCCTGTAAGAGCTGTGCACTGGGTAAGAGAGAGGTACAAGCACTCAGCTGCTCCATGCAGCTCCGTGCTGGGGAGGAGGAGCTGCCCTGATCCGCTCCATGTGCCCATGCCCTGCTGCACCGACCCAGCCTTGGACAGCTTTCTTCCTCTCTGTTCTTTTTTGGCTGAGTCACCTTACTTGACTTGCTTCCACTGCTCTGTGCCCATGCCAAGGATTTTCATTTCCCATCTGCAGGGAAGGAGGATCTTGGAAGGTTAGGAAGAGCCAATGTGAATATCCCAGTCAATGCCTGGAGAGTGTGAAATGCTGGCACTGCTTTGTCACTCTCGGCATCTCCCAGGTGACCGGTGGCAGCTCCGTGCCTGGAGGACCTGAGGACAAGCCAAAGGACCAAGGTTCTTCAAGGCTGGAGGACCAAAGGCTACCCAAACCTGGCTGCAGAGGTGATCCTTCCTGCTCCACTAGCCCTGGTTCAGCCCGTGGCTTCTTCAGCCAGGTGGGGCAGCCAGAACGGGTGTGTGGCAGAGGTCCTGCTGCTGGAATACAGCTGCTTCCCAAATCCCCTCAGCCACATCTCCCCGGTGGACCTGGACACCACCATGTCCCCCTCACACCTTTTACAGCCCCATCCTAGGAACATCTCCCAAACAGGCACCAGCAGTGAAGCAGTAGCCAGTTGGTTTCTCCACTGACAGCTTTCATTCAAAACCTGGATCGAGCCTTCAGCTCCAACAGTTCCTGCTCGATCCGATCTCAAGGCCAAGGTGGCTGCCACAACTGTGACTTGAACTCCTGCTTCCACACCACAGCCCTTCATCTTTGCTGCCAGGGTGCATTTCTGTCTGTGAGCCAAACTCCTTTGTGTCCTTCAGTTTAAAAAGCTTTGGTCCTTTCTCTGGCATCTCACTGCCAGGAGGTAGGGAAGGAGTCCCTCATCCAG
The DNA here is from genome assembly GCF_901933205.1 of Camarhynchus parvulus. NCBI lineage: Eukaryota > Metazoa > Chordata > Aves > Passeriformes > Thraupidae > Camarhynchus > Camarhynchus parvulus. The sequence goes on from NC_044580.1 coordinate 1,957,716, forward strand.
GCAATGCACTTAAGGCTTCCTATTGTACCTACCCCAGAAACCTCTTATCTCATCCTGGTGAACAAAAATCCAGAATATTCCTGCGGGCTGGAGCCGAGAAAGAGCCGTAACCCTTTCCTCTGCCTAGAGTCAGGATGCTCCCAGGCAAGGAAGATGAGGCTGAGCTCCCACAAGATGCTGAGCCAAGCCAACAGCCCAGCTCCCTTCTTCCCCCAGTCTCTTCCACGACTACATTCCATTCATTCATTCATCTAAACAGAAACTTAGGACGCTTCACTCTCAGAAGAGATGCTGCCATCAAGACACCAAACAGGTCTGCCTCTGTTACATTGTCCAAAGGTGCCCAAATTTAAGCACCAAAACCTAATTTCTCACCGTTTCTGCTGTGAAAGATCAGTCGTGTTACTCTACTGTCTGAAAAGCCAGAAGTTTAGGAGACAGAGAAAAAATTTATTCCCAACTACTCCACCCCACAGGCAGCCCATCATCACTTCAGTAAACCTGAGCTTGGAATAAAAGCCCAAACCCAGAGCTGGTGTGGCAGAGAGGGAGAACAGAGCATATCCTGTCATATTGTTCAGGTTGGACAGGGCTTGGTGTCACTGGCTCTAGTGGGAAGTGTGTTTCACCCCATGGCAGCGAATAAAATGAGATGAACTTTATGGTCAGTCCCAACCCCAACCAGTCTGGGATTCTGTGATCCCCAGTAAAGACAATCTCCAACAGCAGATTTTCAAATAAAAGGTCAGTTCAGAGTGAAACCATGCTTCCCTCTCTTCCAGAGACCAAGAATTAAACCCAGCCAGGAGTCTGATGGGGGATATCCCTTCTTAAATTCAACAGCACTCATCTCTCTCATATTGGGGGTGTTCAATAAGATAGGTGCTGATACTCCAGCTTTACATTGCCTCTCCCTGGAAGCAACTTGGCATTTAGAAGGTGGATACAACAAACACAGTCCAGAGACCAGATGGTCCCACAAAAAGGAGCAAACCTACCCTTCTCCAATCCTGCAGATGACCAGGGAAATTCAAAAAGAGAGAGGCTATGCAATGCAACTACAGTGTGAAAAAAAAAGATTCAGCCTCCTTTCAGACCTTCTGCCACCTTGCAGTCAGCAGGCAATAAGGGAGGTGGGAGGCCAGCGGGCTGTGTGGGCTGCAAACAGCTGATGTGGCTCACCAAGAGCTGCTCCTCCCACTGCTTCACACCAACACCCCACAGACACACTCTGCACACAGCCTCCCCACAACCACTGCCCCCCCTGCTCGTCCCACCTCTCCAGCTGGGCTTCACTTTGCTGCTAACAGGTCTGGAAGACCCCAGCTGTGAGGAGATTAGGTGGGAGGGAAGAGAAAAGCAGATCTCAAGGCAGCTTAACACCTGCAGGAAGAGCTCGAGGTTAAAGGAAGGTGGAAAAGGGAGCTGAGCGCTGGGCTCCTCCAAAAACCGGCCACCAGACTCACCCTCACGCCACAGCCAGCGCTTTGAACACGTATTAAGTGGCTATCAGATGTCCCCAACAGCCACCCAGCTCAAGCTGCAAGCAGGGATAATTGCTAATGAATGTTCCCTACACTTTGTTTTCACCATCCCTCGTCTCCCATCACCAGCTTGTCACCACCAGGAATAGCAGCAGGGCTGCCAGCCTCCCGCTCCACAGCCCACAGCAAAAGAGCAAAGGAGGGGACGAGCCAGCTCGGAGCCAGCAGAGACACAAACCCACCTTCTCTGACATCTGAGAAAAAAAAAATCCTGCTATATTTTTCCCCCCCACACCAATCTGTTACACTTTTTTCTTTCCCAATTTAGGTAAAGCCTGCAGCAGGATGCTGGGGCCAGGCAGGCTCACCCAGCATTCCTGCTACTAATGCAGCATTTGGGACCCTTTGCTCATCCTGATTGCATCTGCACAGGAGAAAAAAACATCCCAAACCCCTCAACTGCTGCACCCCTCCCCAATAAGCTGCACTGGCTTGAACCCAACTGCTGTGACCCGAAGGCAGGGGAATGGAAAGAGCAGAAGGAAAACGTCCTGGGGGGAAGCCAAACCATCACTAACGAGATGAGCTCTGCTCTGGTGCATCCGAGGCAGGAACAAAGGCACCGCGTGCACGGAGCAGCAGCTCTGCACAGCACAAAGCCCCAGCGCACTCAGCAGCTTCTCTAGCGACCCTCCAGGAGCATTCTTGCTCTCATTAAGGCCTGGGGACACAAAGGGGTGGGAACAGTCCTGGTTTCACACACGCCAGCCAGCCTGTGGAGCCCTGCAATGCAGCCTGAGCTCTCCTCTGCCTTCCTTGCCATGGGAGTGCACATCCCGGTTAGCCGGAGCGTGGCGGAGAATTGCACGCTGGAACCTGTGGTCCTTCCCCTGGTCACTGCCACTCTCTCCATCTTACAGCTGCTGGGGACACCAGCAGCCAGGAGGTGCTTGAGATGCTCTGCAAGGTTCATGATGGAAAGGGGTGAATCATTTTCCTGGCGTGGCTCCCCAGTGAACAACAGGGAAAACACGGCTCGCTCTGCCAGGCAGCGCCGGGCCAGGACACCCGCTCCAGCCTTCATTTCCCTGCTGCTCTCCAAGAGCCTTGAAATAAAAGAGACAGCACTGGAAAGCAACGCTGTCTGGAAAGAATAAAAGCAAGCAGACCCCATGTGTTGGCAAGAGAGTTCACCATAAAATGCATTCAAAGGGGAAAAAATCATCCTGGTGGAGGCAGCATCTCCTCTGAGAGAGCGGGGCTGCTGGATCCAGCAGTGGCCATAAATCAGCGCCCCCCAGCAGGCAGAAACACACACTGGGCTCATCCTGGCTGTTGGAGACACCCCTTGGCCACATGCAAAAAGAGGAGTGGGATGCAAGGGATCCCCTGGGAGCCCAACTTCCTTCACCCTGTTTTCTTGGTGATTTGTGGGAGAGGTGGATCCGCTCTTCTTTCATGCCTCATAAGCTTCATCGCTGTCACAGACACGTAACAGGTAATTAACTACTAAACAGCCATTTTCTCCTCCTCTCTGGAGGAAAATTGCTCACCATCCAGCTAGAAAATGTTTCTTCAGTGGTATGCAAGAGGGAAAAGAAAATGGGCAGCTTTTTCGGAGTGATGGGGGCGCTACAGCCAAATAAGGGCACTTGCAGCAATGCCTGCACCACAAACACATGGATCCAGGAGAAATGAAGCCATCAAATCTGAGAGATAATGCTTAATTGGATGTGGGTGCCACTGTGCCCAAGCCACATTTGGCCTGTCAGTTTTCCAAGGAGAGTGGTTTAGGAGCATCAGCTCCCTGTCATTTGTTCTGACAGCAGTGGCCTCCATCATCTCTTTACAAGGACGTTCCCTTTGGGGAATTATCCAGCCAATTCTCCCAACATAGCCTTCACCCTGAGTGCCCCAGGGCACATTCACCCAAAGGTGACACCCAACTGCAAACAGCAAATCCAGGTTTACCACCATTATGTCACCTCCTGATTCAGCCCTCCAGTCCTGCAAAGTGCTTGCAGAGCACCAAGTGCTTCATTCTGAGTTTTGATCACCCTCATGACACAGTCCTGCATCACACTTCCAACTCCAAGCACATTGTCAAGCACCATTTTTTAAGGTCATATGCCAACCAGCCTTTGGCCCATGAGAAATGTAACATTTTCCTAAACAGAAACCCTAAAGCAGGTCCAAGTTTCTAGAAATGCCAAATTTTCTAGCTCGAGGCAGAAACATCCAGAACATGCACCCAAAGAACACTACAAGCTGTCCTTGGCCACGGAAGAGCTCAGGGATGCAGCAGAGCTGCTCCACAGAGGCTGTGTTAGCAAAGGGATGCACGCTGATGCTCAATTCAAATCAAGAGAACACGAAAAGAAGGGGAAAAAAGTAGGATCACAAAGAAATCCAAACAAAAGCCGTCAGCCAAACTTTTGTTTGAAAGCCTGTCAGGTCTAGACTGCAACGTGTGAGGAAGGAACAGCTCGAAACCACAGCTGCTAATGGTTATGGATTTGGCAATCAAAATGTCTTTGTTAAAAAAAAAAGAAAAAAAGTTAACTGCCTGACTATTGAGGCTACAAACCGCAGCCTTGATGCATTGTTGCAGTCAACATCCTCCCTGCTGTTCCTGAGCGCTTACAGCTGCTGCTGGCAGCTCGTGTGCTGGCACATGCTCCCTGCACCAGGATGCACAAGGAATTTTGTGAGCCTGCCTTCCTTTCCCCTTCTTCCCACCACAATGCCTGGCAGCCCTGGGCTGCTCTGCCCCTCCATGCCTGGCTGGTACAACCAGATGCAGGGAGCGGATCCATCCCCATCCGGCGGGTGTTCTCCGCCTCCAGCCCGGAGCCCGGCTCCCATCGAGGTGTCTCTACACCACAGGCTGTACTTTGATTTGAAGGGCAGGGGAAGCAATTAAAACATAGTAAGTAATAACAGGACTTTGAAATGTAGATTTAAAATTCAGCCTTGTGCTGGTGCACTCCGAGCTGTCTGCCAAGGGACTCAGCAGCTGCCCAGCCCTGCTCTCCCTGAACCGGCAGTGCAGGACCTACAGCCACCAACACCCTCCTGCCCTCACACCCCAGCCCGGGACAAAACCCGCCCAGGGTAAACCCTGGAAAGGCTGGAGATATTTATAGAGTGCCTGACAATCAGTTCAGGAGAAACTGGGTGGACTTGGAATAATATTTGGGAAGGCACTAGGCTGAAAGGGCTGTTTGAATGCGCCTGTGGGGCTAAGCTCAGCTCCAATGCCTGCACCCTCAGCAAGGAGAAGGGGAAAGCAACAGGGAGGAGGAGCTGAGGGGAGCCAGGGTAGCTCAGCTGGCAACATACAGTCAGACTTCAAGCAGCTTCACAAAGTCCTTCCACAGTCAGAGCTGGGAAGCACAGGGGTAGGACACACAACCGAGCCGGAAAACCCAAACGTTGGGAGCACAGCCCTGCCCTGGCTCACCTGGGCAGCTGCCTCTCCCCATGCTGACCCTTGCTGCTGCTCCCCAAGGAGGAATGATGCCAGCACCTGCCCCCAGGACTGGTTCAACCCCTCGAATGGGATGGGATCTCTCACAGGACCAGGAAATGCATTGGAGCGACCGGTCTGTTCAGCGTTAGGAAATCAGTGACACACCAACAAAAGCTGAAGCAAGCAGAGTCCTTGGGCACTCTGCATTACTGTGGGGGTTGCACTCTGCAGCTGACACATCATTTGGGGTCACCATGGAAAGGGTGGTCACGGCCCAACCTGGATGGGAAGGCAGTGGGGCACCAGACCTGGGGCTCCAGGTCAGTTTTATCTAACCCTCAGTTTCAGGATTAAATAAAACCCAAACACTGAGAAGGCAGCAAGTATCAGTGACCACATCTGAGAGAGGGAAAAGGCCCTGCCAGCTCATGAGTAGTTTTCTGAAATGGTAGCAGAGGCAAAGTCCACAGTCATCATTAATTAAGTCATATGCTTCAGCCTTGGCTTCGCTTTCTCCCTTGGGTCTAGGAAACCAGAGGAGAGGGCACGCAGGCCTCTATCATTCGATTTCTTTGGCATGCTAATGCATTCCTAAATTAATCATCATCAAGTGACAATCTCTCCTTCATCTTAACAGCCTGAGCAGTGACCTGAGCAAACCTGCTGGCTTATGCAAGGCAGCTGGAGCCTCAGAAGAGCCTCTGATGAAAACCAAAGCACTTCCCATATGGAAAAACTCCCCCATCTTTTACCGTCTCTAATCCAAACCAGCTGCATTCCTGCTCTGCTCCCAGAACCACAAATCGGGGGATTTTGTGGGGTGAGAACCTGAATTAAAGAGATGCATCACCCTGTGAGCCAGCCTAATGCCTGACAGCACTGGATCTGGCATCTGGCTACACAGAAAAGACAAATTCAGCTCAGGAGAACGCAGGGCCCTGTAAAGTTCAAAGGCCTTTCGTGGGTTGCAATCATTAACAACCACCTAGACTGCTCCAGAAGGAAGGATATCTGACCTAGCTAAAAATCCTTCACTGGGAGAGGTGCCTCAGGAATGAGAAGGCAAATATCCCAGTGGTGGAGGCAAGGAAGGGGCCAGGACAGCCACAGCACCACACAAACAGGCATTTGTCTCACTCAGAGCCTGCACTAGGAAACCCTTCCCTGAGGGACCAGGTCCTCATAAAAAGTCTCTATGCATTTATACTGTTCCTAGAAGCACACATCAATGTCTGTGTTTGTGTTTCTCCCTCCCATTAACTCCTTAGGAAAATACTCCCAGAGGGCTATTGTTCCTTTATTTGGAGATAATCTAAACAGGCACCTTCTGGAGTCTAAATATAGAAAGTCTCTACCCTTCTTCACTTCTATTTGAGAATCTAAACCAAGTTCTGTACACTGGGCACCTGAGTTCATTTTTTTTGTTGTTCTTTTCACCAGGGAGCGAAGAGGAGGCCAAAAGTTTAAACCCAAATTTCCTGAGTGGGAAAGCTGGAGCCTATTTAAATGATAGTTGCAATCTTGTGGTACAAAAATAGCTTCTACATGTTCCCTGAGCAGATTTAGGACACTAAGTGATCACCTAGAAATGAAAAATAAACACTTAACTCCCATCAAACATAATTAGGTAATATTTCAGCCTGGTATAATAGCTCCATCCAGGTATTGGCACTCGAAATAAGCCAAACACACCTATCAACCACCAAAACAGCAGCAGGAAACACTCTTTTTCTAGTTAAAGAGCCTCTGAGATCAAAGCCATTAGCAAAAGGAACATGGACTTCAGAGCACATGGAAATGGCATCAATGTAAACACTTCCCTGCTGGCTTTAGTGCTGTGCCAAGGCCTGCCTGCCCCATCCCACAGATCCCAAGTGGGCACTGCTGAAGTCACTGACACCTCCTGCAGGAAAACAAGGGCAGCTCCTTGCTCTGCTCAAGGTGTCACTGACGTCAGCCCCGGAGCAAGGAAAAGCCTCAGTGAACACTTGGATCTCCAAGGGGGAAAAAAGTTTCCAGGTCACCTCTAGCTGAAAAGTGTAACAAAGGAATCATTCTGGTCTTGAGCAGGGATTTTTGGGTTGCTGCCAGGAAGAGAAGGAAATGAGCCCAGAATGTGCTCTGAGGAGGGGCAAGATGTGCAAAGCTCAACTGGAAATCCTGAGATTTCAGAGGGATCTCCAGGCACCAGGCAAGCAGGGCTGAGCTCAGGCTGCAGCTCCTGCTGCAGTTCCCTGCAAACAGAACAAGTGACACTGAACACCTGGCCTGGACCCTCCTGCCTGAACACAACTTCTGCTGCCAGAGCAGCTTCAAGCCAAAGATCACAGCTCTGAGCAGCAAGATGTGGTGTAAATAACCTCTGACTGGAAGAAATGATTTATTTTTCACGTGGGAAAGAGACCCAGAGGAGCAGATTTAACTAGTTCATGCAATAAGCAGCATAACAGGGATTAGGGTACCTGACGTGCCACTGATCCTAATCACAAGGACATCTCTGCTCTTCCTCTGCTCCCTGCCAGCTCCAGCACTACAGATCCTGTTCCATCATCACTTCCCACACGTCCTCAGGATCTGCAAACCATCTCAGCAACGTCAGCTGGGCCTCAAATGCTGCAGGTAGGGCAGAGGAAGGTAGGGACCGCCCCCTCTCAGTGGTGATGAAAGGCCAGGCTCACATGTGCAGCAAAAATGTGGTTAAATAACCCCTCCCTGGTCATAATGCAAGAGCTCTGGCAGGGAATGGGTCTGACTCTGCTGGGGCAGCGTTGCTTCATTTTGGTTTTTTGAGCACAAGTGTAAAAAAAAATTAAATGAGGGTAATGATAGAAAAATACCAGCGGGGTGCCACAACATCTTCATTAGCAACTTGAGAGAGGATGCAAACAGCAGGGAAATTAAATCTGCAGACAGTGCTAAACAGGGAGTGGGTGACAGCAGTAAAAGGCCTGAGAGGTAATGGGAGAGTTACAGAGGGGACAGACCACAAAGCCATGGAATCTGACTGGATAAAGTTGGAAAGGACCTTAAAGCTCATCTAATTCCACCTCCTGCTATGGGCAGGGACACTTCCCACTATCCCAGGTTGCTCCAAGCCCTGTCCAACCTGGCCTGGAACACTTCCAGGGATGCAGGGGCAGCCCCAGCTGCTCTGGGCACCCTGTGTCAGGGCCTGCCCACCCTGCCAGGGAACAATTCCTTCCCAATATCCCATCCATCCCTGCCCTCTGGCAGTGGGAAGCCATTTCCCCATATCCTGGCACTCCTTGTCCCAATCCCTCTCCAGTTCTCCTGGAGCCCCTTTAGGCACTGGAGGGGATTCTAAGGCCTCCTCAGAGCCTTCTCTTCTCCAAGCTGAACACCCCCAGGATGAAGAAAAACAAACCTAAGACCAGGAAGAGTCTGCCTTGCCTATGGGAACAAATAGTCACAAGAGTCAAACCAAACTTTTGTGGCTGCCAAAAAACACTGGATCACCACCAAAACACCGTGAGCAGGCCAGGAACTATTTCATCCTTGGGAGGTTGGTATAACCTGCAAGTGAGGCTCACCCTGCACTTGTGAAATGATTTCTTCTGGAACATGCAGGAGCCTCAAACAGGAGGTGGTGAGGAGGAGAGGTGTGAGCCAAAGCACAGCGCCTGGAAAAGCTCCACCAGAGCTCAATCCCCGAGAGGTCTGTGCTCTGCATCACCTCCCCTCGCCTGCTCACACATTCCTTGAAAATACCCAATGTTTCTGCACGCCCTAAGTGGTGAAAAAGCATCATGTTCCTTGCCTCTCTGCCTGGGCTACAAGGAATCTTTGCACACTGGGAAATGGCTGGATCACAGTGCTGACACTGCTGATGAACCCAGGCTGAAACACCCACGTGAGCTACAGGAATTTCTTACTCCCGGCGAGACCCAACTCAGATTTCTGAGCTTTGTCATCTTGCTGACAATTGCAATTAAATTCAGCTCAGCTTCCTTCAGATGCACTTGCTGCTCCTGAGAGCCCAAAAAACCAGACATTTCCTCAGAAAGCAACTGCAGAAAGGTTCACATCTCTGGATTTTAGCTCACAAGCGAGGGAAATTACCGCTGCTTAAAGGAATCCTGGGAAAAACAGACAAAATCATCAGAAAAAGGCAGGAAATTAGGGATTATAAGCAGTTTGGAATATGGGAGCAGCAAAAAGGCAGAGAAATGCAACCCAGGAAATGCCACAGCATTGAGGAGAAAGGGAAATCAGTCACTAACAGGTTGGATAATGGTGCTCCTGGAACACACTGCTCTGCCTCCAGCCCCTCTGCAGCCAAGCAGCGCCCACAAACTGGGAGGGATTTCCAGAGAATGTGGCTGATTGTGAAGGTCCTCCCTGGGAAGACTGAAGCTAGTTACCTACAGCACAATTCCCAGATCAGGGATGCTATCACAGCCATTCTACCAATGCCTGAACCATCCACAAAGCAAGAGGAGGGATTGTGACCAAGAGAAAAGTACTTGTAAGACACCAAGATCTATTTTCCCACCACTGTTACAGACAGCAGGAAATGGACAGAAACCTACACTGAAGCCCAAACTGAAAATTAGTGGATGCTACAAAAGAAAATCCCTACAATGGCCTCAGTGCCCCTTCCTCTCCCTCTCCCTCAGCTTGTTCCCATACAAAGCCAAATATTTCTGTAGGTTTCATGGTATTCCAGTCCCAAAGCTCCCTCTGCTGCTCATGCTCTAACTTCTCTGCCTTCCTCCTCTAATTAAGAGACACAACCTCATCAGAAATACACTCCCTGTCTTTCCAGGCATCTCTCCCAAGCAAAAACCTCAGAGGGTTGGGAAAGCCAGAGGAGCACTTCCTGAAAAACAGCCCCAACTCCTGCTGCCTCTCCAGCTCTTCACAGCAAGATCATCCTGGTGCATTCCTTCCCAAAGAACTCATTTATTCCGCCTCACAAGATGGTCATGGTTCACTATCAAGCCCTACAAGGTTTGGTGATCCAAACCTGACATGCACAAGGGGCAGTGGAGTGAGCAGGGATGAAATGGGATCAGGAACAGCCGTGCTTGGTGCTAAGTGCAGGTTTTGTAAGTCCACAAAATACAGCTCAGGGGAAGCTCCTGCTCCAGATTTTGGGAGCATGGAGTCAGTCACAGCATCACACTCAGGTCTAAGAAGGTCTCTAGTCCAACTTCCCAATCAAAGCAGGGCCAACACTCAATTCAGGAGAGGCTGCCCACAGCTTTGTCCTTTTGGGTCTTGAAAACTTTCCCAGGTGAAGACTGTTCAACCCCTGGGCAGTGCCCGCCCCACTGCTGGGCCATCCTCATGGTAATTTGTTTCCTTAAGCCACATTGAGCCCTCCTCTTTCAATTTATGACCCTCCTGCCATGTATGTCAGCACAGAGCCCAGCTCTGTCTCCCAGCAATCTCCTTGCAGGAAGGGGAAGATCTCTGTGTCTCCTGCCTCTCCTCACAGGGCTGGAGCCCCTAACACCCTTGTGGTCTCCATGGGATTTGCTCCAGTTTTTCAACAATTTTATGGTGAGCCAAGTATTCTAGATGTGGTTTAACCAACACAGAGTTACCAGTTTCTATTGGTTTTGATTCCTCTGGGGTTTGTGCCTACTCCAGGGCAGCAGGTTAATAGATACTCTCCACTCTATCTATTAGATGCAAGAAGGTCATGGGGTTAGTAAAGCATGAGTTTATTCTCAGGTAAATCCACACTTGCTATTCCTAATGCCCCCTTCCTCCACGTGCCCAAAACTGGCTCCCAAGAGCAATCTTTCTATGAGGTTCCCAGAGACCAAGGTGAAGTTGACTGGCCTGAAGTGTCCAGATCTCCTTCCTTTCCTTTCTAACCACGGCTGCAACAGTTACAGAGCCTCCTCTCCTGCTTTCCATAACCACCCCAAGCTAAGAGTGGCCTCACAAGGCCACCTGCCAATGCTCTCAGCACATCTGGAACACATCATCATCACCCATGGACTTCCATAGGTTGAGATTTCTCAAGAGACTCCTGATTCCAGCCTTGCTTCACTGCAGGTAGTCCTGTGGCTCTCCTGTCCATCCTCCCTGGTGGGAAAGAGCTCACCTTTCCATGGCTGCATCTCCAGGTCACTCAGTGCCCCAAACAGGGCACAACACTCACCAGCTAGGCCAGTGTGACACCACCAGTGAGGCCACTGTGATCTCCAGCTCCTGTAAGAAGCACCAGGCAGCTCCAGCAGCTCTGGTCCATGATCCCTCTGCCATGTGTCCTACACCAGGGCAGTGAGTGCCACTGGCACCACAGGGCAGGGACAAGGTCCCAAGGCACAGCACCACCACTGGGGCAGAGCTGTCCATGTTTCCATGCTGTCCTGAATTGCCAGGCCCCCTCATGTCCTCTGCCACATAAATCCCTGCAGTAACTTGTGTCTTCTCAACACAATCTCAAATTTCCACTAAATGTCTTCTCCAGAAGCAAGTTCCACTGCTTTAAAAACCTGCTGGTTACTGCAAGCATGGAAAGGTTCATTTCTGTACTCACCTGCTCCTGAAATTGCTCCTGTGATAAACAATCAGTCACGTCCACACAGCCCAGGAGGCATCCTGAGGGATAATCACTTGGAAATTCCACATCTGCAGCACAAGAAACAGCTCTTCAGGGAGCCCATATTCCCACACACAGCTGGGGTCTCCCAGTCCCCAAGTGCCCTTCCCTCTCCTCCAGGCACCTCTACTTTTTGAGGCACAAGAACACATACAGCAGTTTTAGCACTTTTTTGGTGCCTTTTCCAGATCAGGATATTCCTCATGAAAGATTAGGGCTGGGAAATTTAATTTTATGTCTAGCACTCCCTACTCAGCAGAGAGGGATTTCTGGCATTGCTCATTATGTGGCTCAATGTACCAAATCACTCGAAGAACCAAGGAGAGGAGTTCACCTTTCCTGTGCAGCATTCTGTAGGTGGCCTCCAGTTCAGAGATTTCCTGAGGGGAAGGTCTTTTAGCAGTAGCTGCAATCCATAACCTGCCTCGATGAGATGTGTACCAGGTCCTGCCCTCCACCCTAAAAAACAGAGGAAAAGGTAGGACTAAAACTTCAGGAGGAATCACCCACATTTTCATTCAAACATAGTCAATTCCTGCTGCTAAGCTTTGCCCTGATTATCCCAACTCAAGCAATGTGTCAGAACCACAAAGAAAAGCTGAGATAGGCAAAAAACAATGTCACAAATAAAGCAGAGCATGTCCTCAGGGCTTTAGAGGACATCAATCCCCAGCAGGGCCAGCAGAACACATACACAGGACAATCTGCTCACAGAAGTCCCTCACAAGCTCCCAAAGTCACACAGAAAAATCAAGGGAGCAATAAGGGATTAGGTCTTTGCATTGGAACAGTTGTCTGGAGATCCTGGAATTCTGCAGCTCTACCAGAGTGGCTGGAGCATCCCCAGAACACCTGGATGAACAACCCTGGCACATTAAGATTTACAGCATCCTTAGTTTAGGAAGTGAAAAAGCTTTGGTCTCCAAAATGAGAAATGTGGTGAAGGGATAAAAAAGGCTAAAGTAGATTCTTTGCTCATTATTAACAGTAGCAGCTCCTTTTTGCAACCCAATTCCCAGCCCAGGAAGGTGAAGGTAGTGGCAAGGGTTGGGTTTCTTTTAAACAAAGCCTGGTACCACTGTTGCCTTCTTTATGCTGAACAAAAAACCCAGAAGAACATATTTTAAGTGATTATCTTATTTGCTTTTCAAATTCCACATAGGAACGCCCCAACTATAGCAGTGAAATCTCAGCCTCTCTCTACACTCACTCACCCACTGTGAAGAAATTTGTCCCTTACAGGTGAGGTACTACCCAAAAAAAGAAGATTCTCCAGTTTCTCAACCCACTGGAAGAGGAAGCACAACTTCCATACCAGGAGCTACCACAGGTATCAGTCATTGCACAGGGCCACAGAGATCCTCTGAGGAACACAACCTCCCACCTCCCCTGTGGAGCAGGAGCTGCCTGGGACACCTTCACCTTTTGATGCCTCTCACAAGCAAGGAAGCCCAAGGCTGGTGCAGGCTGAGGCACCAACCATCATCTGAGATCTCCTGCAGCTCCCGGTCCTGAATCCGCAGCCGGCTCCGCTCCGAGCCACACTCACTTCCAGCCTCCATGGAATGAACAGTTTTCCTTTGTGGGAGCAAACCAGTTTGGTCCACCCACTTGAGTGTGTTCAAAAGAAACAGGAAAAAGGTTAGCACCTCTCCAGGAGTAATGTGTGCAAATCCTATCTGAAGTTTTCCTTCATTACCCTTATGCTCTTTGGAAAATGGGAATCTGACAGAAAAGGCTTCAAAAAATAGAGGTGAAAGGGTGACACAGCCTTAGGCTGACTCCCAGAAACTCTTCTGCATGCCTGAAAAGGAGGCAAGATGCTAAACTCCAGTAAACCAACCCACCAGGAGCAGGGCATTGTCAAACCTTCTCTATCCCAGACTGAGATGGCCAATGAGGGACACAGGGGAGGAAAGAGGGGTGAGAAACAAGGGGAAACAGGGGGAATGGCTTCCCACTGGCAGAGAGCAGGGTTAGACTGGATACCAGGGAGAAATTATTCACTGTGAGAGTTGTGAGATGCTGAAACAGCTTGTCTAGAGAAGTCACCCCATCTCTGGAAGTGTTCTTGGCCAGGTTGGACTGGTGAAAGGTGTCCCTGCCCATGGCAGGGGATGGAATTAAAGTCCCTTTCAACCCAAACCATCCTGTGATCTTTTCCCCAAAAGATCCCCTTCTACAGACATGCTGGAATTGACAATTCTCAGGCTCAACTCCCCAAAATTAGTCACTACTCTGGAATAAACCACAGAAGCCGCACTGACCAAAGGAGCAGGCTGGAGGAGACGGGGATTCACCAAAACCCCCGAGTTTGGTGTCATCTCTGCCCCAGGGCTCCTGGCTGGCTCGCTCAGTGCACCACAGCTCATGGCTGCAATGGTCTCATCCAGTCTGCAAGCACAAAGGAGAAGGATGAACATTCCCTGCTTCCCCTGGGAACATCTCCCTTCTCCCCACACACTGACTCAAAGCATTTTTTGCCCCATTCCCCCCAACTAAATGACTTCCTTGCTCAGTCTGATTTCCAGTCTGAGCAGTCACTGCTCTCTAGTGCAGAAACTCAGCTTGGTGTGAATTTGAGCTCAAGTGGCTCTGTTGAGACAGGCCTTCTGAAACACCTCTTACCCAGGCAGCTTTAACAGGCGTGTCAGACCACTCTCCATAAGGATTTGCACCTCCTTGCTCTCAGGCACGCTGCCAGCCCTCACTCACTTGCTGTGGTACTCAGCCATGTTGTTGTCTTCCTCCAAGATCTGCCTGCCAGCGAAGTCGATGGTGATTTTCTTGGCCAGCCGGGAGGCGTGGCGCAGCTCCCGCAGCTCCTGCTCCCTCTTCTGGAGAGCTTCCCTCTCCTGCTTGGAGAGCCACTGGTTGGAGTCCGTGGCAAAGTAATCCGACTCGTCATCGATGACCTGCGTCCGACGCACGCTGGGAGAGCAACCCCCACAGGAGAAGATGAGCATGGCAGAGCCTCAAACCCACCCTCCAACCTGTGTAGCCCCACTTTTCTCTTCACAGAGAAAAGCAAGGCACAATTCTTCCCAAGAATATTCTTATCTCATTTGCTGTGCCTGTGTTTGTGCAAAAGTAGAATGCAACATGGAGACTGTTTACCTAAAGTGATGGGGTTTTGTTTCCTTGGCCTGTCAGGGGACTCTGTGTGTTGGGACTGTCTCTGACAGTCACAAGATTCTGTGCAGAGTTGAGTGCTCGGCAGATTCAGTTTAGATGTAATGTAATAGTGTAATATAGAATAATATAGTATAATAAAGTAATTAATTAGCCTTCTGATAGGATGGAGTCAGATGCATCATTCTCTCCCCCTCGTCAGGGTTGCCTGCAAATTCCATAAACCTGCTCTTTCCCATCCCTCTGGAGAGCTGCACTGTCAGGGACAAAAAGCAAGGACCATTCCAGAGACTCCCTCCTGTCCCACCCAATGCCATAGTTAAGGTGCCAGTGGCTGTCAACGTGATATTTTATGAAAAATCCCTTTGCCAGGATTTTTCTCCTGAGAAGTTGAGAAGCCTCAGAAAAGAAATGTAAACAATAATTATCTGATTGCTTGCAATGTGGTTTGGAGGCTGCTTACCAACAGGTGCATCCTGGATTGGCTACATGTGAACTGTTTTTTTTACTTGATGACCAATCCCAGTCCAGCTGTGTCAGGACTCTGGTCAGTCACAAGTTTTTATTATTTATTCTTGTTTTAGCCTTCTGATGTCTCCTTTCTCTTTATTTAGTATAGCTTTAGTATATTATTTCTTTTAATACAATATCATATCAAATCATAATATAATAAATCAGCCTTCTAAGAACTTGGGAGTCAGATTCTCATCTCTCACCTTATCCTGGGAACCCCCAACACCACAACAAGTGGCTGTGGGTTTTAGAAGGAATTCCCAACATTTCTGCTAAAGGCACCTCACCTGCCAGGTCATTTATGATGTTCATAACAGTCTCCCACCTAATATCTTACCTGGTCCTATCAAACTCCAACAGTTTGTCTTTGTGCTTCACAGCCATCTCCAGGCCTGATTTGAGTCTCGCTTCCTGCTGAGGCAGCAAGCCTTTGCTTATGGCATCCAAATTCCCTGAACTTTCAGCACCTGAGGCACAAAACAAACCATAGCTCAGCAGTCAGTGTGTTAAAGTCATGTGGGTGGGCCAGGATGCAGAAAATGCCCCCTAAACTAAATGCCATGCCAGGAGCTGAAAGCAGAGCTTTGCAGCAAGATCAGCATCCTTCTGCGAGGTTGAAGCCACAATTTTCCCTCAAGTCCATTTCAAAGACTCCTTCCTCCAAAGAGGAGGAATCACTTAAATATCACAGTGATAAAGTGTGGGTAGAGTTTAGGGAGAAGCTCTTGGCCTTTGGTTTTCCTTCACCCTTCCCTAACAATTTGGGCAGTCAAAATTCCTCCCATCACCAACCACGGGTCTCAGCCATAGAATCATGGAATGGTTAGAGTTCAAAAGGACCTTAAAGTTCATCTCATTCCACTCCCTGCCATGGTGGAACACCAAGGACACCTTCCACTACCCCAGGGTGCTCCAAGCCCCATCCAACCTGGCCTGGAACACTTCCAGGGATAGGACAGCCACAGCCTCTTTAGAAAACCTGTGTCAGAGCCTCACCACCCTCACAGAGAAGGATTTCTTTCCAATATCCAATCTAAATTTCTAATCTTTTCATTCAAAACCATTCCTTCTTGTTCTATCACTATCTGCCCATTTAAGTAGTCCCTCTCCCTCCCTTTCATAAGCCCTCTAAGACTGGGAAGGGCTCAAAGGTCTGGAGGCTTTTCTTCTTCAGTAACAGCCCCAGCTTTTTTAGGAGTCCCCTCCTAAAAGCCAAACCCTTCCCTCATGCTGTTACCCCCACAAAGAGCCTCTTGCCCAGGACAGATTCCAGGGAGGCCCAGAGCCTTCTGCTGCTGTTTGTGGCTCCCTCAAACAATATCCTGTTCTGACACAGCACACCAGATTCCCAAACCAGCTGTTTCCAGAGATGGAGAAATCTATTCCCAGCAAATGCTCTTCTTTCTTACCCCTCGTGGCAAGGGGCCCAAACCCACCCAACCAACAGGGAACAACCAAAAAAACACAATAAAAGGCTTGAACCCAGGCCATGGTGGAACAAACCAGTGCATTTCACCACACTGGGAAATGCCTTCATTTCAGGGAAACAATTGCCTCTATTTCCCTTTGGTCACTGATCCACAATTTTTACTCCCAAGACAAACAGCAAATCACATTCCAGCTTTTACCTACCCAGGGAACAAAACAAGAGCTGGCAGGGGCAGGAGGGAAAGAGACAAAACAGGTAAGAAAAGAGATCCTGAAGCGTGCCAACATCTGTATTGGAAGGATAGAACAGACTGGCTGGTGCTCCCAAGGACTTCCATCCTCCTGCCACCTCCACAGCTCTAAGGAGAAGCCCAGATCTGGAGTAAATATTTCCCCAGTTCCTCAGCAAAGCTTCCAACCAAGAACACTATGACCTTGGCTGTAGTTCAGCTAAACTCAGACAAACATCCCCACAATGCACAGGTCTTTGCTGGGACACTGGGTAGTATTTCCTCTTGCTTTCCTTGGCTCTGTTCCTATTTCTAGCTCCCAAGGTAAGTGTGAGACAAGAAGAGCCATTAGAAAATATTAACCACCACCTCTCTAAGCCCAGTAAATCAGACAGCAGCACTTTATCTTGCACAGCACACATTCCACAGGAGACTTATCCTAATTTTCAAGGACTGCTACAACGATCCAGTTCATGGGATTGATTCTGGAATGCTGAATGAGCAGCCTTGGGGCCTCAGGGAAAGGACACCACACGCTGCCATGGGACACTTGCCACTGTCACCTCTGCTGAAGCCTGGGAATGCTGCCTAGGGCTTGCAGGAGGAACCAAGGAACAACTTCCAATCTATTCTTTCAATGCCAGGCAAAGGGCAGCAATGAGGGCAAGTGGCTCAGTGAAGTCTGAAGGGAATAATGCACATAGACCATTTGGATTCATTCTATTTCAGGTATGGAATGGCTACTGACCTGCCATGAGCTTCTTCAGCAGCTTCTGGCTCTTGTTGGAGTCCCGCTGAAGAATGTCCTGCTCTTCTTTAGTGCACACCTGGGGAAAAGAAGGAAATGAAGGCTTGGGAAGGACATCACATGGGAAGGATGTCACAACTTGACCAGTTTCAGAGCCCTGGACAACAGTTCAGGCTATTTAAAGTGGCAGTGAGAACCCACACCTCCTTCTCTTCCCCACTGACATGGGGAGAACCCTGGAAGCTCATTCTTTAACAAAGAGAAAAGCAGAGTTTGGTCTCTCCCTGTTCTGTGGGTGGACATGTTGCTGAGTGAGCTCAAAGGACAAGAGATGAGCTCAGAACCATCCCAGACAGAACCACAACCCTTAACTCCACAGTTTGTCTCTCCTTCTTGGCCACTGGGAGTTAAACTGGTCTTTCAAAATAGCAACCAATCTGCTTTAAAACAATTTGCTCTACCCAGTTGAAATTCTCCTCTCACATGAAGAAGCATTTCCTCTGCCATCAATAACTTGTCCCCTTTCTCCAAAAGGTGCCCTTTGAACTGAATCTGGTATCCCAAAGGATCCATATCACACAGGAGTTGAAGGAAAAGCAGAACACTGCTCCTGACAAGGAGATCAGGGCTGTGCCTGGGATGGGGCTGAAGCCTTGCAGAGATTTTGGACACTGCAGTGACACACAGGAGACTGCCAGAAACCAGACAAGCTCCAAAACCATGTAAATTATGGGGGAAACCTCCTAACAGGTTCTTTCCTTCCCTGATATAGAACTCTGCAAGAGGAAATTCAACCTGAAGGGCTACTTCAGCCAACTTCTCCAGGTCCAAGCAGGGCACAGAATTCACAGAATCACTGTGTTGGAAGAGACCTTAAGGACCATCGAGTCCAACCCAGCCCCAACACCTCAAATAAACCATGGCATCAGGTGCCACATCCAGTCTATTTTTAAACACACCCAGGGATGGTGACTCCACCACCTCCCAGGGCAGGCCATTCCAGAACTTTTCACTCTTTCTGTGAAAAGCTTTTTTCTGATATTCAACCTGCATTTCCCTTGGTGCAGCTTGAGGCTGTGTCCTCTGGTTGTGTCAGTGCTGCCTGGAGAGAGAGCCCAGCCCCAGCTGAGCACAGGCACCGTTCAGGGAGTTGCAGAGTGATGAGGGCAGCCCTGAATCTCCTTTTCTCCAGGCTGAGCACCCCCAGCTCCCTCGGTTGTTCCTCCCAGGGCTTGTGCTCCAAGCCCCTCAGCAGCCCCTTGCAGTAACTCCCTGGTTACTCACCAGGGCCCCACAGAAGAGGCAGGGCCCAGAGCCCTCCTGCTCACAGACAATGCGCCCGCACTCCAGGCAGTTGTTGATGAGCTTGTGCTTCTGGCCCAGGCACTCGCAGGCGTGGCGGCCCGGGATGAGCACGGCCAGCCTGTCCTGCCCCTCCCTGGTGTACAGGCTGACATACTTGGGCTTCTTCTTGCAGGAAGTGCTACTGCTGCTGACCCCACTGCTGCTCTCCTGGGCCTGGGAAGGAAAAAAAAATAAACAAACAAACCGTGCTCCCAGTGCAGCACTGGCAGCAGAGAGCCAGCACTGACCCCTGGGCAGGCCCGGAGGCTCACACAAGTGTTACTCTGCCTCACGGTAATGAAACTTGGACCAGACCCCAGACTGAGCGGAAAGACAAGCTCAGGCCTGCCAGAAAAGCTCCAAGGAATCCAAACAAAGCAAGGACACCAGGATGCACCCGAAGTTTGCCACCCATGCCAGCTGGAGCTGGTGGGATTTGGGCAGCGAGCACTGCTCTCTGTGCTCTGCACAGCCTCACGCCTGTTTAACAGCTCCAACAGCAGCTCAGCTACTCCTGATGCCTCAGGGTTTGGCTTTTCTATTTTTCAGATTCTGTTCTGCTTTGGGGTGTAAGTCTAGGCTTCATATTAGGAGACAGTAAGCTCTCTGCACAGAGCAGGGAGACACAACAATTCCTGCTCTAGCTGGGGACCCAAGGACAGCTGATTAAAATCTCAGCCCCAAGAGCACAAACAACGTGGGCTGGAGAGAGAAAACAAGCAGGATGGGACTGCATGGGCTAAAGCTGTAACTGGACAATTAACTCCAACATACAAATGGACCAAAACTTATAAAAGTGAGAGATCCCATGACCTGTGGTCCATTTTGTGGCCATTTTGGGTTGTGCTGCCCAAGATGCATCCATTGAGGCCTCTTAATAAATCCCTACTTTATTCTTTAGCTCTGTCTAGTCTCTGTTCTGGGTCAGCCTTCACAAGGCATCACTCCCAAGCTCATTTCCAAGGATTATTCAGACTCCCTGTTTGTAGCTGCACAGCCACCTCAGCGGAGCTTTTCCACACAGGAGGGTTCAAGTACTGAGCTGTAAAATAAATTCTGCTCCTCCTTCTGTGATCTGGCCCCAGTGATTTCATGATTCACCTCTGAGTTTCAATCTGGTTTAGTGACAAGCAGATGCAGCATTTCCAGTCCTCCCAGTAAAGTCCAACTGGTTTTAGTGCCACTGCCAGAGTCAAACACTGCCACCAGGAAATAAACCCAAAACAAGATGAAATTACTTTGGCAGATCTTTCTCACTTTTTTTAAAAATTTTAATTAAGTTAGAAGGTAACTACAAGAAAATGGAACATCACTGTCCACTTTTAACCCACCAGTTCAAAAATGTTGTGGCTTATTCTGTAACACTTTTACAAAATACTTTCAGCCTTTGCAGCCTCCCTGCTCCAAAAAGTTCCATTTAAAAACATGAATTCAAGTTCCACTCCTTACCTTACTCAGGAATTGCAGCATTTCTCAGGTTTTGGTGTTTCTAGGCTCTTATTCTACAGTTTCTTTCTGAAGTGTTTCAGTTGCTAATTAAAGCTTCAACCAGTGTGACTGAGATAGTTTAAACACAGTAGGAAAGGATGTTCCAACCACTTGGTGGCTTCAATTCCCTACCCTCACATCTGATTTAAAGAAATCCCTTTTATTTCTAATTACAGCCTCAACTTCCTTCATCTGCTCTCTCTTCTCAGGCTTTCTGGGGGAGAAAAATCCATGCTGGCATATTTGCTACCTGGTGATTATTTTACTCCCAGTTACAGACACAAACAGACACAATCTTTCTCCCCATCTTGGACATAATAGAAACATGGAAATGGTTAGGTTGGAAAAGCCCTCCAAGGTCACAGAGACACATCAATAACTCTCCTTCCTTTCCTCTCTCTCCCTCTCCCTCCTTTTCTCTCTTCTTCCTTCCCTTCTCTCTGTTCTCTCTCCCTCCCCAAGTGCCACATCCACATGTTTTTTGAACCCTCCAGGGATGGTGACTCCATCACTGTCCTAGACAGTCCATTCTAGTATCTGCCCACAGCTTCCATGAAATTTTTTTCCCTAATATCCAACCTAAACCTCTCCTGGCACAGCTTGAGGCCATTTCCTCTCATCCTGTCCCTGTTCCCTGCGAGCAGATGCCAACCCCCACCCAGCTGTCCCCTCCTGCCAGGGAATTGTGCAGAGCCAGAAGGTCCCTCCTGAGCCTCCTTTTCTCCAGCTGAGCCCCCCAGCTGCTCCTGGTGCTCCAAACCCTTACCCAGCTCTGTTCTCTTCCCTGGACACACTCCAGCCCCTCACTATCCTTCTTGTGAGGAGCCCAAAACTGACACCAGGATTTGAAGGGTGGCCTGAGCAGTTCCCACCTGCGCGTCCCAATGTCCCAAACATCCATTTCCACCTTCCAATCACATCTTCACCAGTGTCTGACACCCTCTTTCCCCAGGCCCCAGGCTCCAAGCCTTTCCCTGGCCCCCACACTCACCTTGGCCAGGTCCAGGGGGGTTTTCACCTCCTCCCCATGAGCACTGGGCTCGGGGTGTGCCGGGGTCTCCTGCCTGTTCCTCCCTTTGCGCTTCCCCTTCTTCCCTTGGTCCCCAGCCCGCAGCACTTCCAGAGCCTCTGCAGTGGGAGCAAGCACAGACAGAGGAGCAACACTCAGATCACCCCAAAGCTTCTCTTCTCCAGGCTGAACAATCCCAATTCTCCCAGCCTCTCCTCCCAGCAGAGCTGCTCCATTCTCTGAACGCTTTGGTGCCTCCTCTGGACTCACTCCAACAGCTCCGTGTCCTTCCCGTGCTCGATTGCTCTCACACATCATTAAGCAGATAAAATCTGATGGAGCTGGAACACACCAGGCTGTGGAGGGATGGCAGGTGCACAGAAAGAGCTTGGGATCAAAGATGGGCCTCTGTGGTACCTCCCACCCTGCTGGGAACCTCAGGAAAGAGCAACACTGGGGATTGGGGAGCAACTAAACTGCTCTTGCCTCTAATAAACAAATCAAGAGAGAGGCTGGGTAAGTGCCAGCAGAAGAAAAATGTCCCTGGACTCTACTTCACGACTGAAAACGTGTAGCAGCAGCTCTCTGGCCACAGACTTTCCCAGAAAAATCCTGGGAAGCTGTGGGAAACTTAGAGGAAAAGAATTCAAACCATTATTATCTCTCTTTCTGTAACCACTGTTTATAGATATGGTTCTCTAGAGTGTGCTACTGATAGCCACCAATAAGTGTGTGAGAGGTTTTCACTTTGAGACCAATCAGGTCTTAGGTGCACCATTGTTTCTATAAGAACTGTAGAGTTCTAATCATCAAGTGTCTTCCATGCCTTCTTGTGAAAAATGTGTCTTTTATGATTGGCTTTTCCCAAATATTAAAATTAATATTATATGTGTTGTGTTAGAAAGTGATGCTGTATTAATTCTCTTAACTACTGTGTTAAATATAGTTTTAGGTTATAGAAAATGCTAAAATAGAAACTGTGCTATGTAGGATATTCTTTTTTTTAAAGAAAGGACTTGCAGTGAGACAGCAGCCACAGGACACCAAATCTTTCAGAGAAAAAGAATTTATTGCCCCATTATCAGAAGAAATGAACTTCTTCCCACCTCGAAGGCGCTGTCAGGATTCAGAGGAAGAAGTTGACACTGACCAGACAGAATCCTGTGTTTGAATGGAATTTATGCATCATGAATGAGGTGCATGAATATGCAACAGGCTGTTGCTTTTAAGGGTTAATCCTCTGTTAACGTGGGTCCTTTCTCGGGCTCGTGCTGCCCAGAAAAAGGTACCTGGACATCTGTAACTCTTTGTCTCTATTGTCTCACATTGTCCTAATTCAAATTGTCCAAATTATTATTACTCTAATTGCATTACTATTTTTATAACCACTTTATTACTATTAAACTTTTACAATTTTAAAAACAAGTGATTGGCGTTTTTCACACTTCTGGATCACAGAGTCAATGCTAATTATTACCTGGCTGGGGGCCTGCTACCACAAAAACGGGCTTAAACAGCCCCCAGTCAGGGATGGGGTGGTATCCACACAGGAATTCGTGGCATGGAATTGTTTGTAAGCAAAACAAGCGGGTTTATTTGGGAGTTTCCCGCTCTGCAGCACTCACCGTCCTTTTTCCGGTAGGCTGGGAAGGGCTCGGAGGGCAGCTCGGCAGATTTCCTCCACCTGCTCAGCAGCTCTTCCACAAACCAGTTCTTCTTCCCGTCCGTACCCTGAACAAGGTCAACAACGTACTCGCGGATCTCCTCCTCGTTCGTGATGGACAAGATGTACCTAGGGCGGGCCGGGGTGGATTAAAATGGGTGAGGGGGAGGATGGTCCGCGCTCCCATCGCACAGGTGTGACATTTATCTTTCCTTTTCCATCAGGTTTCTGTGGAGACCGTGCTAAGGCCATGGCAGGAGGTGGAACGATATGATCTTTAAGATCCCTCCCAACTAAGAGCAGCCTGTGATTCTGTCACCTCACATCCCACCTCCCGCCGCTTCTCCTATCCGAATCTCCACCCGAGCGACAACCCCGGGCAAACTCCCGACAGCTGCTCTGGCACACCGTGTTTCCTCCGTGCTGGACCGAGGAGCCCCTGCCGCCCGGCCCCGGCCCCGCTCACCTCACCACGTCCTCGCCCACGTCCAGCCCGAAGTCCCCGCGCAGGTGTTGGACGCACCAGGCCAGGAGCGCGCTGGGCGCCGCCATCTTCCGCGGGGGACGGGAAACGCCGCCGCACCGCCCGGCACCCTCCCCTTCCTTTTCCCTTCCCCCCGGGAACGCGGCCGCGGAGCGCCAGTTCCGTGGCCAGTTCATTCAAACCGGGAATGGTTTGGGTTGAACGGGACCGTAAAGCCCCATCTTCATTCCATTCCATTCCATTCCATTCCATTCCATTCCAACCCCGCGCTAGGGGCAGCGACACCTCCCACTAGACCACGTTATTCCAAGCCCCGTTCACCGCGGCTTGTAAACACTTCCAGAGCTGGGGCAGCCACGGACGCTCTATCCAACCCGTGACAGTCCCTGGCTCCCCTCACAGGGAATTTCTCCCCAGTATTCCGCCGGGTCAGAGGAGAGCGGGAAGGGGAGCGGGACGGGGGCGGCCCCGTGCTCCATTGGCGGGCTGTGGCCAATGGCGCTGCCGGGGCGGGGCCGGGCCGGGCAGTGCCGGGCCGGGATGGCGCGGACCAAGGCGGATCAGCGTGGTCGTGCCTTCCGCAAGGGTGCGGGAACGGGGCAGGGGTGGGGAGCGGGACGAGACGGAACGGGACGGGACGGGACGGGACGGGGCGGGGCGGGGCGGGGCGTGGAGCGGGAGCGGGAGCGGGCTGGGCTATGGGGAGTTCCGAGCGAGAAGGGAACGGGACGAGCAGGGCTGAGGGAGCGAGAAAGGAACGGGCAGGGCTGAGGGGTGTCTGGAGCGGGACGGGACGGGCTGAGGGGGCGGGAATGGAACGAGACGGGCAGGACTGAGGGGGTTTCGAGCGGAACGAGACGGGCAGCGCTGAGGGGGCGGGAAGGGAACGGGACGGGACGGGCTCAGGGGGGTTCCGAGAGGGAAAGGAACGGGACAAGCTGAGGGGGGCTTCCGAGCCGAACGAGACGGGCAGGGCTGAGGGGGGTCCCGAGCGGGAAGGGAACGGGACAGGCTCAGGGGGGTTCCGAGCAGAACGAGCAGGGCAGGGCTCAGGGGGGTTCCGAGCGGGACGGGACGGGCAGGGCTGAGGGGGTTCCGAGCGGGACGGGACGGGACGGGCAGAGCTGAGGGGGTTCCGAGCGCCGCTGCTGAGCCCCGCTGTCCCTTCCTCCGCAGTGTTGGTCGCCCGCGCTCCCCGCAAGGCGCTGGGCTCCGGCAGCGGCAGCAGCAGCAGCGTCAGCGCGGGGCCGGCGCTGCCCGGCCGGAGAGGTGAGCGCCGCCCCTTCTCCTCCCTCCCTCGCTTTTTCCTTTCCTTCTTTCCTTCTTTCCTTCTTTCCTTCTTTCCTTCTTTCCTTCTTTCCTTCTTTCCCTCTCTCCCTCGCTACTGTGAAAAACGCCAATAACTTGTTTTTAAAATTTTAAAAGTTTAATAGTAATAAAATGGTTGTTAAAGTAATAATATGATTAGAGTAATAAAAATTTGGATAATTAGGATTTAGGACAATACGAGACAATAAGAGCAAAGAGTTACAGACGGTCTGGGTATCTTTTTCTGGACAAAATAAGCCCAAAAAAGGACATACGTTTACATAGGATTAACCCTTAAAAGCAATAGCCTGTTGCATATTCATGCACCTCATACATTATGCATAAATTCTATTCAATCAAAGGATTTCCTCTGGTCAGTGTCAACTTCTTCCTCTGAATCCTAGCAGCATCTTCAGGGCTGAGCAAGGCAGAAGAACTTGATAAGAGAGCAATAAATTCTTTTTCTCTGGAAGATTTAGGTGTCCTGTGGCTGCTATCTCAGTGCAAGTCCTCGCTTTAAAAAGTATCTTACATAGCATAGTTTTTATTTTAACATTATAACCTAAAACTATACTTAACACGCTACTTAAGAAAATTAATACAGCATAACTTTCTAACACAACACATCTAATATTCATTTTAATATTTGCAAAAAGCCAATCATAAAATACGCATTTTTCACACTA
The DNA here is from genome assembly GCF_901933205.1 of Camarhynchus parvulus. Lineage (NCBI taxonomy): Eukaryota > Metazoa > Chordata > Aves > Passeriformes > Thraupidae > Camarhynchus > Camarhynchus parvulus. Next base: position 1,983,285 of record NC_044580.1, read on the forward strand.
CGTTCTTTCTTCTTTTCTTCCCTCCTCCTCCTCTCTCTCCTTCCTTCCTCCCTCCCTCCCTCATTTGCTCTCTCTCTTTGGCCCTCCCTCCCGCCCTGCCCAGGCTGACCCGGCGCTCCCCGCAGGTGTCCGGCGCCCCGTGGGGCTGAACCGGGTGTGTGTGAGGCCGGTGCCCGCCTGGCAAAGGGGCATCAGCGACTTCCTGCAGCTCCCATCCAAGGAGAGCCGGGCCTCCGATGGAGACACGCCCGGGACCAGCGGCCTGGAGTGGGTATTGGGGCAAGGGGAAGTGTGGAAACCCAGGGAATATTTCTCTGTCTGCTCTGGGGTGCCCTGACCCCCAGGGGAGCACTGACTTTGACCCTCATTCGTGGAGAAAGTTTCCCAGACTTCAAGATAAACTAGAATCCACAAAAGTGTGAAATAGATTATGGAGAGCAGTGTAGGTGTATGACTTGGTGAGGAATTGAGGTTTTGGGATTTTTAGTGTGTTGTGAATGGAAGCAAGATGGAGGGCACAGGGTGTCATCCTGGGTTTCTTCTTCATGCTTCTTCTTCCTTCTTCTTCGTGGGTTTGGGTGGCATTTTGTAATTGGGCAGAAAAGTCCCATTGTGGGCTCTGTGGGATGAGTTATTGGGTTAAAAGGGAAAATAATCTTAATTGGATAGTTTAGTCTTAAAAGACCTTAGAACGAGAGATTGTTGTCCATTTTGTGCCTTCTAATGAAAAGGTGCCCAGCTCACAGCAGTGAGACTGTTTCACTGATAAGAAATAATAAACACCTGAGTCCAAACATGAACTGCCCTCTCAAGTGCCTTCAATCCAGACCCAGAGAAACCCACAGCTGGTACCCCCACAGGGAAGCAAGCTGTGATTATTTTTTCTCTGTGAAACTCCATTTTTGAAAGGGCAAGTTGACAGTGTGTCTCCTGACCTCTGTGTCCTCATGGAAGTGATGTTTCTCACCAAATCTGGCAAAGTTTTCAGGGACCTCATCCAGGTTCCTGAAAATGGGTGGAGTGACTGGTAGTTGAGGGAAGTTCTTACTGCTCAGGCATAACTTTGCCAGCACAGTGAACTTTTGGAAAAGCTTAGGAGAGCACTAACAACTTCCACGTGCCAGGAATTGAATGGCTTTTCCAAGCTGGAGCCTCAGAGATTAACTATAGGCTGCATTACTGACTAAAAGGCAGCAGTATAAAATATTGTCTTACAGACACTCTATTTTCCATAGGGAATTCTGGGTTGAACCTCCATTTTTCCAGCAAATATAGGTATTTCCAAACTGCCAGGGAGAGCCCATAAGAATCAGCCCCAAACTGTCCTGCAGGACAAGCAGACAAAGGCTTTTAAGTTGGTGAAACAGAAAATGTTTGCTGCAGCAGAGGAAAACTTTCATCCCTTTAATTTGGAGTTTCTTGGGTTGAACAAGAACAAGGTGGTGGGAAGAGAACACAGGATAAAGGAGCCCCTGTCAGTCCTGATGCCTCAGGGTGCTGTCTGAGGCTAACTAATTCCTTTGGGCTTTGGGAAAAGGGCTTTGTTAGCCTTTCAAACCAGAGCTGGTTTCTGCTAATGCTTCTGAAATAATGCTCCTTACAGAGCTCGGCCCCTGCCACTGGATCCTGCCGAAGAGGGAGAGTGCTTGGAGGAAGAGTAGATGTGATCTGACCTCGACTTTCATGTTAAAATGCTCCTCCTGCTCGAGCTGGGTTTTGTACATTTGCATAGCTCTTTGCTTTTTTTTTATGGCTTCCTTTCAGCTTTTGTACAAGACTAAAAGTCTGAGAGATGGCACAAACACTGGAGAAATTAATTAATTTTTACTGTTTGGCACTTAATGTTGATTGTAAACCACTGGTTAAATTTTTATCTTGGTTTGCTTGAGTTCCTCCTGCTTTTGTCTTTCATCTTCTGCCTACCTTGTGTTTGTGCAAGACTTGCATGGTCATGGTTGTTCCGTTACTGCAAAGCAGATCCTCGTTTTTAATAAACTGAAACCATCTGAGCACACACCTGTGTTGTGTCTTTACTGTAATAAAAGCTGTTAATGAAGATTTCTTTGTCCAAAGATGAGAAGCTAGATTTGGAAAGACACTGGAGAGGTGAATGGGCAGCTGAAATTTGCTCTGATTAGAGGTGAAGTTTAACTAAAGCTGGTTGTTCTAAAGAATCAGAACTCTGAAAGTTGGGGGGGTAATAAATGGCTAAAACTAAATAAATCTTGTTATTGTAGGTGTTTTAACATTGCCACATAACTTTTGGGGTAATTCATAGGAAAAAAGCAAGTGGGGCCTTGTGATAGGTCTTGATGTCAGGGGTTTTGCTTCTGCTCCTCCTCAGCAGCTCCCTGAAATTAACATGATATTGTTGAGCAAATGAAAAGGGGAAGTTAGGAGGAGATTAAAATTTAAATTTAGCACACCAGGAGGGTTTAGTGGCAGCTCTTGTAGGTCAGCCTGGTGGGGAAAGCAGTGAATGCTGTAAAAACTTCTTCCTAAAAAGTCTACTGATAAAAAGGAGAGTTGTTACAGAAAAGCAATTCAAGTTTGAATGAGAAGCAGCAATTGATTGCTTCTTAATAGAATTTTTTTAAAGATTATATAAATTAAGGGGGAAAATCTGAACAAGCCAGACTTCTTTGCCCTAACACCACACAAAACATCATCACAGTGACAGGTGGCATTAGTGGCAGCACTTTCCTGTCCCTTTGACCTGCCAAACCAGCCTATCCTCAGTTCCATTTCTCCTCTAAAAATGCCCGGGAGGCAGCAAACACCTGGGGGCTCTGATCAGCTCCCATCACCTGCATGCCCTCAGCTGCTATCCGTGGGCAGCTGCTCCATCAGGGCTGTGCAGCTGCCGGCTGGGAGGGGGAAGGATGAGGAGCTGCTCATCAAGGAGCAATGTTGGGATCTCTAGCTTGTCAGAGTGACCCCAAAAAATGTTCCAAAGTCTCTTTTCCCAGCCTGGCACTTGAAGAAGGAGTCAGAGCTCTTCATTTCTCGCTCTCAAGGTTGTTTATTGTATTTTATCTATAAAATTCTTTCTCCTGTCCTGCCAAGGTCAGCTCAGCAAGACAGTCCGAGGCACTCTGCCTGCTCCAGGGCAGTGTTATGTCTTTATACTAAAAACTACATGTACAATATTTACAATTACTTTCCAATACCTATCACCTGTGTTAGACAGTGAGCTTCTACTCTAAACCAATATATAAGTGCCAACATCACAGCAGAAGATGGGGGCCAAGAAGAAGAAGGACAAGGGCTGGACACACCCAGATCCCTCCATCTTGCCTCCCAAACCCCCATTCCAGAAACCCCAAAATCTACTTTTTCCGCCCCGTGATAACTTCACTGTTATTCTACCTAAACTGTTGTGGCTTGCTGATCTTCATATAAGGCTGGTAATTTGCTCCACGGGTCATAATCAAACCCCCAGGGGCATTTTGGGCTCCGTGCCAGGGCTTCTGAGCCCCCTGGCAGGGGTCTGGGCTGTCCTGGACAGCCAGAGGGATGTTCTGGGTTCCCACAGAGCAATGCCCATGGAGACCTGAATCACAGATCCCAGAAGGGTTTGGGTTGGAAGGGACCTCAAAGCTCATCCCCTGCCATGGGCAGGGATACCTTCTACTAGCCCAGGTTGCTCCAAGCTCTGGCTTTGGACACTTCCAGGGATGGGGCAGCTTCTCTGGAAAATCTGTGCCAGTGCCTCACCACCCTCACAGGGAAAAATTCCTTCCCAATATCCCATCTAACCCTCCCCTTTGGCAGTGGGAAACCATTCCCCCTTGTCCTGGCAATCCAGGCCCTTGTAAAAACAGTCTCTCTCCATGTTTCTTGTTGCTCACTTCAGGTCACCGCAAAGCTTCTCTTCTCCAGGCTGAACAATCCCAATTCTCCCAGCCTCTCCTCCCAGCAGAGCTGCTCCATTCTCTGAACGCTTTGGTGCCTCCTCTGGACTCACTCCAACAGCTCCGTGTCCTTCCCGTGCTCGATTGCTCTCACACATCATTAAGCAGATAAAATCTGATGGAGCTGGAACACACCAGGCTGTGAAGGGATGGCAGGTGCACAGAAAGAGCTTGGGATCAAAGATGGGCCTCTGTGGTACCTCCCACCCTGCTGGGAACCTCAGGAAAGAGCAACACTGGGGATTGGGGAGCAACTAAACTGCTCTTGCCTCTAATAAACAAATAAACATGCTCCCTCTGCACAGATAAAATCCAAATGTTTACAACAGGACCTGCAGTCTTAAAGCTGAGTTTTCAATAGGAACAAAATGCAGAAGATGTTTATTTGGCTGCTTTCCTGCCCCAGTGGGAATACAGGAGGGTGACCTTCAAGCCACCCTCCCTGGGCTGGAGCTGATTTAGCTCCAGCTGTGCCCCTGCTGCTAATCTTTGAGTCTAGAGGGGAACAGGAACAGCACCCAGCTCTTCTGAAAATAAGGGAAAAAATTAGAAAGGGAGAGAGTGCTAAAGCTCAGGAGCTTCAGACAACCCAAAATAAAATTTATAACTAAGACCAGACTTGTAAGAGGTTTCCATATCCAAAAGCTTGCCTGGTTGTGTTTTTTGGGGTTTTTTCCAGCGATTGTTGTTCCAATAAAAATCTCCTTAGAATGCTGAAGAGAGCTGCCCCTATGCTGACACCTGTGCTGAAGGATTTCCATCAATCTCAAGAGGTGCTTCAGCCCAACAATATAATTAATAGTGAAATTTAATGTGGTAAAGAGGGATCATGCACAGTGCTGAAAATTAATTTAGAGATAAATTGTCTGTATCACTGTACTGGGTGTAATGTCACAGCACCTAACAGGTTTTCCCTGTGAAAGGGGATTTCCACTGTCTTAGGGCAAGAGGTGTGGTCCAGAGCACCTCCTAAGGCGAACAATCAGCTGGAAATCCAGTCAGTATTACTTTTATAGCTTCAGAGTAGTTTTTACTTCTGAGGTAATTTCTTGTAATTTTAAGGGATTATTCTATAAGAATGATATTTTGTTTAAATCCACATGAACACCACAATTGATAGCCCCTTCCAGGGCCTAAAGGGGCTTCAGGAGAGCTGGAGAGGGACTGGGGACAAAGACCTGGAGGGACAGGACACAGGGAATGGCTTCCCACTGCCAGAGGGCAGCGCTGGATGGGATATTGGGGAGAAATTCCTCCCTGTGAGGCTGGGCAGGCCCTGGCACAGGGTGCCCAGAGCAGCTGGGGCTGCCAAGGCCAACTTTGATGGGGCTTAGAGCACCCAGGGATAGTGGAAAGTGTTCCTGCCCATGGCAGGGGGTGGATTGGGGGAATTTAAAGATGTTTTCCAACCCAATCCAGCCCGTGGCTCCACCACTTTCAAACACCAGTACCCCCGGCTGACCATAGATGTCAGCAGCAGCTTCAGCTACAAACGCTGGGCTGTGCCAGGGACCAGACAAGGCACCTCCTGCCTCGGACCAGTTTATTTAGGAAACGTGAAGAGAATATATAAATGTATGGACGAGAGACTGGGATTGCTCATTTCCTGAGTCTGTGCTATCTTGCCAGGTAAGGAAATGGCTTCAGCAAAATCACCCTCCATGTCACCGGCTGAGTCCCCGTGGCTTCCTCAAACCCAGCGGTGCTGCAGGGTCAGCGATGGGCAGGGAGGGCAACCCACTCCCCCCAGCAGATTTATTTCCATCCTCACACATGGAATTTTCTTCCAACAGTCCAAATGATTTATCTGACCCCTGACCTTGAGAACAGCACAGCCCTGAGAGCACTAATGAGCAATAAACTGCTCTCAGCTGAGCCTGCTATTCACGCCTGAGGGTCCAAGAGCTCCTTTTGACCCAGGCTGGGGCACCCACACTTTTCCCCAGGGGATGCTGGATGTACCCACATCACAAATGAGAGCTCAGGGGGTCACTGCTGGCACAACTGCAGGCATATGGTTCAGCAGGAGCTGTTGGATGCTCCAAAACCAGCTGCAAAGTGAGCAAACAAAGGAGATGGAAGTGTTTAGGAAATAAAAATTCCCGAGGGCCCAATATATTGAATTTTAAACCTTACTGGGCAAAATTATCTTTGTTTGGGCAAGAGACAGTGACGGAACAGACAGCATCCTATCTCATCCCCATAGCCTAAGGCTTTTTCTCACAGGCATAATTACGAAGTGCTGCTGCTCCAGAGCATTTTTGAGCTTTTCCTTGCAGACCCCTTCTCCCCTCAACAGGACAGACAGCCCATTTCTGTTGGATTTAGCTGGAAGGAAGGATCCCCTGCTGCTGTCCTGCAGCCAGGGCTGCACAGGGGGGCAGCTGCTCGGCGGGGACAGCAGATGTCTGGGCCATGGGGACACAGACAGAGGGGAGCGGAGCAGGGCCATCAGCTGTCAGGCTGCCGACCTCTTACCCCGCCATGGGAAATCCACTGCCAAACCTCAGGGATCTCATCCCCAGATGAGGGAGTTCCATCATTTTTTTCTGATTTTCAAGGCTTTTTCTGTTACCAGACCATGTCCAATTTATAGCCATGATTGTTGACTTCCCATTTTTGGAGTGCAGCCTCCCTGCTGTGGACACTGTGCTTTAGAGTTCAGGTGTTGCCTGCTTGTGTTAAGGGAGACACACTCGACTCCTTCTAGAGCACTACTAATTTTGCTAAATTCCAAACCTATTCATGTATATTCCTGCTCTGGATTGAGTAATTACAGGGCTGTTTCTATTGGAAGAGAGACAGGTGAGACCTCGGCACCCCTCTGCTCTCACCTCTCTGCCAAAACATGCGCTTTAAAGCTTTGTCTCTCCTTTAACTTTGCTTTTTTCCCCTTGGGACATTACTCAGAAGGATATGAGGTCTGTGTCTGCAGGGTCCCCCTGCCCACGCTGGGGTGGTGCCTCCCTGTGCCTGATCCTCAACAGGAGCTTCATTGTCCTTCCCTCTGCTGGGACAAAGGGGGATTGTCCTGCCCACCAGCCCCAGCCACCCTGCGGCCACGAGCTGCTTCGTGCAGGAAGAAAAGCAGGATGTTTCCTTTCTCTGCATAATGAGGCGCTTGGGAATCAGGCTGGGATCTCACCTGTCTGGGCTGAGGATGAGGAGGCAAAGAACTTCCATTGGGGTGCTCCTCACTCACCCCAAACATTTTTGGGTCAGCTTTGACCCCCCACATTCAGCATGCAGGCTGGTGTTCAGATAAACTCCCAAGGGATTATCACAGGGCTAATGAGAATCCACACGTTTAATAGGATTTAGTAGAAGAACTACTCGGTCTAAAATTGATGATAAATCATTTTTCAGAATTAAAATGCTCCTTGGGAGTGCCCAGAGGGTTCAGAGCAGAAAAAATGGGAGCTGAATTGCAAAAATGCCTCTCCCTTTGATCAAAGGTATTGTCAATATTGTGATATCCACATTATTATTATTTTCCACAGATAATAGCACAAAGAATGAGCAAAATAAGGTCATTTTGGAGCAGAGGTTCAGGGTAGGGTTTGACAGGATGCTGCCAGGACAGGCTTTTCAGGTGCCTGGATTGAGACATTCTGCTTTTGATATTGACAAATTAAAAGGTTTAATCAGAAATATCAAGCCTTTATTAAACTTATACTGAGTCAGCCAAGTGTGTATAGCTCTGAAAAGAGAAAGCAAAAACCTAAAGTGAAATGTCCATTTTAATTAGAACCGGGCTTTGTTTTCTGGTTAACTATGGCATCAGGGAAAAATTTCCAAGCTCAGCCTCAGGATTATGAAGTAGTAGGGGAAATAAATAATTTTAATATTTGAATTCTGGATCTGAACACATTTTCCAAATAAACCTTTGGTTTATCCTTGGTGGGGCCCATATGCTGGCAAGCTGTTACGTGTGTGGCTGGATAATGGGATTGTCCCCAGGCTGGAGGCCTGCACACCAGGGAGGAAGGTTTTCCTCATGGTGTTTTTAACCATTTGCAAGGCATGAGCAACCTGGTTGGGTGAAAGGTGTCACTGCCCATGTCAGAGAGGGAACGAGATGGTCTTTAAGGGCCCTTCTAACCCAAAGCAGTCCATGATTCCATGATTCTATGTCAGTTTAAATGCCCAGAAAATACCAAGTTCTTCACCAGAATCAGCCTGGCAGCATCCAGGTGACAACACCAGTGGGTTTCTGCTTCTCTTCCACAGACTCAAGGAATGGTTTGGGTTGGAAGGGACCACCCCAGTGGGTGCTGAACCCTGGAGGATGCTGGGCCCCAATGGGGTTGAACAGCCCGGCGATGCTGACATGAGGAGGCAAGCTCCATGGGATGCTGAGCGCTTGTGCTGAGCCCCGGCTGATGCTGAGCCCCAGAGGATGCAGAGCTCCATGGGGTGCTGAGCCCAGCTTTGTGCTGAGCCCCAGCGGATGCTGAGCCCCAGAGGATGCAGAGCTCCATGGGGTGCTGAGCCCAGCTTTGTGCTGAGCCCCGGAGGATGCTGAGCCCCAGAGGATGCAGAGATCCATGGGGTGCTGAGCCCAGCTTTGTGCTGAGCCCCAGAGGATGCTGAGTTCCAGTGGAGGGCCAAGCTGAGCCCCGGAGGGTGCTGAGCGCGACTGAAGCTGCTGCAGTGGGTGCTGAACCCCGGAGGGTGCTGAGCTCCGGCTGACGCAGAGCCCCGTTGGGTGCTGAGCCCAGCTTCGTGCTGAGCCCGACTGATGCTGAGCTCCGGTGGGTGATGAGCCCCGGAGGATGCTGAGTGCCGGGTGATACAGAACCCCGGCGGGTGCTGAGCCGCGGTGGGTGCTGAGCCCGACTGACGCTGAACTCCAGTGGGTACTGAGCCCGGTTGATGCTGAGCCCCGGAGGATGCTGAGCCCCGCTGACACAGAGCCCCGGCGGGTGCTGAGCCCGGCTGACGCTGAGCTCCAGTGGGTGCTGAGCCGCAGTGGGTGCTGAGCCCCGCTGCTGCAGAGCCCGGCCGGCAGCGCAGCCTCCGTGGCCGCCGTCCCGCCGCGCTTCCCGCCCGCCGCTTCCTCCTGGCAACGCCACGCGGTTTCCAGGGCCGGCGGTGCCCCGGAAGCGGCGCGGGCGCGGCGCGGCCATAGGGCGGAGCCGCGCGGGGCGGTGCCGGCGCCGAGCGCTGCCGGGTCGGGCTGTGGCCGTCGAGTGCCGTGAGGGAGGAGCTGCGGCGGGCGCGGGGGAGAGCAGCGGCGGCTCCGGCCCGGCCCAGCCCGGCCCGGCCCGCCCGGGGAGCGCAGCGCCGGCGGAGCAGGTACGGCCGCGGGGCGCGGGCGGCGGGGCCCGGGCGGGGGGCGGTGCTCGCGGCCCGCCCGCGGCGGAGCCTCCGCCGGGCTCGGCGCTCCCGGTGCGGCGGGAGCGGCTCCGGCCGGGCGGGCGGAGGAGCCGCCGTGGGGCGGCCCGAGGGACCCCGCGGGGCGGCGGGCGGGGGTCGCGGCTCCCGCGGGGTGTGGGCGAGGGAAGCGGGGCGGGTTCGGGGCGCCGGGCTGGTGCTGCCCGGCGGGGCGGAGCGGCCAGATCGGAGTCGGGGGAAGGAGGCAGCCCGAGCTGAGGGGCTGTCCCGGGAGAGCCGGGCACGGAGCTGCCGGGGGAGGAGCGGGAGGTGCCTTGGGAGCTGCCGAACCTGGTGGTGTTCCTTGTCCAAGGAAGCGGAGTGCTCTGTGGAACTGGAGGTGTATCAGCAACTTATTTGTGTGAAGAAGTTGTATATCCCCCCTACGTCTGGGAAGCATTTCCAGTTTGGCACACTGTGGAACTCTAAGGGTTGGGGTTTGTCGTCTTATCCAAATAATGGAATCGGGATGGTTTGGGTTGGAAACATCTCAAAGGTCATCTCATTTCACTCCCTGCCATGGGCAGGAACCCTTTCACTAGACCAGACTGCTCCAAACCACGGCCAAGCTGGCCTGGGACACTTCCAGGGATGGGGCAGCCTCTGCTGCCTCAGGAGGGTGACATCTGCCCTTCCAAATATTTCACTGCTACCAACAGTCCCCTTTAGCCTTTCTCGACAGTGACTTCTCTGTTCCTGGGAAGTCTTCTGAGCAGAGCCCAAGCTCTGTTGAGCTGCCTCCCGTGCCTGACTCGTGTGACGTTTTCTACCTCGCTCATTTGTGGGCTCACCGTGACCTGCCTGAAGTCCCACTGTCACGGGTGTGACCTCAGACTGGACTGGTTTTTTTTTACTAGTGACCTAATGCCTGTCAGCTTGTGCAGCCACTCCCCACGTTCTTCAGGACCTGCCTTTTCCTTCTCTCAGCTGCCCAGCTGCCCGCTGTGATTGACCCAGGCAAACCATCTCCACATCCCTGGTTCTGTGCTGTGCTGGTAACTCAGTCTCTCTTGGGAGAGGGTGATGGGTGAACTTAGAATCATGAGCTTTGCTCCTGTTGAGAAGCTCTTATCAAATATTAGCAGCATTTTCCCACAGACACATTCAAAAAAACACAAAGAGTGCCTTTGAATTATGAGTTTGCAGAGATTCAGGCTGCAGAATTCCTCAGTGCTTGCCAGTGGCTCAAGTTTTAGAAGTGCCACCTGGGTGGTGAAGAGTTACTGATGAAAAGTTTGGGTTTCATGGCATTGCTGTTGTAGAGGGATGCACACTCTGGTTGTTTCCACATGAAGCTGGGCTCACACTGAGCTCTTGGAGTCAGGGATGAGCTGCCAATGATAAATACCAGCAGGAGTTCTTGCTCAGGGAAGGTGACCGCTGGCAAGGTGTGACCCGATAAGAAAAGAATTTAAATATCATGGTGTGTAATAAAAAAATCGTTATTAGTAAAAACCCATGCAGATGTACTTAGGAAGAGTGGGGGATGGAGGTGAGAGGTGCCAGGGAGATCTCAGTTTCCATGCTGAAGGTCTGGCCGCCGGTGTAGCGGCACCCGGCACCGCTGATGCTCCAGCCTTTTGGCAAAAACCTTGCTGACTCCAGTGAAATCTTAGACTATTGGCTTGATAAAATCAGGGCTTTATGCTCACACCCTGCATAAGCACCTAAGCTTTTTTCAGATACAAGTGTTTCATGAAACAGTTCCTGCCCTGAAAATCACTTTTTCTAGACTGGGCTGGTGCATTTTTTGTTCTTTAGGACATGTTGGGTGCTGAGGAAGAGGAGTCTCCTCTCTCTGCTTTCCTCTGCAAGTCTGTAACTGTGTGTTTTCAATTGCTGGCCAAAAGTCCTCACAAGTTTGGGTCAGTTTGGGCTCCTTGCTGTGTTTTGTGTAAGTTCTGAAGGGCTGAAAACTCACACCAGATTCTCACAATAAATTTATCTGGGACATACCTGCCTGTGTTTGTGCCAGAGTTGCTTCCTATAAATCAGCTCTTCTCTCCACTGGTGCTTTCAAAAAGCTTGGCCCAGCTGTTGGCTCCTTATTTTCAAACCACAGTCGATCTTTTCCATGTTCTCTGTTGCTCTCCTTCCTGCACACGTTGGTAGGGCAGGGAATGGCAGGGGAGGGCTTTCTGGGATGCTGTGCCATGCCATGGAGAATTCCTTTGTGCTGGTATCCTTCATGGCTGAGACAGGTTGGTGGCTGACAAGTCATGGCAACAAGCTCATATCCTGTCTCTCTTTCTTTTTCCTTGGATTAAAGAGCTTTCCAGTTCATAGTAGTGTTTGTTGTGAAGTGCCTCATTCCAGCCCATCTATCTTGCTCTTCCATAGGAGTTTTCATGCTGTTCCAGTTCTCTGTATTGGCAACAACCTGGTTTGCTGTGCCAGAGTCACTGATGGAAAATTTTCAGGCCGGTTCAGAACTCCACTCTGAGGGGAGCTGTGAGCTGGGCAAGATCCTAAGTCCATCCTAGTCCACAGCCACTTGCTGCTTTCCCTGCTCCCTTTTCCAGCTCTTAGGAAGCAATCAGCCCCTGTGTATTTTCAGGTTAACAGATGAAATCCTGTGTAATGCCTTAAAAAGTGCTACCAGATGAGACCAGGAATCCATCTGGCCTGGTCTCCTGCTCACTGGTAACCAGGAGCAGATGCTTGGGGAGGGGAGAACACAAACACAGCAGATCTAATCCAGGGAAATTGTGCTTCATTTTTCTCTCTCCGGCAGTTCATGACCTCCCTGAGCCAGGTGTTGAATTTAGGACCCTTCGCACTTCTCTTTATGATATTCATGATTTTAGGAAAATACTTTTTCCATTCCTGGTAGTCTCTTGGCTGAATTGTCCTCATATATTTAGACTTTGTGTGGCTCTTCTTGTATCTCATGTCATTGCCAGCTCTGCTTCAGCCTCCTTGAGATTGGTAAGGCAGGAGGGGTGGGGCACAGGACAACAGAAGACATTGACAGAGGTGCTGGGTAATATTTATGGTGCAGATATCTTTTTAGAGATATTTTAGGGGTATTTTATCCTATATTATGGTCTCTGTAATTACAAATGTTGTGCTTTTTCATTAGTGATCTTAAAACCATGGAGCCATGGTTTTTGGTGGAATATTCTGCTGTAGTCCTGCTTCCTGGGGTTGGTTTGAGTTCAGTCTCTCGTGTCTCCTGAAGTTGATTTTAGGGTGGCTGTTCCTGATGTGCTGCTCTGTGAATTGTATCACCCACTCATATCACGAGATTTTACTGCAATTCCTTGGAGTCATTGCTCTTATTTACTTCTCATCCTGAATTATTCAGAGTAGCAAATGTTGTCATCTTAGTAACACAGCTCAGTGTAAAGCAGAATCCTTTGGTGAGTCCCTCCTGCTGCAGAACGGACCAGTGATACATTCTTCCCCCTTCTTTACCTGTTATTTATGTACATAAAGGAGTTTTCCTTTCATCCTGTAGTTTTTCTCCCCAGAGAGCTTTGTTGGATTCTGCCATGTAGTATTCTTGCTTTTTTCAATGGGGTATATCAGCTGATTTTCCCCTGTTGATGTGCTCTGTCCACTGCAGAAGGAAGAAGGAAAAGGGTAAAAGAGACAACAGCCCCTGACTCCTGAGGCATGGCATCATTTTGTACAATATAATTAGCCCTGCAGCAATTTAGGCTGGTCCTTAGGGCAGCTCTGGTTTGTCCAGCATGGCTGCCTGGGCTGGGCTTGCCAGGACTCTGCTGAAAGGTTCTGTGAAAGCTGGGCCAAGAGTACCAGCTTTAGCAAGGGCACTTCCCCATCTCCTCCTGGGTGACTGTGGGGTGAAGTGAGGCTGTTGCTGTCACCTCATCATCTTTTGCCACCAAAAGCCTGAATTTTGATGTCCAGCAGGGAGAGAGGAGATGGCCAAGCTCAACAGAGTTTGTATAAAATACAGTTTTCATTTTTGGGAGATGTTATCTGATGATTGATTAACACAATAATGGATCATGTGGCTTCTAACCTTTTTTTCTTTACTAAAAGCTTGTAAATTTAGATTTTGTTTCCTTCTTGGACATTTAGCCTTGCTGTACAGATGGGCTGCTTTGATTCCTTGGTCAGAGCACACTGTAGGGCTCGCACCAATGTTCCAGCTGCTATCCAAGGTGAAGGCAGGAATTAATTCAGATGAGATGTTAAGATGAAATTCTTCTCTGTGAGGCTGGTGAGGCCCTGGCACAGGTGGCACAGAGCAGCTGTGTCTGCCCCATCCCTGGAAGTCCAAGGCCAGGCTGAACAGGATTTGTGACACCCTGGGATTGTGGAAAGTGTCCCTGCCCATGGCAGGGAGTGGAACAGGATGAGCTTTAATGATGCGCTCTAATGTCCCTTCCCATCCCAACATTCCATGGTTCTAGGAGTTGCTGCTTCGCTCATCCACTGCTGGGAGGAATCACTTTTTGCTGTTCAGGAACTTGGTCCTGGTGTCACACACTGACCTGGCACTTGCTCTGGTGCCATGGGGGGACGTGGGGCCTGGTTAAGGCTGTGTGTCCTGCTTGTGCAGCCCACTGCTGACAGTGTGACAGCTGCTGCTCTGGTGTCTGAGGCTCTGCTTTTCTGGTTTAAACTTGCATTTCTGATTTACAGGGGATTTCTTATTAAGACAAAAAACTTGAGGTGCTCAAATGGTGGTGTCAGCTTAGGTCCTCTAAATGTTTGCTTAGTCCTTGTTTTTTTAATGTCTAGTGGCTCCTTACTCTCCACTGTGTTTTAAATGAACTTGCTCTGTCCACTTGCAAACCAGACATTTGAGTTTTTCCATCATGCTTTTAAACTTACAGCATTTGTGAAGAAACACTCCTGACCCTTGTTTTTGTCTTTCCATCTGACTTGCACTGTGTTGACTTTTTTTCCTAGCTGTGGATTTTCACATGGCTAATTCTTGTCCCATCTGTAGGAGTTCTTGAGGAGATGAGGCTCTTATGAATCACCTTCTTTCCCCCCAAAGATGCATCCTCCTCAAATGTACTCTTCCCTGGATCTGGTGGCTTTCCTCTTCTGCAGTGTGAGTGGAACCTTTGGCTTTGATTGCAGGGCCACTGTCGTGGTGGTGTTGTGATCCATTCAGTCTTTGTTCTTTGACAGGCTTACAGTTGTCCCAAAACCTTCTCACATCCTAATGAATCCAAGTCCGAGTGTGGGCCATTCCTTGAGGTGCTGTCACACAACTCTTGCTCACTGCCTTCCTATTCTCAGCCTGAATTTTGCCTCTGGACACTTCCCTCCTCTTTTGCTGGCTGTACCCTTGCAGACAAGAGCCTGGAGTGCCAGGACAAGGGGGAATGGCTCCCCACTGCCAGAGGATGGGGTTATATGGGTTACTGGGGAGAAATTCCTCCCTGTGAGGCTGCTGAGGCCCTGGCACAGGTTTTCCAGAGCAGCTGTGGCTGCCCCACCCATGGAAGTGTCCAAGGTCGGGTTGGATGGGACCTGGAGCAACCTGGGATAGTGGGAGGTGTCCCTGCCCATGGCAGGGGATGGAATGGGATGGGCTTTAAGATCCTTCCAACTCAACCCATTCTGGGATTCTATGAAGAGGTAAAATCTCAGAATTTTTGTACCTGCTTCATCTCTATCTTCCACATTAACACCCCCCAGCCCCCGACCTTTGTTTTTTACTTGAGGGAGGAGATACTTGAATTTCTTGTTAAATGGCCCATTTAATTTCTGGTTCATCAGACTCTCCCTACCTTTTAAACAATCCCCTTTTTCCTAAAAATTGGCAAAAGCAACAATGAAACTCACTAGAGGTGAAATTACCATTTTCTCCTGGCTTTTCATATGTTCTTCCTTCTTGTCAGATCCATTTGGAGCAGCCCATCTCCTGCAATGGATAGGTGTCTCTTACCTGTCTGAATCTTCTGGTTTGCTTTGCTCATCTTTGAGCAAATCTCTTCAGGAGAACAGCTTAATAGCCTGAAAAGCTGACAGTGATTCCACCCTCAAGATCAGCCTGACAATTTCTGTGTTGTGGAAGACAATTGAATAGCTTGGATTTGCTACTCTGAGCATTTAATGCAGGAATTGGGGATATTCACCAGGGAGATGGGAAAATTGTTTTCCTGTCTGCCTCTGCTCTCCTGCTCCTTTTTTTTTTTTTTCCTCCCCTTCTTCTTACAGTTATGACATTCCTTTAGGCTGGGAATATTGTGGCTGTTTACAAAGATGTGAAGGTTTTTCTGCAGTCCCAAATCTTTTTCCTGAGGTCATCCTGTCTCTGTAGCTCTCTCTTAGATGAGTTGGCCACGTTGTGTGGGGTGCATTAGAGGAGGCCACATCATTTATTAAATATCCTGAGTAGCTGCTGTCCTATATACATGTTTTAATGTCTAGTGATAAAGCCTGAGGAGTTCATGCAGTTTGTGCTGAGGTTAAAAAACCTCTGAAATACCTGCTTCCTATAGAGCTGCTCCTTTTTCCCAGCCCACAAGGAATTGCTGTGCATCAGTGCCAAAGGTAGTTACATCAAGTTGTAGGAGAAACCTATTTGAACTCTGTGAAACCAACCTGCCTGGCGTGTTTGCTGGAGCTATTTACTTTATGTTAGAGAAGATGGTCTCTTCCATCTTACTGGTTTGCTGCAGAGCTCAGTTCATGATTTAACCCCTGCCATGCCCTGGGCTGATGCCCCAATGTGGGCAGTGGGACAGGGGTGGGGGGGATTCTGTCCCTGTGCCCTGCTCAGGCGGGATTCCACCTGCAGAGCTGCCCCAGCCCCAGGATCCAGCATCAGAAGGACACAGAGCTGCTGGAACCAGTGCAGAGGAGTCCAGGGCTCCGAGGGCTGGAGTCCTTCTGCTCTGGAGCCAGGCTGGGAGAGCTGGGGGTGCTCACCTGGACAAGAGAAGGCTCCAGGGAGAGCTCAGAACCTGTAGAGGCTCCAAGAGAACTGAAGAGGGAGTTGGGACAAGGGCCTGGAGTGCCAGGACAAGGCAGAATGGTTTCCCACTGCCAGAGGGTAGGGATAGCTTTGATATTGGGAGGAAATTCTTCTCTGTGAGGGTGGTGAGGCCCTGGCACAGGTAATACCTTGCTTGTAGAGATAAGCCAAACTCAGTGTTCCTTTGTTTTGCACATTCATTTCTGAGTTACAAGTCAGAGGATAGACTCAGCTCATTTCAGCTGTCATCCTTCACATTAATGGAGGGCTCACCACAGGGAAAATTAACACAGGAAATCTGTCTGCATCTGTCTAGTCTTGTGCTTAGCAAGGAGGGGTACATAAATTGACTTATTGACTCATTGACTTGTTCAAGTTGGCATCACCTTTAAGATCATTGAGCCCAGCCATTGATGTTACTTCTCCTGTCTAAAGCTCTTTAGGTGGGTTTTGGAAGAGTAGCACTTTGGAAGAGTAGCAGTTTGGAAGAGTAGCAGTTTGAAGTCTCTCAGACTTGCTGGATCTCCAAGCTTCCATTCCTCATCACTCAAAATTCCTTCCAGATCTGACTGCTGTTTGTTTGGATCCATTACAACAAATGAGAGGCAGTTCTCTAAAATAAGCTTTAATGTCATGCATTGAAGGGGGCAGTTCTGGCAAGTGTCATGGAAGAGTTTGACTCTTCCCAAGGCTGGAACAAGCTCCTTCATTGTGCAGCAATAAATCCCATCCTGCCCCATCTTGGCCATCCTTAGTTACCTTCTAACTGTCTTCCTTTGTAGTGCACAAGGCCAGTTTAGTTTCTGCAGTTTATTTTTATTTCCTAGATCTTAAAAGAACAAATTTCAATGAGCAAATGAAACTTAAGAACCTTTAACATCTTATTTTAATGAAGCAGAGGCCACAGGCTTTGTAGTTGTCTCTTTTCAAGTCCGGGTTAGACTTCAAAGGTCTTGCCTTCAGGAGTTTCATGCAGACTCATCCTTGGTGTCGCTTTTTGGCAGGTCACAGCACTCTGGTTTGTGCTGGGGGAAGGGACTGGGGCAGCACGTGCTTTAGATGGAAATAAACACTTCCAAAATACCTGCTGTGTGTCATTCCTCCAGGTGGTGAGGTTCTTGAGCGTGTCCAAGGCCATGCTGGGTGGCGCTTGGAGCAGCCTAGTCTAGTTGAAGGTGTCCCTGCCCATGGCAGGAGGTGGAACAAGGTGGTCTTTAATGTCCATTCCAACCCAAATCAGTCTGGGATTTTATGATTCTTCCCCACCCTGAATAATTTTCACTCCATGGTTGTTCTCTCATTTTTCTAGCCACGGCCTACCTCAGCTGGCTTGCCTTCAGTGCTGGGTTGGATGCTTTGGAAGCCCTCAGGTTCTCCAAATTACCATCCTGCAGCTGACATCAGGCCTGTAGCCACTTTGGCATCTGATCCTCCTTCCCAGCTGTCCTCCCTTTGGAAAGGTTTTGACCAGTTTCCCATCCTGGAGCAGCTCTGTGCAGTGTTGGCAGCGCTGAGGCTTCAGTTTGATTTGTGATAAATGCAGTGCCAGTGAGGTAAATCATCTCTGGGGGAATATCTCTGCTCAGATCCCTGGTATTCTGTGATTAACATCCAAGACTGGTATTAGGCTCCAACACAGTTCACAGCTCTCTGGTTTTGTGTGGATTTGCTGGGCACAGTGCTGGTGCTTGGTGGTTTTTATCCCTTCTAAGTGTTAGGAATTACTGGGCATGCCAGAATGCCTTTGCCTGTCATGATCTGTGACTGGGAGCAGATGTTTTGGAGCCACTTGTTCTGCTCTTCCTGGTGCTTCAGCTTTAAGGAGACAATGTGATTGAAGATGGGGGTTTGGGGGGAACTTGGCTGCTGTGGTGATAGCTACAGGTTTTGGATGGGGACCTAGGGGTGATGGCATCCTCCTGGCTGGGGCCTCTGCAAGGACAGGTTTGGTGAGAGCAGTGATGTGCAGGGTGGATGTTCAGGTAGCCTTCTGGGTCACCATCTGTTTGCAGAGGCATTAGGGGATGGAGCATGACTTCCAGATGCCTTTTGGACCATATACACTCAACATGTAATGTGAGAAACTTGTGCCTGGTTGGACTTGGTGTAGTCATCTTAGTGATCCTAGCTTTGCATGCTTGAGCTAATGCTCCTGTTTGAGTTTGTGGCATGAAAATAGGTTCTTGAGCATCTCTGAAGGCTTGTAGGGCTGAGGAAGACAGTTCAGAAATTCCTCAGTGGTGTCTTGAAACCAGATTCTTTAGATTGTTTTCCCTACAGATAGATTCTTGCAGTGATGCTGGACATCAAACCTCAGCTGACTGCTGTGGTCCTTCCATGGGCTCGTGGCTGATACTGATCCTAAGACCTAACACAGTTGAAGAAACTGAGTCACCCCTGCCTCTTTGGCTTGGAAAATTATTAAATGTTTGACAAAACTGTTGGCTGATACACTTTTTGGTAAACTGGGGCTTGTCTTCACAAACTGTTCGATCAGCCTCTGCTAACATTTACAGAAGCTTGGAATAATCCCTGAGTTCTTGTCTATCTGCTTTGTGTAGCTGTTAGAACTGTAGTGTGAGGTGAGGTAGAGGAGGAAATGTGCTTGCTAAGGAGGTGTTCTGAAATATATTTGTGCTGAAACCCCATCTGTTAAACCTTCTTGAGCTCCTCCTGCTCACTCTGAATGTAGTAGTTTCAAGCAAAGCAGCCCTCACAGGATGGCAGTGTCCCCGTGCAGAGTTTGTGGGGTACTCAGGGACAGCTCCTCTTTGATGGACTGGGATCAGGCTCCCCATTTATAGCTTCAAGATCATTTGCAATTAAATGGAATCAAGTCTTCCATGGGATTTACCCTAGGAACAGTGCTCCACACCAGTATCCGAGCTTCCCATAACTAACAGACTTGCCTGAGGCACAGGTGGCTAAATTTAGTCTTCCAGCGAGCTTGGTATGACCTTGTGCCTCAAGGACTTTCTACTTGTATCTCTCTCAACACATAAACACTGTTTTTGTGTGGTGGACAGAGCTTTGAGGCTCGAGGATGCCAAACAGCTTTTTGTGTTTGTCACTGGCCAACGCTTCCAGTGTGGCTGTTGGCAGGAATTCACTTGGGATCTGAATGCAGTGCAAAAGGTTCATGAATGATCTTCTGGTACAAAGCCATCCTCACCAGTGGGTATTAAGGCTTCAATATGTGGTGGGTAGAGCAGATTACTTGCTAACAGACATTTCTAATTGACAGCTACGCTGAAGCTTAGGGCTTGAAAACAGAAGTTGAACCAAAGCAGCTTCATACAGATGCAATTTCTGAATTGTGGGAAATGTAATGTTTGCCTTCAAGGCAACATGAAGCTTATCTGTGCAAAATAGCTCTTTACTTCAGCTTCTGGGAGAAGTCTGTAGTGTGTGTGAGATGGTGCACGGAGGTGGCCAGTTCTGGCACGTGCTCCCTTGCCTGGGTTTGCCTCCTCGTGTGAAGTGAGGCTTACCCTCCATGTTCAACTTCAGCAGCTTCTCCTTGAAGCTGTTTCTAATTAAATATGTAATTCAACCTACGAGCATGATGAAGAAGATGCCTTCAATGTGTACTCAAGAATACTTCTGGAGCTCTTGTGCCATCCTCCAAAAATGCCAGGCTCCCCTGAGGTTGGCAGCACGCTGCCAGGTGAATGGGAAAAGTTGCTGGGAACTGGAATAGTATTTTTGGGTGTCTGCCATGCTGTTCAGGAGCACAGTGAGTGGTGTGGGGTTTTTTGCCTTGAGAAAGAAACTCATTTGCAGGTGAGTGGGCAAAAACGCTTTTGGTTGGCACGGGCATGGCTTGAAGCCATTGGCATTCATCTCTCTGGCATTGACTCAGTTGTTGGTGGTGCACTGGTTTCTTGCTTGCTACAGATAGCACACATTGTTTTATTTTTTGGAAGGCTGAAATATTAATCTGATTAAGGATTAGGGTCACTGAGTAATACACTGAGTAAATTGCAGTGGGTGAGTGTGTGACTACTCCTATTGTGTTGTGCATTTCTGGTCATTGCATCTTTACCAGGGTTGGAAAACATGCAGAGAGAGAAAGTGGAGTTGAAGATGAATGAGAAGCGGCCTGTCCTGGGCAGTCTGAAATGCCTGAGGCTCTTGGGATTGGGAGGATTTCATTAAAAAGCAGGCAGCAAACTTCTGGATGTTGCTCTGGAGCTGTGTAGAAGCTGTTGGTTTAGGAAGTTGGACAAACCCAGGATCAGCATGTCCATGAAATGAATGCTGGTAGGGCTGGGCACTTGTGTCCATGCCAACATCTGTAATCCAGGAATGGCAGATCCTGGAGCAGACTGCAGAAGTTTGCTGCTCCCTGGATCATCCTCAATTGCCAATTGACACTAATGATCTCCTCCTATTAATTCCACCTTTATGAACCTCCTGCCTTTTCAGAATCCTGGGGCAGCATGAGGAGGTGGTGTTTCTGAAGAGCTCTGGAGGATGCCTTAGGGATTCTTAGAGGAGGGGAAATCTCCAGCTGTTTCCAGGATGCTGTCCGTATCTACAGGCCTCCCATGCTGTGCTGTTCAAAGAAGATTTGCTGTACAATGCACTGAGGCTTATGAGTAAAAGCATTCCAGGGAGGATAGATAGAAATGGAAAGGAGGGAAATAAAATTAGAAATTAGGGATGAAGAAAGGAATTGAACATAAAGTTCTTGGTCCCTTTAAAAGGGAAAAATTACTGAAATTCCATCTTTCTATGCAGAAAGTGGGAGGAGGTGATCATAATGCCTCTCTTCAGCTTTCCCAGTGTGGGAGCAGCTGATAGCCCCCAATGGGGCAGGGACAGCCAAGGGTGAAGCAGCACAAGTTAATGTCCTACTCTGTGTCATGCTAATTACATGCAGTGTATATATGTGTGTGTGTATATATATATATAGGGGTGATCTCAATATATCCCTGGGGCTGTTTCCCTTGTGTTCATGTCATGGCTGACCAACTGTGGGTTGCTTTTTTAACTTCCTAATCTGTGCCTGCTAAAAATCTACTTTTAATCAGACATTGGCCTATTCAATTAATAATTTTAAGCATGGATGAGGAGCCATTACTGTCATTTCATACCTAAACATGAAACTTGGGCTTTCAATACTTTCCCTGGGATTGAAACATCCTATTGTGGAATGTCCACAGCTTGAAGTCTTTTTTGTTACCTCCACAGAGGTCCTGCTGTGCCCCAAAGGGGAGATTTTTGTCCTGCCTTTCCCATATACTGCTTGTCAAAGCTGTTCCTGAGCTGTCCTGAGTTTCTAAGCTGGCACAGAGATCTCCAGGTATTGTTGGGCTGGCTTTCTCCTGTTGCTGTAATGAGTTAGACTTGCTCAGCAGTGGGTGTGATAAGGGAGAAACCCCTGGGGGTTCCTGCAGCTCCTTGGTTACTCCATGGTGCAGAGAGCACCTGTGGGTTTTCCTTCAGAAGTGCTGTTTCATCCTGGGGTCAGTTCTAGGCTGCAGGCATCTCGCCAACTTTTGGGGCACATTTGGATTGTTGTGGGCTTCACACATGGAGGAGGAGAACCCGAAGCAGCAAAAAACCTGAGGTCTCCTAAAAACTTGAGGAGCAGCAGCAGAGGCCCTGAGGAATGGAGATTACTCAGGTTAATTTAGTGTTGCTCCCTCTCTTTAGAGAGCCATGGTGTCACCTGAGCGTGTGATGAGCTCTCTGGATCTCTCCAGTAAGGAAACAGGATCTTAAATATCTGCATTTGTGTTACTGGCTTGTGCTTAGGTCTGGAGAGGGCTATGAGCTGAGCTGGCTGTTTGAAAGAGCACTAAATCAAGAGTCTGGTAATGATTGAGTAATCCCATGTAGTAAGGGGGGAATGTGGAGCAAATCATCATTGCTGTGCAGGTTGGGAGCAGCGAGTGCTGCAGCAGCTCTGTTATCCTTTCTTCAAAAGGATGTGAAGAACTGAAGCAGCTCTTCTTCAGATGTGAATCAAAGGGATCTTGCAAGAAAATTCCTTAGACTAGAGGTGATTTTTTTTAAATTATTCTTATTTTTTTAAAGTATTACTGCATGATGGTCTGGGTTGAGATTGAGACCTGGAGTGTGGACTTGGCCATGGCTGACAGCAAATGCCATTTAGTGTGACTTTAAATTTAGGAGGCTCTATCCCTCTTCCCAGAGGCACTGGGGGTGGTGACATTTCTTGTGCAGATGATAGAAGGATATTAACTGTGTGATTCATGTCACCCATAAAGGGATCCTTGGAGAAGAAGAAAATAATAATAATAATACTACAAAATATGAGCAAAGTGCAGTGTGATGATGGTAAAAGAGAGTGTGTGAGCTGCATGCTGTGTGCTTCAGAGGGGCGTGTAAGGTGAGTGAGTGCTGTGTAGAGGCACTTGGGGCAGATCGTGAGCAGAGTCTTCCTCAAAGCCTTTTTCCCTAAGATAGTGAGAGTTCAAAATGCCACTTTTAAGTATTTTTCATAACTCAGTGTTCAGTCAAGGTGGATGCTCTGTTTTGACCCTTCTCTGTGAACTCAGGGCACCCAGACCCTTGCTGGGGGCTGTCGTGGGTTACCCTCTGCTCTTGCTGCAGGGGAGGCCTAAAGGGAAAAACTCCATTTCTTTGCCATAAAAAAAGAGTAAAAAGCAGATGTTTCATATTAAGATACATGCTTGTGTTTCCCTGAGCCACACTCTCTCCTTCTTCCAGACCACTGTTCCTTGCACAGTATCTGCAGCTGCTGCAGGGGGAAAGGTTAAATCATCTCAAAGTGAAAAGTAAAATACTCCTTGGGTGGGCTTTCCCTGTTTGAGTTTCAGGCTCTGGGAGCTGTACCAGGCAGGTCAGGGTTTGGGAGCAGAGGCTCACGTTGAAAGGACAAATTAAGAGTTCTCTTCATGAGAGTCCTCGGCTGAGCTGTCACATCTCTGTGCTCCCAGGCTGAGGTGTCCCCAAACCACATCCCATGGAATGACTGCTGCTGGGAGCACACAGTGCAGCTCCATGCTGGCAGTACCTCAGGTACAGTCAGGGAAAACACAGCATGAAATTTGATTTAAAATAAGCAGGCCTCTGTTCCTGATAAGTTAAAAGATTTTAAAGAATCTCATTCCATGATATTCCTGTGTTGCAAGTAGACTCTACCTGAAGTTGCGTTCATGTTTTCTCTGAATTTTTTATTTTTGTATTATTTGAGGCACTGTTCTGTTCCCTTTGATCACAAAGATGGTTAGCATCAGTTTGGAAGCCTTCAATATTTTGCTGTTATTGAAGTGTAGGCCCCTGTTATGTGTTAGGGACAGGCAGCTCACTGAGAATATCAAACCTTCATGTGCTGGGATGGCATTAGGTAGCTCCAAAAATATTTGCAGTTTTCCTTTTGTAAATGCAGAATTGAGATCTAGACCTGTTTGCAGCATTTCCTTGCTGTGTTGGAGGTATGCAGGCTGCTCATGAGTTAAGGGAATTGGGAGAGAGATGTCAAATGGGTTTTGTAAGCCACAGGTTGTATAATTTTATTTTTTTACCTTGGTGTGAGCTGATAAAGGCTGGTCTGAGCTGTGCCCAAGTACAGTGTGGGATAAAGGCTGACTCTCTTGCTTCAGCTGAGCAGAATGAATGTAGATATCAGCTTTGGGGTGTATTCAGGGAGGAATTTGCAAGTTACTGAGTCCCAGCAGGAGCTTTGCTTCAAGTGCAGTCATGACAGCATTCATCTTTCTGTCCAGCTCTTCTTCAGGCATGGAATGTGTTTGGTTTTGACAAAAAGGCAGCAAAATCTACTCAACAATGTATGACTTTTCCCCTTTTGACCCTGCTACATTTCATGTTTTGAGGGCAGACAGCCTTAATGTGTCATTGAGGTCCTTCCTGCTTTGCTGCTGCTCTGCTGGTTTTGATATCTGCTGATAATCAGCAGATGATGTCACTGATTTATTCACAGCAAAACGCTGTTTATTGAGTGTGTGCAGTCAAAGTTCATGTCTCTTTCCCTTCTGCCAGGAGGTGGTTGTTTAGACCTGTCTGACACTCAGGGCTCAGGTCGCAGAGCCATCAGGGGTGCATGTGGCAGGACAGTCCCCTCCTGCTGCCATGAGGTCCAGAGAGGGGTAAATGGGGCTGACACTGGGTGAGCTCAGATGTTGTTCAGGCGGCCAGGGACTGCTGTGGCTGCAAAAACTTTGTGTACAGAGTCTGGAGAAGAACTGGACACACTCACCAAGAGGCTGCACTGAGTGTCCTCTGTAGAACTGCAGAATGGCCTGGGTTGGAAGGGACACACATGGACCAGCAAAGTCCATCACCTTGCACAGGACAACCCTAACAACTACACCCAGAACACTCAGATGCCCAAACTGACTTGGGGAGGCCCAGAAATACAAACCACTGGAAGTGAGAAAAATGCATAGTATTCTTACTCTCTACCTTCCTTTCCCCAACATGTGTGCATGGGTGCTCTTCCAAACTGGAGGTCAGGCTAGCTGTGCCCTGGTCTTTGGTTCACCTCTTTGCCTCTTGGAGGATGTGACATGAGGTCTGAATGGGATCATCAAATCCAGCTCCTGGTGCTGCACAGACAGACACCCCAGCAAGCCCACCCTATCAGTTGGACTGATTCCCACCCACTTTTTGGGAGTGCTGTCTAAAAGGTCCCTGAGCTGTGGCAGCCTTGGGGCCGTGACCATTCCCTGAGGAGCCTGATCAGTGCCTGACCACCCCCAGAGGGAAGAACCTGTTCCTAATATCCAACCTAAACCTCCCCTGACACAGCTTCATCTCTTTAAAGGTTTATGCTGAAGCTGTCTGGCAGGGTTGAGGTGTCCTGAAGAGGCTTTACCACCCACCAGAAGTGGTCTGCAGACACCTTGTATTTTTCCATGTGAGTGTGGAATGCTTTGATTGACAGTCTGCTCATGTGAACCCCCACCGATCCAGGACTGATGGGTTGCTTTTCAGATAAGTCACTTGTTTCTGGAGAATTACACATCCTGGGCACTGCTAAGCCAGGTTCTCATGGTCTGAGCTCAATGCAAGGGCTGGAACATCATGTTGGCTCTTGAGGTTGTGTTCCATCATCTGATACTGGTGGGAACAGCTGTACCTTTTCTGCTGTGCCCGATGGTGTGAACACTTTGGAGTAGGGCAGTGTCCATTGGGCTGGAATTTGAATATTCTTGTGTTCTAATTTGGGAAGAGTACAAACACCTCGTGCCTAAAGATGAGAAGCTTTTTCAAAGTGCTACCCAGAGTTTTGTGCTGCTAACTGGTAATAAAATAATAATGAACTGAAGTATGAAAGATCCAAAAACTGTCTGTGTACCAGCTTCCATGGAGAAGTGGATTTGCAGAGTCACCATCCCTGCTGTGGCAGGAGCCATGTCCTCCTTGGGGAGCCAAACAGGGGCTGTGCTGTACCCCCACCTTGGAGGCACTCTGCCACAGAAGTCACTCCTCCTGGCTCAGGCTGCCAAGTATTTCCCTGGCCCCTGGAGGAGATGAAAGACCTGGTTGTGTACTCTAGGTAGCAAATGCTGGCTTTTCACACCATGCCCTCAAGGATGTTAGTTTTTACTCTGGAGCTGAAACAAACTTCTCATCTGCTCCTTGCTTTGGAAAGTAATGTGGAAAATAACCAGCGAGGCTTAAAGCTTCTGGTGGAGCCCTGTTCTCTCACAGTGACAGCTCAAAGAGTTTTTGGGGGTCTTTGTGGATTCTCAGCCAGTGTGGTGGTGTTTCTGTGATTCTGTGATATTCAGATAATGGTTTAGGTTGAATGGGCCCTCAAAGCTCATCTCATTCTGACCCTGCCATGGGCAGGGACACCTTCCACTAGACCAGAGCCCTGTCCAAGCTGGCCTTGAATCCTTCCAGGGATGGAGGGCCCACAATCTCTCTGTTCCAGTGCCTCACCTGGGAGAAGTGAAGAACTTCTTCCTCAGGTGGCTTTGAGGGCTGCTTTTGGCCATGTGCTGGGAAGAGACCCCTTTGCTGTGGTTCTCTTGACTGATACAGGGGGTCTTCTCCTGAATGCAGGTGTGTGAGACCCAGTTCCACACCCCTGACTGCTTCATGTCCTCCTGCCTTTGGCACTCTGGAAAATAGGGAACTTCTTGCTGAAGTGCCTGGTACAAAGCAAAACATCCTCATGGAAGGATCCTGCACGACTCCTGCATGGCTGTAAAACATCAAGGCCTGTTCAGCTCCAGGTGTGTGTGTCTCTGGGCCTGAGGCCTCTCTGGAGCTGTCCATGCTAGGACATGTCATAGGAAATGGGCTCAGTGCCTGAAGATGCTAATTAAGTGCAAAAAGGGTTAATTATTTGTCAAGAGCTAGAAAAGGTGCCACTTGCCAGTCACAGTTTCAGGTTTCCTCTTTTGTTGTTATTCTTAATTCTGCCTTATTCTTCCCTTCACCCAGGGATGTGGTCCCTGGATTCTCTGTAATGTCAGGCTTTGGACATCAGGGCTGGATGGAAAGGGAGAGGCTGGAGCTTGTTGCCATGATAAACTGGTGCTCCAGCAGGGCTGTCCACATATCCTCACTTGCTGACCATTGCTTTCTGCTGCTGCCAGAGGTGCCTTTCTGCTCCATGCCATGCTTGCAGCTAAACGAGGTTCCTGGCCACGTGTAACATGGGCAGGATTTCTGGGTGTGTGGCCAGGGAAAGGATGGAGACCAAGCTCTGCATTTTGAACCTCGAGTTCTCTCAAGATGCTGGAGTCACATCTGTGTGAACGTGGGAGTCATGTTTGCTGTGCTTCAGGTCAAAAGGTCTGTTAAAAAATAGGTCTTGAATGAGGTGGGGATGGGTTTTGTCAATTGGCCTTGCCAGTAGGAAGTGGCAGAGTCTGACTGGCACGGGGATTTTCCCACGTTACACTTTGATCCTCTGTAACGTGCTGGTCGTCTTGTTCTTTGAGCAGAACATGAATAATGCCTAACCCCTGGTTCAAACCTGAACCTTAGGATGGCATGAGATGATTTATTTACCTTTATTCCTAAAGTGAATCATTGTACCATGGAGTGTATTATAAATAGAGTCTTCTGTTTCACTTCCTTGTTTGGAGTCACCACCAAACATTGGGATTGGTGTAAGGAAACTGAGGAAGTTTCTGGCCAATGAACCCCTCTGGAATTTTCATGCACAGCTTTTGGTTTTCTGAGTTTAAGTAGGGCATGTTCCAAGTGGCAAGACAGCAGAGCTGAAAGGGTGTTCAGCATTTAAGTATGTGGACTGTCATGTTAATGGGATGCTCCAGTTTTTTGCCCAGGAGTGGATGACAAGTGACTAAATAAAGCTGCAGTCTCTGTTTTCCTGTGAATAGGTGCTTGTGTTTTCCCTTTCTGTGAGGTCTTGGTTGGTTTGGTTCACGTTTGGCTGGTTCTTCCTTGCTGCAGCCTCTGACCTGGTCAAATAAATTGGAATTACTTCAGTATCAAGTAGAACAATAGATGGCCTTAAATGCTTCCCAGTAAAGGTTCCATTCAGCTCCCTAATACCTTTTCATTTGTGAGGAGTGAGTGTCACTGCTTGTACACTGGAGTGGTGGTATGTGTTCCTCACAATGGTGTTTGGCTTCGTTCTGAAGCTGGTGCTGGATAATTGTAGAGGAGGATTAATTAATGACAGCTGTTGGGAGCTCGTGAGGCCGTTCAAAGTCTGCTACAACCCCACTGAGCAATCCTCCAGGCTTCTGGAGGACAGAAACCATGAACAACATCAGAAGAGCACGGGTGTGACTTGGGCTGCACTGACCACAAGCTCCTGAAAGGACAGGGCAGAGGTGGACACCAAATTCCCACGTGCTTCAGTCAAAGTGGTGTCACTCAGCAGCACAGCCACAGTGGCTTCAGTCTGTCTTGCATTTCCTGCTGGAGAAAGGAAAAACACCCTCTGTTTTAAGATATTAATATGGACTTTTACTGTTACCTTGCCACAACAGTTGGAAAAGTAAGGATAGAGTGCTAACCTAGCTTGGAATACTCCTTGGAGAGCTGGTTGCTTGTAGCCTGTGTAAGGGAATCTCCTGTGGTGTTTCAGAAGGATCTTCTTTAGATGACAGTCAGAACTTAAAGTTGCTTTTCAAAATGTTCATTTTTGTTAGAACTCTCCATGTGTTTTCTTCCAAAGAGCATTACATGCCCAAGTTCTGAGTGCAGAACAGAACAGGCTGTCTCTGGTTGCTCTGAGCAGTTTTACCCAGAAATAGTTTCATTTTGATTTGACTTCCACGTGTGTCTTACAGTGCACTCCCCCTCAGAAATTGCTGTTTGGACCCTCTGCTCTGGAGGGTGTTTTTTAAGGAAGAAAGTCACAAACAAACAAAAAACCCCTTGTGCTTCCTTCTGACCAAGGTGCCTGGAGCAGGGCAGGAGATGGAGCCAGCCCAGGCGCTCTGCGTCAGGGCAGTTCAGGTTTGGGAACCTGTTTGCCAAGGTGGGGAAACACAGTTCACCAAAAACCAGCCCTCCAATTACTGAAGAGACAGAAAGATGTATTTTTAAGTTTACATTATTTATTGCATGGAGAGCTATGAGTTTGCCCTGACATAGGGTGAAGAGAATTGTTTTCCTATGAGCAGTGAGGTTTGGCTCTGTTTCATCCCCATACTTGAATGCTGCCATATCCAGCTGAAACCAAACAATGCCTTTCTTGTTTTTAAGCAGAATACAATAAGATTGGAAGTCACTGGTGTCAACTGTTGCATGGAGACTTCCTAAAGTGTGTTTTCTTCCTTCCCAGGTTTGGTACAGATATGAGTGCCTGGCTGCTGTGCTGCTCCCGTGCCCCAGCGCTCCCTGCCCTGTGATTTTGGATAACAAGCCTAAGTGAATTACACATCAGCTGGTGAGTGTCACATGCCTTTGATGTTCTGGTGTGTCTTAGCTCAGAGCTCAAACAGTCATTCCTAAAAAACCCAAACTCACCTGTATTTGATAGGAGGCACCTCCCTTGTGGAGGCAGGGAGAACTGAGGCTGTTCAACCTGGAGAAGGGAAGGTTGCGTGGACACCTCAGAGAACCTTCCAGGATCTGAAAGGGCTACAGGGAAGCCAGAGAGGGACTGTTCATCCAGAACAAGACAAGGGAAAATGACTTGAAACTAAAATAGGGGAAATTTAATTTAAATACAAGAAAGAAATTGTTCCCTGTGAGGGTGGTGAGACCCTGGCACAGAGTGCCCAGAGCAGCTGTGGCTGCCCCATCCCTGAAAGTGTCCAAGGCCTGGACAGGGCTTGGAGGAAGCTGTGCTAGTGGAAGGTGTCCCTGCCCATGGCAGGGGGTGGAACAAGCTGATCTTTAAGGTCCCATCCAACCCAAACCAATCTGTGATTCTTTGATTCTCTGTAAGGCAAGACACTAAAAATCCAGTATCTTATCTGGATTTTCAATAAAATACCTACCAAGCCTGTGAAAGGATGCTTAGAGACCCAAATGCACGTTGTTAAATTCTTATTCCTCATATCCATTTTGGTTTTTTTTTTCCTCTCAGTTTTGTCAGCATTTTTCATCTGAAGTAACTTATCTGGGAACTTACATCCCTGATTTCCTTTCCCTGGCATTATTTTTAGAAAGACACATGTAGAGCTGAGAAGTAGGTAGCTGCAGTGTTGCTTGTCAGTGACTAACAAGGAAATTGGGCAGGATTAAAGGCAGGGAGAGTCCAGAGTCTCCTGTGGTGAACTCAGAGCAGAGTTGTTGTGTTGTGTTTATAAGTTTGTTTGTGTGACAAATAAAATAAGGGCCAGGTTATCTAATCTGTAACAGCTCACCTATGGAATGAGCAGATAACTCAAAACTGAAGTTGGTAAGATTTTCCTCTCCAGAGATAAAATGAAATAGTATTTGTAGGTGGGAATGTTGGACTGATTCCAATGGGGGTAGATCCCTTGATTTCATGAAAATAAACCAGTGAGTGTTCTGGTTTAGTGAGGGTGGTGACCTTTAGGGAGTGCAAGTCCCTGCTTGGCACAAGGGGTTTTTGGGGTGTACAGAAAGGCTGAAACTGGCACCAGAGTTCCCTTTCTGAACTTCTGAAAAAGCATTTATGTAGTGACAAACAATTTTTTTTTTCTGTGCAGACTAAGTGATCCTGATTAAGTCATTGGGATGTTTTGTTTAGGGCCATAATTGTGCAGCATCCTTTGGGAATTTGTTTCTATTTTTCAAAGCGATTCAACAAAACAAATTCTTTTAAAATTGTAATTTCCATTTAGAATTTTCTCTGTAGAAAGTTTCATGAGCTCTTGCCTTTTGGTAATTTCAGCTGGGGGCAGGGGGGGCATGGTGGATGGGCCACAGTTTCATCCTCTCAGCAGCTTCCAGCCTGGAGGAGAAATCTGGTTCCAATTTTGCTTGATACTGTATCTCAAATTTTTTTGCAGCTTCATTCCCTAAAACCAATTTGTCTATTTTTGGTGACAGTAGTAGGAGTGTCATTAATTGTTGAAAAGTGTTTAGTTTGAGCAGTTCAGGCTGGTGCAGTGCTTTAATATCTTCTGTGAGCCCAGCAGAGGCTGTGTCATCTGCCTGGGCCTTCTTTCACATTTATTTTTTTCTCAAAGAGAAGCCCCTGCAGTCTAAAGCTTTGCTGTTGTGATATTGTGGAGGGTTTCTTTTGGAGCTGAAGTCACTGGCTTGTTTTTCTGTATCCTGCCTCTAAGATGTTTGGGATCTTGGGAAGCTTTTTTTGCCTCAGATACACCTATTTCCCAAGGTTTGTGTTCCTAGCATGGGTGAAGCTTGTTTTCTGTTCCTGCCTCCTTTAATCTCTCTGTATGTTTTAATTGAATATTTAAAGACACGTGTGAGTGAGGAGCTGGCTCTTGGCACTGCCTTAGTGACCTCAGTGCTCAGTCAGCCACGTCCAGCTTGAGGAATTTGGCCTTAGGTGCAAATTTTTTTTCCTGGATGGCACAAATGAACAAGAGCAACAGCAGCTGCAGCCTCAAGCTGATGTCCAAAAGCAGGGAGACAGCAGTGAGGGCCATAGGTGACTCCTCTGTACCCTGCTTGCATCCTGAGAGCAGCCCTGGCAATGTGGGGAAGCCTAAATTTCTTTTTGTACATGGAGCTTTCGAGTTGTATTAGTCATCCATCAGGCTTCTGGATTATTTAAGTGCTTGAGCACTCCTCAAAAAACAGCAATATCTATTTGTAGAAAGGTACATCATGTGAAGTGCAATTCCTGTATGTTAGAGCTGCCTGCTGGAGATGTTCTTGGGAATTTTGCCCTTCCAGTTGTGGGACTTCAGGAGCTGGAGAGCCCCCATCGAAGCTCTGAGATCTTAAAGGTTGGTCTTGTGGATGTGTATGGTGATGCATTAGGGCTCCTCTCAGGAAATCACTCCTCCTCTTCAGCCCAGTGCAGCCTCAGCTGGTCTGTGTTGTCTCCAGACGCTGAGAAACCCTGAGGAGAAGGTGATCTGGAGCATTAAAGGGAAATATTCTTCCATTAGGCACAGGAGAACTGACTCAAACAGCGACAGACCAAAGCCCTCTTCTCTAACTCTTGAACTTGTTCTGTCTTGAACTGAGTCTGAAAGTGCCTAAAGCTGAAATGCTCCATTTTTAAGCTGTAATTCATCTGTCTATGCTGTTGGCAGGAAATCTTTGGGACAGTTGCTAGCTAGAAAGTTAATTCCAATACAGCACAATGATAGCCTCATAAACTTAGAGAAAACTCAAATCTTCATGGGTTTTGTAAATGTGTGTGAGTTGACTTCATTGTTTTCTAACCCAGAAATGAAACATGAGGTTTCATGTAAGCTTCTGAGATTCACAGACTGGCAAAACACTTGTCCTTGCTTATGCAGTCTGGCTTTTATGTAACTCATTATTTTTGCTCAAATGTTGCAGATAGTCGGTTTCCTCTAGCAACAGCCACCAGATGTTTCACTGAACAAGACTTAATTCTTTAAAATTGACCTGTGAGAAATGTGTGAAGGCGAGAGGGGAGGCGGAACAATTGTATGCCAGTGTGATTTCCATTTCCTTGCTCAAACCCCACTGCAAGCCTTGCAGTTTGATTCCAGCAGTCAGGGATCCTGATTTCTGTGCTACACTATGAGGCCTTGTCGTGGTTTTTAGTGTTGCCATAAATGTGGTGTTGGGAGCTGGGGGATGGGATCAAGCTGTCTTACAACTCTTAGTGTTACTTGGGCAATTAGCTCTATATGGATTAATTCTATTTAGTGGGAATCCTGCTGTCTGTAGGTCTTCTGTGATCAGCCTTGTGCTTTGCTAGACTCTTTCCTATTTCATATTTCCATGGGAAACCAACTCCTACCTCAGTTTTCCAGCTGGGGGAAGAGAGTGACCCAGTGGGGTGAGTGGTCCTGGTGGTCACTGCAAGAAGTTCCCAGCAGCTTTGTGTCCATCCCCATTCTGGGGGTTTGTCCTGTCCATCCAGGGCCATTTGTGTGGGATTCTTTGCTAGGGGTGAATTATGTGCAACCTGGATTTTTGGGTCTGCTGTTTTATTGTCTAGGTCTGCAGAGACTACATAAATCAAGGCAGGGCTGTGCTATTTCCCTTCCCCACAAGGATATTTTGCTCCCATTTTGCTGCTTCTTGTGCAGTTTGGGCACAGATGTGTGCCTGGGACAGATGATCTTCAAAGGAAATGCACTGGTCTGTAATGGGGGTACTGGTGATAGCTGTACCTGAGAAGGAAGGATTGAGCAGAGAAGTTCAGCTCTGCAGATATTTTCAAGATTTTGGAGATGAGAGTATCTCAAGGCCAGGGTGGATGGGGCTTGGAGCACTCTGGGCTAGGGGAAGGTGTCCCTGCCCATGGCAGGGGGTGGAACTGGATGAGCTTTCAGGTTCCTTCCAACCCACTCCAGTGTGGGATTCAGCTGGCAGCCAGCCCTGCAGTTCTGGAGTTGACTCACTGAGAGGTCAAACAAGTGCCAGAGCTGGTGAAAAGGAGGGACCTGAGGGTGTTTGGTGGATGGAGCACCAGGAAGGTGCCTTTTGGGGTAGCTGGATGTTAACTGAGGTACACATCTGATGTGTGTGTACCAGGCATGCCTGTTTGGTAACCTGGGGGCTGTTCAGCTCTTCAGTCAGAACCATCTCATCCCAGAATTACAGAATCAATTAGGTTGGAAAAGACCTTTAAGATGAAGTCCAGCTTTTGACCAGTCACCACCTTTTGAACTAGGACAGAACACTGAGTCCTACCATCAGTAGCTTCTTGAACACCTCCAGTGATAGTGACTCCATCACCTCCCTGAGCAGCCCATTCTGATGCTTCATAACTCCTCCTGAGAAGAAATTCCTCCTGATGTCCATCCTGAACCTCCCCTGGCACAGATGGAGGCCATGTCCTCTCATCCTCAGCCCCAGTGAGGCACCTAAAGCCTGGCTTTGCCTTCCCATTGTAACCATGCCAGTATGGGGCTCTCTGCCCGTGAAGCTGCCCTGTCCCTCCTGGCAGTGTGGGAGGTGTGACCCTGACC
This sequence comes from Camarhynchus parvulus, assembly GCF_901933205.1. Lineage (NCBI taxonomy): Eukaryota > Metazoa > Chordata > Aves > Passeriformes > Thraupidae > Camarhynchus > Camarhynchus parvulus. The sequence continues at coordinate 2,016,944 of NC_044580.1, forward strand.
CATGGCTGCTGATGCTGGAGGCTCCACTGGGCTGGAATTACCTTGTCTTTGCCTAATTTCAGCTTTGAGCCTGTCTCAGCCTGGCTGCTGAGCTACTAATGCTCTGCTCATGGTCTGTCCCATCCCTGGAATGGGCTGGAGGAGCCTGAGCTGCTCTGTTTCAGGCCCTTGGGGTGCTGTGGGGCATTTTGGGGGTTCCCCTGAAGGCAGCTGCTGGTAAGTGCTTGTAGACAGGATAGAAGATGTTGCTGGGATAAACTGATTTTTATCTGGGAAGGTTTCCTTGCTACTCACTTCCTTTGGGTCATGACTCTGAAGGTGTAAGCACTTAATTGTTTTAATTCTAAGGATTAGGTGCTTTTTCTCATCACTTCAACCCCTCTTTCTGAGCTTCAGCACTTGCAGATGATTAAAAAACTAAGATCAAATGTAGAAGGGACCTGTCATGGTGAGTGGCATCCTTGCCAGTGGCAGAGGGTTGGAATGAGATGAGCTTTAAGGGCCCTTCTCACCCAAACCATTCCATGATTCCAAAAGTGTGTGGATTGCTATACATATGGAGCTTTGACTCACACCCAGACTCTGTGGTTGTGCTGTTGTAAACAGAGTTGAGAGGGCTGGTTTTGTGCTGTGCTGGAGGCTTGGTCTCACTGATTGCCTTCCTGGCCAAAAAACCCACTCCCAGGAAAACTAAAGCTTGATTGCTAAGTTTTGTACCTGATCACCACCTAGATCAGGTGTAAGCTGCTTTCTGTATGTGTGTGTGAGTTGGGAAAATTGTCATACAGTACCACTGACCTTTCCTTAGAACAAACAAACCCCGCTGCTAAAATGCACCATCACAGTAATCCGGGGAATAATCCCTGGAAAAAATTACAAAATCATATTAACCCTTTCATTTCCTCAGCATGCAGGTGTGTAAGAGATGTCAGAGGATACTTGGGCATCTTCACCTGTATCTGGCAGTGTTTCAGGGGACACCAGAAGAGCTTGGCTCCTGGAAGTGGCACCTCCTGTTCCCTGTCAGGTGTCCTTTGGTGTGAGTGCTCCAGACAGGGACTGTCCAGCCTCCTTCCTGGCCAGCTGGCAGCTGGTGTGATTTCTACAGGCAAACACATGGTTGTTGTGATCTTCTCTTCCTCAAGCAGCAGCAGAGGTTTGCAGGGCTGTAAATCACTTCAGGGAGTGCAGGTAATGAAGCCAGGTCCCTTGGGGACATCAGACTGGTCGAGCAATGATCCATCACAAACAAGGGGTTGATTAGGTGGGTTGTTTCCTTTTCCATGTGCAGCCTCTCCTTGTCCTGAGATGCAGCCTGGGAGGGATGATGGCCACACCAGCATGGTTGAGAGTTTGCTTTCCATTTTAATGTGGCCCTCAGGTTCTGGGAGGTCTCATTGTTAACACTTGCTGTAGTAGGAGGCAGATGGCCCTCAGTTTCCTTCTCACCTAAACTTTCTTCTCCAGGTGAATGAGAATCAGATCTGGGCAGTTTCTCTGATAAAACAGCATTCTTCCAATTCTTGTTGTCCTGCCTATCAGTGGAAAATGGGTTAAAAAGACCTTTCTGATGCAGATGTTTAATTTGGCCACGGTGAAATTGTATCAAGCTTTGCTTTTTCTGGGATGCCATCTCTGGGGACATGGAGCTGCTCCTGTGAACAAGGATGGTGGTTGACCTCAGATGAGCCCTGAAAGTCACAGGTCCAAGAAGGGATGAGCTGCCTCTCATGGCCCAAGCTGCAGGGCACTGTTCCTGAGCTGTGGGAACAGGAGGCTGCACAGATTCAGGGTGAGCTCAGTCAGGTGGGGAAAGCCAGTCCAGCATTGATGATATTGCAGGTTCTGAGATGGTTTTTAAGTCCTTCACTCCAACACAGAGCATTGCTGTGCTCTCCCCGTGCTCCCAAGGGCTTGGCTGCCTGGTGCTTGTCCATCACACCTGCACTGTCATGGCAGCAGCTTCTCAGGAATAATCTGGAATGCCCTTGTGCCACCTGCCTGTGTTCATGATCTGACTGAGAAGACTCAGCTAGAAATAGCCTGAATTTTCTTCCGCACATGGGGATTCAAAAGGGCTGAGCACAGAGCCATTTTTGGGTTTCAAACCACAAAAACAATGTCTGAAAAAGTGCCTAAAGTACTGGGCTGTTGTCTAGAGATGTGATCAAGAGGTGCTGTCTTTCCTTGTGGCAGAACTGCCTTGTAGGCAGAAGAATTGGGCTTGTTTTTCCAGCTTTCTCAAGGTCATGTTGTTGGCATGGGAGGGGGAACAGGTGCTGTAATGGAGTAATTACTCTTGGAAATACAGTTTAAGATAGCACCTAAAGGGGATCTGTGGTTGAGAGAGGCAGGGTTCCAGCAAAGGATTCTTAGAGCTCAGCCTGTATTTGAGTGAAGATTTGGTGGTGGGGGAGGATTTAGATGGGAGATTTGTGCCTGTCAGAGGGCGAAGAAGCTTGGTAGCAACTGGCTTCTCCCATGGTTTGGAGGCAAGTCCTGCATGGGACAGCCCCCCATGTCTGGTTTTAGATGATGGTTTTAAAGCTAATAGGGTGGGAAAAGGTGTTGTGTCTCTGCTCAGTGAGGTTACTGCCTGTGAAATAAGTGCTGGGGTTCAGTGTGAAGAAATGTGCCAGCTGTGATTAGTCCAGGGCCATGCAGGATGAAGGAATGCTGTCATCAGCATGTGCTTCCCTTGGCTGGAGATCTCTGTGAGTACCTGTGTGGCATCTCTGCTTTATTTTAAAAGATAAACTTAGCTCTGAAGTCCAGCTGAGTGTGAGAGGTAGAATAAACAGCTTTCTCCTCCAGCTCCAGAACTTGCTCTGATCATCACTCCTTGTTCAGTGTTTTCTTGCAGGGCCTTGGCTTCAGTTTCTCCCATTGCTAATCCAGAGGTCCATCAGGTGTTTTATAATCTGTCTGCACCAAACTGTTGCTCTGTCACAGCCTTGGTTCTTGAGGAACCTTTAGGCTTCTCTCTGCAGTGTCACTAATTTTTAAGTCATTCTAGGATGGGAAGTAGAGTTTCATGGAGCTGCACACACTTCCTATAGCTTCTGCTGCTGGAGTGAGTGAATTCAAGGATGTCTTAGGAAATGTGGTTCCAGTTTCTGGATGATACAGTGTCTAATAAGGCCCAAGTTCTGAAATTCTTCTTCTGTGAACAGGATTAAGCAACTCCATTCCCATGTGGATTCCTTTGTGTTATGCTGCACAGCTGAGCTGGTACTTCATTATTTTCCTCACCAAGGGAATATGTGTGGATAGGTCTCCTATGACTTTATCATATCAGTGGAGAGATTCAGGGTCTTTGAATTCTTTGTTAAGTGGGATTGATGCCAACTTTGTTGTGGTCAGCAGGCTGGTGGGAAGGGCTGGCAGGCAGAGGGACCTGGAGAGGTGGGAAACTCCTGGAGCTCCACAAGGCCGAGTGCAGTGTCCTGCCCCTGGGCCAGGGCCATCCCGAGCACAAACACAGCCTGGGGGAAAGGGACTGAGCACAGCCCTGGCAGCCCCAAACCCAGTGCCCTGGGCGATTCCACAGCTTGGGCAGCAGGGCAGGGGGGGGATTCTGCCCCACTCAGGTGAGACCCCACCTGCAGAGCTGCTCCAGCTCAGAGGTCCCACCAAAGAAAGAACATGGAGCTGTAGGAGCCAGTCCAGAGGAGGCCACGGAGATGCTCCAAGGACCAGAGCCCCTCTGCTTTGGAGCCAGGCTGGAGAGCTGGGGGTGCTCATCTCAAGAAGGCTCCAGGGAGACCTCAGAGCCCCTTCCAGTGACTGAAGGAGCTGCTGGAGAGGGACTGGGGACAAGGGATGGAGGGACAGGACAAGGTGGAATGGCTTCCACTGCCAGAGGGCAGGGTTAAATTTGATAGTGCGAAGAAATTCTTCTGTCTGAGGAAGGGGAGGCCCTGGCACTGGTTTTCCAGAGCAGCTGTGGTTACCCCATCCCTGGAAGTGCCCAAGGCCAGGCTGGATGGGGTTTGAAGCACCCTGGGATAGTGGGAAGTGTTCCTGCCCGTGGCAGGGGGTGGAACAAACTGAGCTTCCAACCTAAACCAGTCAATAAACACAGGAGAGGGCTAGAAACTTCTGAAACAGGAGTCTCAAATATAAGTCTAATGCCTTGAGGACTGCAACAAAATCCTTCTTTTTGTTAACCACAAGCCTTCACTCTTGTCCATACTAGTGGGTATTTATAGTTGTAGTGGTGTGTGCCTTGTCTTTCCTTCCTAATGGATTGCTGGGCCACAAGTGGGTGGAAGATTTGTTTGCTTTGGCACCATATTCCCTTTACATAGGCACATCTGGAGTTCAGAGCAAACGGAGCCAGGCCGTGAACTGTGCAAAGTCCTTACCAGGAGGGAAAGGAGAGAAGCAGGAAGAGTTGTCATGTAAAATTACCTCTGTGAAACTGAACCATCCCTTCAGTTTATTTCCCTGCTGGTTTACAGGCTGCTTCCTCGAGCTGACATTGCTCCATCGGATGCACTGTGAGGTTGAACATTTGTGTCAGCACTGCCTGTTCCTGTCACCTGCCCTCCCTGGCTGTGCTGGGGGTTGTTAATCCAGTATCCCTCCTTTAGGGCATTGAGGAGCTGCAGTGGTAATGCTCTTCTGGCACAGATTGTAATGGATGTAACCAAAACAGCAAGGTGACCTCAGAGAGGGAGCTCAGGTGTTCACTGGCTGTTGGAGTGCCTTTGATTGACCTGTCAGATAAGCACCAGGCAGTGACACCGTGCTGGGATGCACATAAAGGGTTATCAGTGTCAGTGACAGCAGCTGACATGGATTAAATCCACTGCCATGACCTTAACACAGCAGCATTTCCACAATTTGGCTTAATAATGAAAATAAATGTGCTGTTGAAGCTGGATATGGCTTTGGAGTTACTGCTTGTGACTAGAAAAATCATAATAGCTTATGGAATATCCTGACTTGGAAGGGACCCACAGGGATCATCAAGTCCAACACCTGGCCCTGCACAGGACACCCCAATAATCCCATGTCCCTGAGAGCACTGTCCAAACACTCCCTGAGCTGTGGCAGCCTTGGGGCCAAGACCATTCCCTGGGGAGCCTGTTCAGTGCCTGACCACCCTCTGGGGGAAGAATTTTTTCCTATTATCCAACCTAACCCACCCCTAGCACAGCTCCATGGTATTTTCCTTGCTATGGAGGGATTTTGGGGATTGCAGATGTCCTTGTAGGCATTAACTCTCTCCTGGGCACATTGTGCAAAGGCAGGTCATGTCTGACCAGCCCTGTTTGCCAGCCTATCTTCAGAAGGGATGGTGATGTCTCAACCAGGCTGATCCTTCACAAATTTAAATTTTTCTTTTTACTGTGAGCTCGAGGGGGGAAATTTGATGACCTTGGTGATGCCCATGTGAGACCTGGATGGGTATTGGCAAGAAGATGTCTCTGAAGCTTCTCCAGACTGTCACTGTGAGAAACCAGAGTGTGTTTGTGGCCATGTCTGGTGCTGCACGTGCCACCCAGACGTGTTCTGGTGTGTACAATGGCTTTACAGGAGTGCCAGTGCAGAGACTCCATCTCTGCTGATGCTGCCCACCTGGAGCACATGGACCTCATCTTGGCATCACTTCACAAGGAAGCTGCACCTGTGAAAGCCCAGGTAGAAGAATAACAGGTGTGGGATGGTGCTTCCTGGCACACCTGGAAGGAGCTAAAATACCCATCCAGTGTGTGAAGACTTCTAAGGAGCTGACGGCTTCAAATCTGAGGAAGAAAAAACCCAGAAAACCAACCAACAGCACAAACCTTCAAGTGTTATGATTTTTTAAAGCCGTGTGGCTGCTCCTGGAGTGTTGGTGGCTCCTGCTTGGCCTCCCCCTGCGGGCAGGTGCCCCCGGCCAATCCTTGCCAGATTGAGGAAGGAGCTCGGCACAAACATTTCTTTTCTGTGAACAAATGCAACTGTTTGTCTGTGTATTTTGGGATTACAGTGCCTAATTGCCCTTCTGAGGAAGTGTAGATTTTTCTGGAGCTGATGGTGTTTGTGTGGGTGTAGCCACCAGCACAGAATTAGACCAGTAACCAAGACTGGACCTTGCACTGGGGAGGAGGCAGCTCCTCCTGCCAGCAAACAGAGTGACCTTTGCTTCTTTTGGAAATAAAGGAAGAAAAATAAATTATAAGAAATGAAAATTTAAAAGGCAAGAGACAGGACCTAAACATCTTGTGGCCTGCCTGCAAGGGGGTTGTGCTTCTCCAGTGGGTATTTTGCCTGGTGTGGATGTAATTCCTAGCACCTTCCAGTCACATAGGTGATCCAAATCCTTGTGACAGCTGAGCTGCCTCATCAGGACACAGAGCTGGGAGATCTGGGAGATACAGGGAGTCTTATCAGAGAGGAAGGAAATGATTGCTCTTTATGTGCCATAAGGATGCTGCCCTCTGGGATAGGTGGGTTTTGGGGTGGGACAGCTTGTTTTGGGGCTGCAGTGTTGACATCATGGAGTTTTTATAATCCCATACCAGGAAGGTGATTGCTGTAGAAGGTTTCAGGCTTTGAGTGTAACAGTGCCTTAAATATCAAATTCTGGCAGTTTTTAATTATCTATCCCAATAAAAACCTTCCTCTCCCAAAACAGAGGTGGCAAGTAATCAGGGTGCTGGCAACAGCATTGGGTTGCTTAGGCTGAACACTGATTTATTAAGCCTAAATCAGCAGGATTTATTACTTAAGGGTTGTTCTTACCTTTTCAGCTCCCTTGTGCTCTAAGCTTCACGAGCAGGTGAATGGTTCATAAGCAGATGAATGGTTCATAAGCAGGTGAATGGTTAGTCACCCCCATCGGACAGCCATTCACCTCCAAAAAGGCAGCCCCGTTAAAGGCTGGGGCACATTTCACTCCCTGTGTAGGTCTCAGTTTCCTCTTCAAGACATGGTTTAGTTGCAAACAAAATATGTAGGTGCTGTCAGTCAAATTCCTGCCAAATGTCTCATTATATGAAGGGCAGTGTGGTCTGCTCCTCTCTCCTTGACTGCTGGAAAAGGCAGTATCTTCATGAAAGGAAAAGGTAAAGTTCAGGCATTAAAAGGAAAAAACATGTCCATTAAATCATGGACTTTCAGGTTTTCTTGTGTTTTCCCTTAATACTCTCCCTCTCTCTCCTGGTGCCATCACCATTGCTATTTTTTTATAAAGTGCTGCTGTTCAGCTCTTACATCACCATGTTTCCAGTTTATTACCCAGCTCTTACAAGGAGTTTTTAGTGATGAGCAGCCTTGAATGAAATCTGTTGGGCACCATCAAGAGTCTGTGGGATGGAATGACACAGACTTGGCAGAGTTCTCTTCCGCATTTGCTGTGGGGCATTTGGGCTTTGCCTGCCAGGCCAGGTCTTAAAGTTCAGCTGCACAGAGTGTACTTGAGACTTCTACCCACCGCACTCTTCTTGGGCATGTTCCCTTCTTATCTTTTCATCCTCTCTTTGTATGAGGCTGTGTGGTGGTGAAGAACACTTGAGTTACTGTGGGGTCATCCCTGGAATCACAGAAGGACGTGGATGCACAGTCTCCTGCAGCCACACGAGCTTTGGCTGCTGGCTGCTGTTCATCCCTGCAGGACACACCTGAGCCAGGCTGAATCGTGACTAAACCATCTCACTGAATTAGGTACTTGTGTGAAAAATCCCTTTCTGAAGCCACCTACTTCTGATGCACCCTCATAACCTCATTCCTGTTGCATCGAAGTGGAATCTTCTCCAAGGCTTTGCTGCTCTGTGCTGGACATTTGGACATTGAGAGAGCCCTTGCAGCATGTTCAGAGCTCAGTGCTGTGAGAGTCCAGATGTTTTGCTGTCTCCTGAGCCATCAGGTACAAACACTGAGTGCCAGAGGCTGGTCCTGAGTCTAACCAGTGGTGTCTGAAGATCATTTCAAGAGCTGGTGAGAGGCTTAGCAGAAGTCTGGTGTCATTTTGAGCTGAGGCAGCAAAGAAACCGTTCTGCTTGTTTGTCCTCAGCTTTTGGAAGTGCTCTAGGTATTGGTGGGACAGAGAGGGGACAACCTGTTCCCATCAGGTGGCCACAAGCCAGGCCTGGGGACCTGGGGCTTTCTTAAATTGGAGTACAAAGACCCTGCATCTGAATCCCACCTCTCTGCTGTTCTGTTAGGACATTTTTTATGGATACTGGATGCCACTTGACAGGAATGTGTCCTTCCATAAGGGAAACACATACCTGTTGGATTCTGGATTCACCTTGGACAGGGCCAGAAGGCTCTCAGCACCTCAGGGCTTCCTGTTATCCCAAGCTGGGTTCCACCAGCACAGCTTCTACCCACCCTTGCCATCAAGGTGTCTTCAGTTTTCTTTGACCCATCTCCTCAACTCCACAAGGACTTTTCTTCTGGTGAGAGGCTTTTCCCCACCCCACACACACTGAAAGCTGCCTTGGCTCTAAACTTGATATTTGCATTCCTTTCTGGAGAAGAAGAAAGCACATCATGGTTTGGAGACTACCAAGGCTTTTGGGGGTGGGGGGAAGTTGTGTTTGGCTGCCAAGTTCACCAGTCCTTTCAGGCTGTCTGAGCCTGTCTGCAATTTATCCTCTGTGCTGCTTTTCCCTGCCAGACAGAGCAGATAAAACAGTCGCAGATGATTGAGGTGCATCTGTGTTAAATTAGGCTGTAAATCTGTAAAAGTGATGTTGCTGCCAGTGATCCAAGGCTGCTCCAGAGCCTAAGCTCCCATGGTGGTCTTGTCGAGGACTTTGATACCATTAACTGCAAACTACATCCATCAACCACCATGGATGCACCTGAATCCAAGTGCTGTGGATTATTCCTTGATGATGGATGCACATGGCTGTCTAGAAGTCATCTTTGCCCTTTTCTTCTTCAAATCCATGGCCTGGAAGGAAGGAGGTGGTAGAGGGACATCTGCACCTCTCTTTTTGCTGTTAAACAACCTGGTATTTTAAGAAGAAAAATAAACCTACAGGTTTATGATGCCTGGATACCAGAGAAGAGAACTTCTGCAGGGTCTGTTGTAGAGCTTTTGCTGCTGGCAGGTTTTTCCTCATTTCCTCTGTAGCATCCCCATAAATACATATTTCTGCTGAAACCTGATCTTTTGTGGCCTTACCCAGCCTGTTTTGCCAGCAGAGATGAGATCCTGACCACCAGGCTCCTTGAGAAGCTGTGCAAAGATTGGACTTGATGATCTTGGAGATCTTTTCCAACCTTGATGATTCTAAACACTGGATGGTAAAGCTGGGTCAGCTGCTGTGCTGTCAGGAGGTAGATCCCAAAAGTGCTGTCATTGTGAGTCCCCTCCAGGCAGGGACAGCAGGATGCAGGACCCCCAGGATGCAGGGAATGCTGCCCTGGGGCTGGTGGGGTGTATGGACTGCAGGGATCACAGGATGTGCTGCTCACAGCCAGGCATTGGCACTCCAATGGCATTTCTACAGAGGGATGTGAGTCTCGTGTCTGTTCAAGCCTCACAAGGCGCAGAGGCATTGATCTGGCAGTTGCACTTCAGCTTTTACTCTACCCAGCCTAAAAAAAAAAAGCCCAAAATATGTAGAGCTCAGGTTTCATGAGGGGATTTTTCCTTTTATTCCAGCATTCAGCTGCTTCTTTAGCTGTTCCAGCATAATCTCCCTCTTCATAGACAGCACTAACCCTCCTCTTCTGACAGATTATGGTTTCTAGTCCTTTTTACATCTGTAGGAATGTGCATCCCTGGCTGCTGGCACACGTGTGGCTGGGACTCAGTTCAGGGAGAGAAGTCGATGAATTGATCTCACATCACACAATCCACTTCCCTGGAAAATGCTCTGTGCTTTGTTTTGACTCTGCTTTGTTTTGACTCTGCTCATGTGGAAGAACTAAATTTCCAACTAAATTAGTTTTTCCCTTGGAAACATTGCTGGCTTTCGCGCTCAGCTTCTGTAGAGGGGATTGGGAGCAAAGTTCAGGAATGAACTTAGAGAATGGGTGCTTGGATCACTCTCAGTGAAACAAACAACTGAGATCACTTGGAAAAGTAACTTGCCAGTGTATTTAGTTGGGGATTATACAATTAATGTGTTTTAGCATGTTCACAAGGCCTTCAAGGAAAAGAGCTCTTGGAAGTTCACTTCACTTGGCTGGAAAAAGGCGCAAGTTCGTTTGGGTTCATCCCTGTTTGTAAAACCTGTAATTGGAGGATGCAAAGTCGACAGTCCTGGGCATTCAGGAGTAATGAATGAGTGTAGTGATCCACAGTTGTCCATCCTTCTCCCTTCCCAGCAATAGAGACTTAAATATTGTTTGTGTGCCTCCTTATTTTCCTTCTGTGAAGCACTGAGCAAAACTAACTGCACAAGCTGAAGATTAAATTGTTGGGTCAAATGATTCCACAGAAGCAATTCATAATGTTTAAAAGGCATCTGCAGCCTCCAAGGTAGGGAAGAATCTCCCAAGTGAGGGGCATCTGATGTGCACCTGCTTGCAGCCAGCTTTGTCACTGCTGTTCCCAGCTCTAAATTGCAACAGACAATTTTGACCTACTTTTTCAGTTTTTCTGTTGTTTTGCACAACATTGAGGACACTGAAAGCAGGTCAGTGTAGTGCTGGTTGGAGAAGCACAGATAAATGCTGCTCTCTATGGAGAGGTGCTGCTGGGGTACAGCAGGGGAGCTGGAATCCATCCAGTGGAAGATCCTTGGAGTAACCAGAAAGCTCTTGAGTGGGAAACAAAAAGGCAAAAAAAAAAAAAACAACCCCAAAAAAGATATTTCTCATGTCTGAGTGGGGAATGTATTTGACTTCCATCTTCCCTTCCTTGGCTTGGCTAATAGCCAAGAACCAGAGCAGGACCCTCTTCCAGGTGACACCAGGAGTATGGATCTGCTGGGGGCAGGAAGGCTCTGCAGGGGGATCTGGACAGGCTGGATCCGTGGCACAGGGCAGTGCTGTGAGGGTCAATAGGGTGAAATCCAGGTACAGCACTTCAGTGACAACAACCCTGTGGAACACTCCAGGTGTGGAGTTGGTGTCTGGGAGGCTGCCTGATGGGAAAGGACCTGTAATGGTCAGTATGAGCCCAGGTGTGGCAAAAAACCAGCAATGTTCTGGCTTGTGCCAGCAACAGTGTGACCAGCAGGAGCAGGTAGGGATTGACCACCTGTACTGGGCACTGCTGAGGCCACACCTGGAATCCTGGGCTCAGTTTTGGACCTCTCACAGCAAGAAAGACACTGAGGGGTGTCCAGGGAAGGGAATGGAGCTGGGGAAGGGTCTGGAGCACCAGGAGCAGCTGAAGGTGCAGGGGAGGCTCAGCCTGAAGGAAAGGAGGCTCAGGAGGGACCTTCTGGCTCTGCACAACTCCTGACAGGAGGGGGCAGCTGAGGAGGCTCAGGCTCTGCTCCAAGGGAGCAAACAACAGGACAAGAGGAAACGTCCTCAAGCTGTGCCAGGTGAGGGTTAGTTTGGGTATTGGGGAAAGTTCTTCATAGAAAACCTTGTCAAAGATTGGAACAGGCTGCCCAGGGCAGTGGTGGAGTCACCACGCCTGGAAGTGTTCAGAATGTGTGGATGTGGCACTTGGGGACATGGTTAAGTGGTGGCCTGGGCAGTGCTGGATTAATGGTTGGACTTGATGAGCTTAGAAGGCCTTTTCAACCTTATGGATTCTGTGATTCTAACATAGGATATTTGTTAATAATAATCTGTTCATTTGTCTCCTCAGGAGCAGGGTAAATCTCAAAACTCTTATTATTAGAACAGTGACTTTGTCAGGAGTAAGTAACAGGAATGCTGCAGAAGAAGAAAATTTTGTTGTGGCCAGTTGGAAGGACAGAAGCAGGATGAGAAATGCAGCATCATGAAATTGGGGAGATAAAAGCAGGGGGCTGAGAAGGCCTTAAGGGATGTGAAGCCTGTGGAGATGTGTGACCATGCAGAAGAGAGCAGAGCTGGGAATGAAGGCTTTCCTAATTGCACTTTAATAAAGGCAGAGCATTGACACCTTGGAAGCTGTTAATGCACACAGTGAGGCAGAGCACACAAAGCCAGCTTGATCCTCTCAACTTAGGGGTGTAAGCATAAAATGAGTTGGTAGGTGCTAAAAACATGAGCAACATGTCCTGTATGTCCTGGTTTCAAAATGTTTCTCCTTACCTGCAGCTTGGCTGCTCTCCTTTTCCAGAGGGTGAGTGCTTTGTCCCAGTCTGTGGCAAAGTTTTCTGCTGCTGAAGGCTCTACTTTTTACACAGTGTGAGGGTGGAAGCTGGTGAGCTCATATCTGTGTGTTTATAACGTGTCAGTTGAGAGCCCTGGAGGATTTTCTAGTCTTTGAAGTCATGTGGGAAGTAGCCGATCTTGTCTGGAAAGTGCTCTCCACATCAGGAGACTTACCAGACGTATTTACACAGGCACGTGGGGTGGATGTTGGAAAACCCTGTGGGAAGGCATGTGCCTTGTCCTAAAGCAATGATCTTGGAGCTGCTTTGAGGAATTGTGGTCCTGTGTCTGTAGAGAGCTGGGTGAATTCACCCATCCCAGCAGAGAATGGGCCTTTCTTGGATGTCTCTTCTTAAAAGATTTAAAAAGGAATTATGGGGCTGAATTCCTGCTTTTCAGGGTGTTGCTTCATCCACCGGGCATTTTCAGTTTAATTTCTGGCATGTAGTGACTCCTTCAGGGATCAAAACTGCACACAGACCTGGACCAGGCCTGCTCGCTTCAATTTGAAGAAGGGGATGTTCATTGACTATTTCAGTTTGGGCAGGTTTCTGAAATTGTGCCACAAACCAAGACTTTGAGAAAACTTGTTCCTGCCATGGAATGGTGTCCACAGTAACTTGAGGAGGTCAAAGAAGTTTTAGTTCAAGGGAAGTGAGCTTTTCCTTTGGGAAACAAGGGAAAGGAGGAACAAGAAGGGTTTTGGTTTCGTTGCACCAACCTCTCATTTGTGATGTCCTTTCCTGCATCTGAAGGGCTCCCCTAAAAAATGGTGTGGCTGTGAGCAGAGTCTCTGTGCCATTCATTAAACACTCCTTCACTCTGGATTGTGGATATCAACACAAACAGCAGCTGCCCTCCAGACCTGCCTGGAATTGTTCCAGTCCAGGCTGGACCAGGCTTGGAGGACCTGGGATGTTGGAAGTTGTCCCTGCCCATGGCAGGGGGTGGAACAAGATGGGCTTTAAGGTCCCTTCCAACTCAAACCATTCCATGATTTAACACCACCTGGAAGCTGGTTCCTAGCTGTAGTGCTGTGGGTTTATCAGTGGAGGAGAGGTTGTGACATAGATTTGGGTCTAAGTGTCTGGAAGTGTGTAGGATACAGTGCTGTTGTTTTTTACTTAGCTAACTGTGCTGCAAATAATTTCCTTTCAAGCCTGTTTCTTTCATTAAATAACTGTTCCTGTGTCTCCAACTGTATGGTAGTGAAATCAATCCTGGAATTGGGCTGATTCACCATAAGGCAAATATCTTCATGCAGCTCTGTTCAAATGGAAGTAACTTTGAGGAGCAATCTTGCTGAGTGGGTGGAAAGGTAGGAAGGAATCATTATAAAAAAGTTTCAATCATGACAGGAAGTCATCCTGGTGTTCTGAGCAGCCTTTAAATATTAATGTGACTGACAGTCTGGTCTTCATTCTTCTGCTGCTTCCCCTCCAAAGCCAGCAGAGTTCTCTGCTGGTCCTCAAAGGCCATATTTGGTGCCATATTTTCTACTTACACTTTTAGTGGGTGGTAATGATGGTGTAAGATCTTTGTGTGATCCCGTGTGCCAGCAGCTGGGCTCTGCTCCTCGGCTTGGCTGTGATAAAGAGCTTCTCAGAGGCGTGGTTCACTCACCTCATGCTGCTCTGAATTCCTGTTTGCAGGAGGCTTTCAGAGGAGGGAGGATGGTTAGTGTTTGCAGACTGCCAGGCTGACCTTTCCATCCTTCTCCCCAGGGAGAGCTGATCCAGATGGGGAGCGGGGGAAGGAGCTCATAACTGTTAACATCTTCCTTTGTGAGCCACAAGATGTGTGGTGGGACTTGTGCTTGGTTTGCCTGAGGATAATGGGGTTGCTTGTCCCATCTGAGATGTGCTGAGCAAGGTATGAACTCGGCAGGGTTTGTGCTCTTGCTGGAGATTTTTTTCTGTTTCCATTTCTGAGGTTGTAGGTAGTTCTCTGTCATAAATTATTCAGTCTTGATTGAAATAATGACTTTGGTCTCCAGGGAGAAAAAATTCTTCTCTGGCTTTGGCAAGTTCGACTGTGTTTCCCAAAGTGTTACTGAGTTTTTACTCATAGAATTCCTGTGTCCTGCTCATTTTTCTTAGTGATCCAACCCTAGGAACACTCCAGCACCATGGAATCATTTAGGTGGAGAAAGCCCTGTGAGATCACTGAGTCCAGCCATTCTCCCAGCACTGCCAAGCCCATCACTAAGCCATGTCCCCAAGTGCCAGACCCATATGTTGTATTATATGGAAGATGATAGCTTTAACTGGAAATAAAACATTTGGCTGGAATGTTCTGTGTCTACTTCTCTTGCCATAGCAGAGATAGACCAGATAGACCAAAACTTCCCATGCTTCAGTTTTATTTTTCCAAAATTTTATCAGGAAAGACCTGATAAAATGTGTGAGTGTGAGTAAATCCACCTGCTGCTAGAAGTCATTCTCACGTTTGGTTCGAGTTCAGCGGTAAAACTCTGTAGTTTCACTGATGGTTCTTTTTCATGTTGTTTGTTTTGAAGCCAGTCTCTCCTCCCAGGACAGCCTGGGGTGGAGTCCAGTCAAAGTGATTCTGTGATATCTGATAGAGCCTCATCACTGCTCCTGCTGACTGGTTTCACAGGGCAAACACAGCTCTGCTGTGTCTGTGCCAAGCGTGGCAGCTGAGAGTGTGTGGGGATGTCTGTGATGCAAAACCAGCTCAGCCAGTTCGCTGGTAACGGGTGCTTCCTGCTTATCCATATTCAGCTCTGAGTATTAAATCTGGAATTAATTTGAGGGACAAGTAAAGCTTGGTAATGCTAAATAATTTCTTGTACATGAACATCTCCAGCCCTTTTGTCTAGGCCAGAGGTACAAATGGTGTTTCACACATTGCTTGGGAGTGTGTTGGGAGCTTGTCACTTTGGTTAATGGCCAAACTGGTGGTGTGGCTGAGACATGGAGGTTCTCAGGTGACCTGGTGACTGTCAGACCTCCTGGATATGCTGCAGACATGCTGTGTGACGTTTTCTGCAGGGATCCACAGCTGTCCCAAGTGACAAGGAGAATTCCAGTACCTAAAGGGGACAGACATACAGGAAGGCTGAGGAGGGACTTGTTACAAGAGCAAGAAGTGACGGGACAAGGGGGCTTTAAGCTGAAAGGATGTGTTTCGATTGGATATTAGGGAGAAATTCTTCCCTGTGAGGGTGGGCAGGCCCTGGCACAGGGTGCCCAGAGCAGCTGTGGCTGCCCCTGCATCCCTGGAAGAGTCCAAAGCCACCTGGATGGGGCTTGGAGCACCCTGGGCTAGTAGAAGGTGTCCCTGCCCATGGCAGAGGATGGAATTAAATGTGATGGACTTTAAGGTCCCTTCCAACCAAACCATTCTGTGATACTATAAGTACTCAAGAACTGGAATTTTCAACTGGTACTTCCCTGCATTTTGTGCATCCAGCACAAGTGACCCCTACCTTCTATCCAGGTGCCTTAGGTCAAACAAAAAGTCTTCAGAAATAGAAGTGTTCCACAGCTGGAGGCCAGGGAAAGCACAGTGAGATTTCAGAAGGGCTTCTGCTTCTGTGCTGTGTGGATGGGTAATAATCCTTGTCTTTTATTTTTGAATAACTGGAAGTAAGTAGCTTAGCTTCATCCTGTGGTGGACCAGGGGATCATCACTGAATGGGTTAATGGTTGGACTTGATCCTCTTGGAGGTCTTTTCCAACCTTAATGATTTCATGGCAAAATGAACAGAAGGAACTCTTGCTAAGCCCTCTACAGAGGTATTGTTGCAGGAGAAGTGAGCCAGCTGCCTGAGAAGAGTAACTTCTGAGCCCTTGTTCATGTGCTTGTGTTTTGTGTCCTTCCATGGGACTCTTGGTTGGGTGGTCTCATTGAGCACTTATGTGAGTGCTTTGGAGGCATTGGAAGTAGGACACAAACCTTGCTGGTAAAATGACAAAGGAACATCTGGAAAATCTGAATGCAGCAGTGTTCCTGTCCCTTTATATCCTGGGATATGGGGGGTAGTTCCAGGTGTGTTTATTCTAATCCTTGCTTGAGAACTGCACCCCAAGAGCGCCCAATACCATCTCCTGATGCAGCACCTGTGCAGACCAGACATCCTGAAACCTTTCCCTGTATCATGCTGGTTTCTTGGGAAGTGAGGGGAAGCTCAACCACCACACTGGTACCTCTGGACTGTCTCTGTGGGGCAGGACCTCCTGGCTCCTTGCAGCTCCTGCCAGTCTCCTCTGGTCTCGTTCCTGTGCACAGAAGAACCATTTGACCTGCAAGGGTTGAGAAGCATCTATGTTTTGTCCCCTTTAGACTGAATTATCAGCTTTTAAAAAATAATTAATCATGCTTTGGCTCTTCATTTTGGTCATCTCTGTAGGTCAGTAGTTTGAATTAGCAAATAAATCTGAGGTCAGTTTGGACTTCAGTGATTCTCATGGGTCCCTTCCAACTTAGGTTATTCAAGATAATCTAGATCAACTTGAAAAGAGGTAAAAGGAAGGAGAATTTTATTTAAATGCTACAAAATTTTCTTCTTCTCTTGGCACCTTTCATTGGCCCCTTTGTATTTTTTGTCTGGCTTTTCTGTAGTACTTGATGAACGTATGACGTGAGGAAAAACCAGACCTACTCTTCACAGGGGCTTTAAAGGTGGGATGTGTTTTCCTCACAGCGTCCACCTGACGTGCTGGTGTAGTTGGAATGGCTCTGGTTACTGCATGTGGTGTCAGTCCTGGTAACTCCAGTGGAATCATGGAATTACAGACTGGTTTGGGTTGGAAAGGACCTTAAAGCTCAACTGGATCCACCCACAGCCATGGGCAGGGACACTTTCCACTAGACAGGTTGCTCCAAACCCCATCCAGCCTGGCCTGAGATACTTCCAAGAATGAGATAAGTAGCAATAGTGGATGGACAGCACTTACATTTCTTCATGGTATCAGGGCTTTTTATCAGAAACTTGTTAAGAAAATGATAACGTTTCCATATAGCTGTTAAATTCCTTGAGGCCAGGAAAGTTCTGGACATTGTTCCTTTCTCACCTGGTATTTTAAAATAATGATTTTTATTTCATGCATTTCTTCTTTTCCCCAGGTAAGAAACCAAAAGCAACCTGCCTTTATTGAATTCTCAAGAACACAGCCGACCCTTTGGTACATTATCAAGATGCATTAGGAAACTGGATCTGGTGCCAAAAGAACTCCATGAGTTTCCATGACTCTCTTGAACTCCAACGCGGATACTTTTGGATATAAATTTCTGTTCTAAGGAGAGTGTGTACTCCAACTCCTTTCTGCCAGCTTACTGGCAGAGGTATTTCACTAAGATCATGGACCATCCTAGTAGGGATAAGGATGAAAGGCAGCGGACGACGAAAGGAATGCCGGGGAGGAGCGGGCACGGATCGCGGCCGAGCTCATCGGCGTCCTCCGGCGTCCTCATGGTGGGACCCAACTTCAGAGTGGGCAAGAAGATTGGGTGTGGGAACTTTGGAGAACTCAGACTAGGTAAGAAGCAGGCATTTTAGTGGCCTGCATTGTGCAAATTTCACCACTGGAATATGAATACATAGAAACTTAGCCTGGCTCGAGAAGTGCGTGCGCTGTCTTGTTTCCCCAGTGTTGAGCTGTCTTATCCGAAGCTTCTGACTCAGAAGATGTAACTCTTAGAATGATTTTGATTTGCATAAAGTCAAAGGGAATACACTGGAGAGGCCAAAGATGCAAATTTTGAACAATCCCAACAAATGATGACTGTTCACAGCGCTGAATGTCTTGCCTAAGGTGAAAAAAAAATCTCAACTGTGAATTGCTGATTCTTGCTCTTATTTTTTGTTTGTAAGCTAGAACACCCATTTAAAGGGATGGGTAAGACTCTTTCCCAGCACTCAGACTCAGTTCCATGTCCTTCTCTAACCTCACTGGCCTAATTTCAGGCCCATCACTCTCTGCCTGCTCTGTCTGTGTGTTGGGCTTGCTGGCGAGGAGCAGGATGTGCCGAGTGGCCATCTGGCTCCCTCAGCCAGCCCCACATTTGTTCATGGTCTGTTGGTTTCCTGACCACGTCTTGCAGCTGGTTGCCCAAAGCAGATGGTTCCACTGATGCATTGTTTGTTTAGGACTACTTAAGAGACCAATGCAGAGCAGTGCACTGGGCTCTTAAGTCATCCTAAAAGAACAATGGTTGTGTTTTAAATGAGATGGGGGAAGCAGCTGGTGTTGCTTCACATAACTCAAGGGTTGTAACACTACTGATAGTGTCTTTGTAGATTCCTGCTCAGAATCTGTCATCCTAAATGAATCTGTGTGATTTCCCTCTCTGAGGCTGGGTTATTGCATCAATACATGTGCTGCTGTTTCGTGGTGTGAAGATCAACCAGCTCGCTTCTGGTGTGTCTCAGTAAATGGGTATTTTGGTTTCAGCATTGCATCAGAGAAGTTTTATTGATTCATCCGAGCAGAGATAACACTCCTGAGGTGGAGAGAAACCAAGGGCAAGGGTGGAAACTCCCACCTTCCTGCACATGAGTATAATTGGCAGCTAAGATAAATTTGGATCCTTACAGTGACATAACATGAATTGCTCTGTTGGATTCTCAAAGCCCCCCCCAGCAAACGTCAGGATCTCAGGATCCCCAGGGAGATGTTGAACTGCTTTGTAATCCAAGCTCTGCTCTGAGGTTTAGCAGCTGTAGTGGATCCCTCTGGATATATGGCTCTTGAGTTTATTCAGCTGGTGTCCAAATCACAAAATCACAGCCTGGTTTGGGTTGAGAGGCACCTTAAAGCCCATCCCATTCCACATCTGCCATGGGCAGGGACACCTCCCACTAGCCCAGGGTGCTCCAGGCCCTGTCCAGCCTGGCCTTGGACACTTTCAGGGATCCAGGGGCAGCCACAGCTGCTCTGGGCACCCTGTGCCAGGGCGTCCCCACCCTCACAGGGAGGAATTTCTCCCCAATATCCCATCCATCCCTGCCCTCTGGCAGTGGGAAGCCATTGCCCCTGCCTGTCCTGTCCCTCCATCCCTTGTCCCCAGTCGCTCCCCAGCTCTCCTGGAGCCCCTTCAGGCCCTGGAAGGGGCCCCAAAATCTCCCTGGAGCCTTCTCCTCTCCAGGTGAGCGCCCCCAGCTCTCCCAGCCTGGCTCCAGCCCTCAGAGCATCTCCATGGCCTCCTCTGGACGTGTTCCAGCAGCTCCATGTCCTGCTGCTGTTGGACCCTGGGCTGAAGCAGCTCTGCAGGTGGGGTCTCACCTGAGTGGGGCAGAGGGGCAGAATCCTCCCCTCCTCTGCTGCCCACACTGCAGGGAGGCAGCTCCTGTTTCCAGGATTCTTTGTCACATTTCTCAAAATTTTAGTGATACTGGGTTTGTGACTCATGTAAAGTTTCATGGCATGGACTTTACAGAAGAGATTTCACTTCTGAAAAAGTGAGTTTACAGAGAAAGTCCGTTTTAAATTGCAACACCTGTTAATTGACTGTTTCTTTTTTTTAACAATACATGTGTTGCTAATTCTAGTTTACTAAAAATTTAGGCAATGAGCCACACATACTGATAACAACAATTTGTTGTAAGGTTCTTACAGAAGCTGTATTACTCTCTTTTTTCCCATTTCTCTTGCTTTTTGCCAGTCACTATCACTTTAAGAGTTCCTGTTTGCTCAAATAGCAGCTATTTCTCTTGCACAGCCCATGGTAATTATCGCTGGGGGGAAGGAGAAGCAGCAGCTGAAATCTGAGCACACAAGTCTCTGATAACAGTTTTGTCCTGTGAAGATGAATGATGTGCCCTCTGCTTTTTGCCTATTTTTTACATGGTTTCAGAGCAGTTAAGCACCAATATCACAGGCAGAACAAAGTCATGCACTGAGAAGCAAAGAGAAAATAGGCTTTTCCAATTCCCTGAAGAATTTCTCTTTTTTGAGGTGTTGTGTTTCAGTTTAAGCTGCTCTTGTTTGATTCTTCAGGGAGGAGATGGCACTTACCTAATGAAGCTGTTTGCTGTATATACCCAGCTCACTGCTCAGGGTTCATCTTTCTTCCTGAAAATACAGATCACCCAAGGACATGACTTTTTTGGAGCATGTGGGAGCAGCACAGTTGGATTCCAGCCCTCAAAGAGCTGAAATGGGGAGCTGAACATGAAACTTAGCATTTGATAGGACAGGAGAAATGGCCGCAAGTTGTACCAGGGGAGGGTAAGGCTGGATATTAGGGAAAAAATTCCTCACTGAAAGGGTGAATGAGCATTGGAGCAAAGGGAAGAGATGAGGTCACCATCCCTGGAAGTGTTCAGAAAAGGAGGAGATGTGGTTTAGTGGGAATCGTGGGACTTGTTCGGATGTTGGCCTTGATGATCTTGGACGTCTTTTACAAAATTAATGATTGTGTGATCTGGCCCAGAGTAATGCAGTGAAATGGGGTAAAGCAGTGGCTGTTTCTTCAGCCAGCTGCAGAGCAGAGGGTCTACAAGAGCTTTGGTTTCCAAAGTGGCTCAGTGTATTGTAGCAGGAATATTGTGCCAGCCCCACATCAGACCCTGCATGGATTTGGGGGTTCACAGGGGGTTCACATTGTATGGAGTGCTGTGATCAGCCATGACATCCAAGATTTGGGTGAATCCCCAAAATCTCTGTGCTGGCTTGCTCCAGACACAGATCTCCCCGTTGGTTTTGCTGTCAGTCTGTCCAAGCTGCAGGGATTTGCTCTCCCTCCTCCTCCCAGGCAGGTTGCACAGAGAGCAAAGGCTCACAGGAGACAGTGCCCTCTGCACTGAAACAAACCCTGACAGGGGCTGCTCCTTCACTCAGCACAACCACAGAGGGGTGAGGGGATGTCACTGTGCTGGCAAAAGCCTTTCAAGCTGAGGCAAAGCTTCTGATGGAGCAGCAAGTCCATGGCTCAGGTCTGGGCAGTTCCACTGACACTTTTGTGATATTCCAAAGGAGAAGGGATGCATCATGCCCCCAGCATTCACGTGGGAAACTTCCCCAGGAGGATTTCTCAAGGCCTTGGCAGTGAGATGTGGTGAATGTACAGATGGACTGGGGGCAGCAGAGAAGCCCAAAAAGATCCATCTCCCAAGGGATGCATCTGCACAGGGACAGACCACTGGGCACTTGGGACATGCCTGATCTACTGTCCCTTCTACAGCAGGTCTGAAACTAACAGCTCCTGGTGTAGGTGCTTCCCAGGACCTGCTCCTGCCCTGCCTCCACATCTAACATTATTCCACTCAAATCATGACTTTGGAAATACTGGTTATTTCCAAAATTCAGTTATTTTGGAACTACAGCCCCAGTATCAAATGCTATTACCATGTTTAAGTATTTATTTTACTGGTTTGCTTGTTTTGAAGCAGCGTTCCTGGCTTCAAACTGCAACCCAGGAGACAGCACATGGGTGATTCTCACTTTTGGGAGCACCTTCCCAGTTCCAGTGGAACTGCTCTAACCTGGCAACCTATAAAGATGCAGCTTTTCTGCTGGTTTGGGTGCTGCTGCTCTTCTAACAATTTTTCCAGTTTCAAGCAGGGTGAAAAACTGTGTTAACTGCCATTTTTAAATGGTACCTGAAATAATTTTAAAATTATACACAGTTTTGAAAATGCCAGATAATTGTTTCAATTAGAGCAAAAAAGATCTAGGCTCCAGTCTACAGCTCTGGGGCCCCCAACAGCAGCAGGACATGGAGCTGCTGGAACACATCCAGAGGAGGCCATGGAGATGCTCTGAGGGCTGGAGCCAGGCTGGGAGAGCTGGGGGCGCTCACCTGGACAGGAGAAGGCTCCAGGGAGATTTTGGGGCCCCTTCCAGTGCCTGAAGGGGTTCCAGGAGAGCTGGGGAGGGATTTGGGACAAGGACCTGGTGTGCCACAAGAAGGCGGAATGGCTTCCCACTGCAAGAATAGAATACTGAGAAGAAATTCTTTCCTGTAAAGATGGTGTGCCCCTGGCACAGATTGCTGCAGTGGCTGCCCCTGGATCCCTGGCAGTGCCCAAGGCCAGGCTGGACAGGGCTTGGAGCACCCTGGGATAGTGGGAGGTGTCCCTGTCCATGGCAGGGGGTGGAATGAGATGGGCTTTAGGGTCCTTCCAACCCAAACCATTCTGGGATTTCCATCCAAGGAGAGGA
Source organism: Camarhynchus parvulus (assembly GCF_901933205.1). Taxonomy (NCBI): domain Eukaryota; kingdom Metazoa; phylum Chordata; class Aves; order Passeriformes; family Thraupidae; genus Camarhynchus; species Camarhynchus parvulus. The sequence goes on from NC_044580.1 coordinate 2,039,287, forward strand.
AGAGGCACTTTCAGGGAGCAACATAAAGCTGGAGCTGCCAGTGGGGCTTGTTTGCTGGTAGCTAATGCAGAGCAGATAATCCAAGTGTATTTAGATTTCCTTCCCTTAATGTCCTCGCATCTTCTCCCCACAGCTGCTGGCTGGAGCCCTGGTCTGTCTCAGGGGTGGAGGGGTTTATCTGCCACCTGCTTTTCTGTGGATTTGGCCTGTGAGCTCTTTCAGTGCTTCCTGGTGTCAGCAGGTTCCTGATGAAACTGAAGAATCTCCTTTCTACCCTTAGTTCTAGTCTGGGCATAATATTATGTCTTTTTCTAAAACATGGAAAGAAATACATGGAAACCCCCCCTGTGTGTCAGGGGTTAGTACTGGGGCTCAGCTTTCAGCTCTGCTGGCAGAAAACACCCTCTGAAGGTATCTAACCTCACATTTAAATCCCTGTCCTGTGCATCACCAAGGCACCTAAACAGGTTGGAGCTATGATGTCTTCTATTACTGAGGGATGTCAGAAAAATCTGCTTGGTGCACACTGGGCCTGGCAACCCCCAGTCACAGATTTAGAGGCCAGAAATACCCTGAGTGATACAGCAGGGAAAGCATCAAAAGAAGTTAAATGCAGAGAACATGAAGCTGTTATAATGTAAACTGAATTTCCTCTGATATTTCAGGATTTAAAGATGACTGTATGTCTTTTCCCATGTTCATAATGTCTTTAATTTTATTGAGTCTCCCTGTGCTGTTGTATCCTGTGCTGAGGAGGACATGGAAGGTTTTTTAGTGCTGTCATGTGGATATGGAAGAGCTGCTCCAGCTCCTGCCTGCTCTGAATGATGTCACTCCATGTCCTGGGGTTTCTCAAGAGCTGGGCTCTCCTAGCATCAATATCCATTACAGGAATTAGAAAATAAATGAGTAAGAGAGCTGAGCAAAGCTGATGCTACAAATAAGCCTTGATAACTTCCCTCCTGGATTGCTCCTGAATTTTGGAGTTGCTCAGTAGAAGCCTGACTTGTGCTGTGATACTGATGGCAGAAGTCAACATTTCCCTAAATAAATCCACAGGGAGCTTTTGTGGTGGGGCTTCCTTCCTCCAAGGGAACAGTGGGACTGGGACAGAGGGGTCCAGGGACTGCCCAAGCATTTTTCCCTGTTTATCTCTTCCAGGAGAGTTTGCTTGAGGCATGAGCCCAGTGGAGGTGGAGGTGGAGGGGAGTGATTGCTCCAGTTCCCTGGCAGGGGAAGCAGAGGATGCTGAGTGATAGGATAAGAGTGTCAGAGCACAGGGAGAGATGCTCTGTGACACAGAGGTGTGCCTCACTGCCTCTGATCACTGAGGAGGCCCAGGGCTGCCTTCAGACACCAGACAGGCTCCTGGAGGAGAATTCCCCTCCAGCTGTGGCACACGTGGGTCCCAGCTCTGGTTCAGTGCACCTGGATTTGAGCTCAGCTTGTTGTGCTCATCTCACATTCCTGCCCTTCCTGCTTCCCAGGGCATGATCAGCCCAGTGCAACTCCCTGCACACCCCAGGATGGAATTGTTTAGTGTCCAGCAGATCCAAGGCATTTCCAAAAGCAATGACACTCTGGCTCTTCATTTTTTGTTCCCAGACTTTTTTGGCATCGTGGATAATGAAGCCTAGTGTGTCTGGGATACCTCATGGAGCAAAAGTGCTGCCATAAAATACAATTACCTTGTGCTGAGTGGAAGGTGTTATTTACCTGCCCTGCTAAACTGCTGCAAACTGTTCATTATTTTGATTATTTTCAGGCAAATGCTTTGTTAAAGGCAGGAACTTCAGGGGGAATTGGGAAAACAGCCCTTTGGCATCAGTGTCATTATTTCTCATTGTGCCTCGAGCTGCAAGTGTTGAATGTGGAGCTAAAAGATTTTTTTTTCTCTTCTTCCTTTGCAGGTAAAAATCTCTACACCAATGAATATGTAGCTATCAAACTGGTAAGTAGTAGCTTCAGGTGTCTTTAAATGACTTATACTTCATCTTAAAAATTCAGACCAAAGGCAAGTTTTTCAGTTTGGGCTCAGTGCTGCTCCCACCCTCTGCTGGGAATGATTTGTTAAAACTAAAATAAGTTCTTAAAAGCAGAAAAAAAACCCCATCCTTCCACCTTTGGAAGGTTTTTGGTACCTAAAGGATCTGTAGCTGTCTTGGAGCAGTGAGAGCCCTGTTCCTCTGCCCAGGTCCCAGGGAAGGGCACTGCTGGTGGGTTTGCACCTCCTGCTGCTCCATGGCTCAGACTTTTCCATTCAGGACTTCAGAATGTTTGGCTAGGAGCATGTCACTGTGCAACCTGGAGGTCCATGTGTTTGGAGTCAAGAGGCAGGAAAGAGGGTGTTCCTTTGGTTAAAATTCCCTGGGGGAGCAGAGTACAGTTCTGTCTGGTGTGGTGCTGAGAGCCTGCAGATGCAACAGGCAAAACAAGATCCAGTTTGGTGAAGGTCAGTCCTTCCTCTGGCTGCCTTGGGTTGCAGAGAAGATACAGTCTCATCATCTGTGGAATCTGGGGGATGGGGAACTCCCTAACTTGTTGCTCTCCAGCATTTATGAACTCACAGCCCAGTAGTTTGTGTTTAGGCACTAACTTTTCCTATCTGTAAACTCAGACTTTAATTAGTTCCTTGGGGTTTCAGATTCCATGTCTTCACCTGATGGGCTGAGTTCTCATGTGAACACTCTGTAAACATAACCCAAGCCCTAAAATCTGAAGTTAAAGTTGTGGTGCTATATTGACACTGCAGCAAACCCCCCCAGTTTGCCCAGTTGATGGGATCTGGCAAAATGACAGGAAGCACTCTGGTGACAGAAAATCAGGATGGATTTGGTGTATTAATTGTGATCACATTTGGGTGCCTCAGATTCCATATCTCTGGCATTCCCATTATGATGTCTAGTAGATGAAAAATAATTGCAGGAGGGACTTGTTTTCACACCTGTTAGCAAATGCCAGAAGATGTTCCCTAAAATAAATCAATAAATGTCTGCAGAGGAGTTCAGGAACATTGTATCCCACACAGGTTTGGGTATCCTGGAAGGGATCTTAAATTTCTTCTCATTCCACCCTCTGCCATAGTGGAGCACCAAGGACATCTCCCACTGTCCCAGGCTGCTCCAAGCCCTGTCCAACCTGGCCTTGGACTCTTCCAGGGATGGGGCAGCCACAGCTGTGCTGGACACCCTGTGTCAGGGCCTCACCACCCTCACAGAGAAGGATTCCTTCTCAATATCCCGTCCATCCCTGCCCTCTGGCAGTTTGAAGCCATTCCCTGTGTGCTGTCCCTCCATCCCTTGTCCCCAGTCCCTCTCCAGCTCTCCTGGAGCCCCTTCAGGCCCTGCCAGGGACTCTGAGCTCTCCCTGGAGCCTTCTCTTGTCCAGGTGAGCACCCCCAGCTCTGCCAGCCTGGCTCCATAGGAGATGCCCTTGATATGGATGCACATCAGAAAGGAGAATTGTTGCTTTTAAGCCATAGAAAATGTGCTGTGTACACAGACAAGGTGTTTTATTGAGGCAATAATGCTTCTAATTTGCTTCCACGGATAATCCCACAAAGTTGTTGCATTGGAAACCATAAGTTAAAACACAGCTGTACCAGTCCAAAGGGTGCTTTTTTCTCTCAGAAAAGTGGCTGCAGTGACACCTCTTAGTAACCTGAAGCTTTTCCATATGGCAGGACTCAATGGCATTGTCTCATGGCTGCCTCAGCCTGTTTTTCTGGTCACATTGTTCATTTTTCTTACTATTTTTTCCCCAAATAACTGAGTGTTAAAGCAGTTACACTGCACCACTCTCCAGTTTCATGTGCCCTGTTGTGATCCAGGCTTAAAAGTCTCAGGTCCTTCTTGTGTGAGGGGCTGGAATTGCCATCTGATGGCCATCCAGGTGTCCATATCCAAGCTCTGTTTTGGAGAAGTTTAAGGAGGGAGCAGTAGGAGAAATGGGGTTTTCTTGATCTCCTAATCTTAGACAAAATTCCACAGGAATAAGAATGACTCAGCCTCCTCAGCAGCAAATACACTTTTCTTACATGTGGACTTAACTGCCATTTTCTTTATCCTTCAAATAATTTGTGGATTAGTGGTGGAGAGGCTGTAAGATGTACTTATAGGCAACATTTTCTTTTATCTTCATTGTTGGACTGACTCAAAGCACTGCTCCAAGTCCCTCAAGCTGTGAGATCCTCTCCCAGCACTGCAGCCCTGCTGTCTCAGCTATTCCTGCCTCCTATCATGACATTAGAGCTGGGAAATGAGGGAATTGTGTGATGGATTCCAATAGCCCATCACAAAGTGCTGTGAAATCCCATGCTAATGCCTCATGGTTTCTTTTTGGCGCTGAGGCTACACCTTGGAAAAGTGCTGGCAGTGGAGGCTGGTCCTTGTGGTGATTGGTGGGGTGTCACCGTGTAGCTTCTGGTCCTGCTCTTCAGCTGACTTACTTGGTCAGGGCCATCTGGTTTATTCTTCTGAGGGTTTTCCAAGCTGCTCTGCCCACATGAGGAATTTCTTCGCTGGGAGCAGCCAGCCTGGTGCCCCCCAGCTGCAGTCAGAGCGCAAGCACCAGGCCATCCCCTCGCAGCAATGATGACGCCGCTGGTTCCAGCTGTGGATTTTCTCTGTTAGGCAGCAGCAATTCGGTTATTTTTATTACAAACACAAAATCTGCCATCATCCCTAAGCCCTTGGCCTACAGGACAACCATCTGTGCTGGTATGATCTTCTCAGAAGCTGCCATGACTCTGGCAAGTGTCCAGAGCTCTGGCTCCAGCAGCTCCCGATGCAGAAGCGGCTCAGGGCTGCCTCTCCTGATTTTGTCACGAGCAGCATCACGTCCTGCTGCATCAATCCTTCCCCTCTGCCTGTTTGGATAAATAAACTACTCCCTGAACATGTTGCCCTGAATCCCTGTGCTCTGCAGGTTCTGTAGACCCCCCCTCAAGCCACCAACAATTATCTTAATTTTTATATAACAGACTTGTTTGTGTGTTGCTTTGTGTTTGCCTTTGGTGCAGGTTCAGTTTTTCCTCCAGAATATTTTTTCACATTGTTTGCTGAGTATTTGGTCATATTTGTCTTCTGGAGCTTTGGTGACCTTGGAGGCCTTTTCCTACCTCAGTGATTCTATGATTCGGCTGGGAAGTAACCAGGAGCATTCATTGCCCTTGCTGGGAAATGGATGGGATGACTTGAGCTGATGGGGAACAGCTTGGCTACAAGTCAAATTGCCTGAATTCCTGTACAGAATTCCTTCTGCACACTTAGAAAGAAGCCTTGAGTGTGGAGTTCACAGCCAGTGTGGAATCAGTCTTACAGTGCAGACTAGAGGTCAGCAAAAATTGAGGCCAGTATGAACTCCTATCTCCAGGCTGCCTGGGCTGTTGGTAAACCCACATCCATGCCTATCCCAAGTGCACAGTTTTATTGCAAATGTAATTACTCCAGTCTCTTAATCCTCTCCATATTAACTTTATATTTTTAGAACCTCTGTAATCTTGCACGTTAATGCCTTGATGGATTGTAGGCATTAAGTCTTGTATGTAAAACACAGATGAGTAACAGTTAATGAATGGGATGGTTTGGGTGCATTGCAGACTTACCATTTTATTTTGTTGTATTTTATGGATAGAAATAGAATATTATTGAGTGGTTCAAGATGTTTGACTGACAGCTGCCACAAGGATGGGGAGACTTCTTCCTTTTTCCCAGCTGGCTGCCCTGTGGTGCTTGCTGTGAGCCACTGTGGTCTGATCTAAAACACACTTGTATGACCCAACATTTTTCAGAAACACAGGCTGGAGACCAGCAAAAGCACTGTGGGCAGTCACAGTGCCCACAGTGAACTGGGGCTTGAGCTTCTGCAGCCTTGACTTCCCTCTGCCAATGTCCAGGGTTGTTCTTCAAGCACCAGGAGCTCTATGGAATGATCCTTGAATTTCACTGCAATGAATGAGCTTTGTATTTAAATGAGGATGCTACTTCTCCTCCAGAAAGCAAATCTTACTCGTTTTTGTTCTTTTCTTATTTAAATGACATTTAATGGTGAAGTCTGTTGCTAGAATTTCAATTTGAGGTGTATTAATACTGCACAAATCTTCAAGTATAGGACAGAACTTCTTTTAGTCAAACTGATTTTAACCAATTTATTTATTTCTGTCCTAGGAACCAATTAAATCCCGGGCACCACAGCTTCATTTAGAATACAGATTTTATAAACAACTTGGAAGTGCAGGTGAGTAAACCTACCTTAAGCTTATCAAAAGTTTTATTAAATTTCTTTAATAAAAGGATTTCTTTATTAAATCAAACACCACCACAGTATTTGTTGTGTAACTCTGACTTGAACTTAGGGATCTGGGCCAATTCATTTTAGCCTCACACAAGTTTTGGAAGCGACTTGGTGAGAATGGGATCATAATGATGATATTGGGTAATTGTGTGGACCTAAAACCTTGAGTTTGTGAGGATCTGCTGATACGGAAATACTCCTTTAAGTGTGTTTGTAAAACATAGGAATTGTCAATGGATGGAAAGTTACTTGTGTATAGAGCAACACCCCTTAAGTAGGTGATCTAAAGTCTAAAGCTAGGAAATGGTTTTCATTTTTACTTGTTAAATCATGAGAGTGTCCATAAGCCTCATGGCTCCTCTGTGCAGTCATGGGCTACAGCAAACAGGAGAAAAATAGAGCAGGATCAGCCAAAGGTGGAATTTTTTATACATTTTTTTTCTGCCAGTCTCTGATTTCCCTGATACAGAGCCTGAGCTGTGTCTAATAGTGTTTGGATTTTTCTTCCCTGAATTTATGGTTGTTTCTTAAGCCTGCAGAGCCTTTTAGCATGTGCTGTTTCCCATGCCAAGGATTTCCACAGCCTCATGCAGGATGTTCCACTGCTCAAGGAAGCCTCTGTGAAGCAACAACCTTCTCTTCTCCTTCTGTGCCTTGAACATGTATTGACTTTGGGTTTTGACAAGTTTCTTACATTACTGTAGTGTTTTTATACTTCTGATTTTATTTTTCCTGTTTTCCCTGAATGGACCCAGCTTCCACTTGCAGAGGATGTCTGATGGACATCCAGAAATACTTTGGTAATAATATATTACCAAAATACTTAGTTGAACTTCTGCTGGAGTTCTGTTGGTGCTTGTGATTTCAGGGATACCCCAGCCCACATGTCTTGTGACACATGAGTGAATCCCAGCCTGCTTTTTCTACACCACTTGGCTTCCTTCCATGCTATAAAGATGTTATTACAGAATTATAAAATGATCAAAGTTGAAGGAGTGGCTTTATTTTGGTCAGATTAAGTATTTTTAGGTTTTCCCCTGTTCCTAAAGAATTTAAACTTTCCATCCTGTAATATTTACCCACTCAGAGCATTCATGGAATAGTTTGGGTTGGAAAGGACCTTAAAGCCCATCTCATTTCACCTCTGCCCTGGGCAGGGATGCCTCCCACTATCCCAGGCTGCTCCAAGCCCTGTCCAGCCTGGCCTTGGATCCTTCCAGGGATGCAGGGGCAGCCACAGCTGCTCTGGGCACCCTGTGCCAGGGCCTGGCCACCCTCACAGGGAGGAGTTCCTTCCTAGTCCTGGAGCATTTGTCCAGGGGCTGTTGAGAAGCCTCCTGAACACCCTGATTGTGTTTCTGTCTCTGTGGTCCCACGGGTGTCACACACCCAGCTCTGATGAGCTGTTGGATGCCTTTAGAAGCTCTTGTGCTGCAGTTTTGCTAAAGCAACTGGAAATTGGTCAAGACTTGAGTGGAGGATATGAACTTCAATTCTGGTCTCACCATGAAACCTGGAATCCCAGCAAAACAAATTTTGGTGGAGTCAAGCTGCCAGGAGCAGGGAGGCTTGACTTGGGAAGAGTGTCTGGCTGGAAAAACAGATAAGTAAGTGCCAACATTGGGGTAATAGAGGGGTTTGTTCTCAGTGATGTTGCTAGTAATGGTCCTTGGTCTGGAGCTGCTCAAACAGCCAGGCTTGAACTTCCAGTAGGGATGTCTGGTTCCTTGGAATTGTCCTACACCTGCCAAAGGAAGAGTGGAAGTGTCCGAACACATGGTGTGCATGACTCAGAGAGAGCAACAGTAGCATTGCATGTGACATTCTGCTCAATAAATTAGCCAATTAATCCTGCCAAATGACGTGTCTGGCTGCAGCTCCCACTGCTAGCTGAAGGAGGGAGAGCAGAGGGAGCCTGGTTGTGACACCGCAGGAGCCACCTCGTCCCCTTGTCCCCGTTCAACTGCCTGTGCAGCCAGATGGTCCCAGTGAGCTCTGAGATGTCAGAATCCTCATCACATGCAGCTTTGGGAGAAAAATGGAGGATTTTTTCCTAATAAGAAAAGTTTTAATGCTGATTTCCTTCTTGGATGTTCAGAATCAACATTTTTAAAGGTGTTACTCTTGGGTGTAGTCAGAGTAAAATTTAAACTGGAAGGGACTGACCTACTTGGCCAGTGCCTGAAGGATGTATGTGGGTATCAATAACCTGCTGCACTTAGCATCATCAAAAACTAGTGAAAAGTCTTTTTTTTTCCTGTTTCTAAGCTATTCAGTCAAGTTTTGCATTTTCCTTGGTGCAGCTGGACAGAATAGCAAACAGCCCAGTAATTCAGAAGCTAAATCCTGAGATGAGTTTCCGTGTGAGATGTTTCCACATGAACAGAGGATGTGATAACTGCCTGTTCCTTAGCAGTGGCTCTGTGGCTCCCTGTGCCACGTGCTCCATCAGCCTCCATGTTCCAAGACTTTCTGACAGGGCACTGAAGTTGCATCTGTTCCCTCCCAGCAGCTCCAGTTCCTCTGCCTGCCGCGTGGCTCGGATGAGGATCCGCAGTCAGCTTGGATTAGCAAAGGAGCAGACTGGATTTCATGTCTCAGACATCTTAAGATGCTTCACACTAGATTAAGTGATGGAGCAGGGAGAAGTTTGTCAAAGGGATCTAAACTGCAGGAATGGGACTTTTCTTGGTGCTTTTCAGAACTGCTCAGTACTGGTGGATGGATCCAGTGGATTCAGAGAAAGTCCTGAGTCAGGAGTAACCAACTCACAGATATCTCTGATGTGCTGCTTTGGATGTTTGATGCTGTCTCTGATGTTTCAGTGCCTCCTTGTTTTAGGGAACTCAACAGCTCCCCTGTAATTCCCTTCCTCTAACTGGAGGAAAGTTTTCACACAGAAATGGATTTTTGTGATTCTTCCTTGAACATTTCTCCCTGCAGAAGTCGAGCAAGGCCCTGCTGCACAGTGACCATCTGCTAGCTTCTTCCTTCTCACTGTGGAATTAAATATCTAACAGCCTAAAATAGTGTCTGAGCACTTTGCCTTCATGTGAGCAGCAAAACAAAGCAGCAAAGCTTGGGCATGGAGTCAGAGACCTGATGGTCAATCCATAGGGTGTCTCAGGAAAGCACATCTTTCCTTTAGGAAATGTAATTCGTTTCGGGTTTGGGTAGTCTGGGATATGATCCATTTGCTCACCAAGGTAATTGAAATAGTTTTAATCAGCTCTGTGCTAACTAGTTGCATTGCTCTCATCAGTCCTCTAGAGCCAGTGTTGTACCGAACTGTTTAATGATTGGGTTTTGTCCTAAAAGCTACATTGCTCCAGCATCCTGACTGGAGTCAGGATCATTCAGGTCTCCAACATGTTTCTGGTACTGAATAAATAATTTGAGCATGTCATTTGTCCCCTGTACTTTGGAGTTTGTGAAATAAACTGAGTTATTTGTCCATGGTCTAACAGACCCAGATCCTGGAATAATTCAGCTTCTTGGGCAGTTACCAAAGGACAAAGCTTTGGCTTTGCTTGAACTGCCCCCTGCACAGCCAGCAGCATCCCAGGACCCTCCTGCTTGGTTTGGGATGAGTAAAAGCCACTGCTTTTGCCATGGCTTGCAGGAGTCCTGCAGCTGCTGGGTCCTGCTGGTGGCACACCAGGGTCTCAGTGATTCCACTGGCTGTGTCCCGTGGGCTCTGTGTGCCTGTGGATAACAGAAATGGTCTTTTTGTTTTGAGGCTGATTCCAGATTAGAAGAATGTAATCTTCTTTTCAGGAGCTGCTGGAACAAGTCCAGAGGGGAGCACAGAAATGTTTCAGGGGCTGGAGCCAGGCTGGCAGAGCTGGGGGTGCTCACCTGGACAAGAGAAGGCTCCAGGGAGAGCTCAGAGGCCTGAAGGGGCTTCAGGAGAGCTGGAGCGGGACTGGGGACAAGGGATGGAGGGACAGGACACAGGGAATGGCTCCCACTGCCAGAGGGCAGGGATGGATGGGATAATGGGGAAGGAATTATTTTTTGTGAGGGTGGTGAGGCCCTGGCACAGATTGCCCCATCCCTGGAAGTGTCCAAGGCCAGGCTGGATGGGGCTTGGAGCAACCTGGCATAGTGGAAGGTGTCCCTGCCCATGAGGGGGTAAAATGAGGTGGACTTTGAGGTCCTTTCCAACCCAAACTATTCTGGGATTGTTACTACATTTCAAAGCACCTCTGGCATCTCTCCCTGAAGCATCACATTTGGAAGGTAAAATGGAAGTAAAAACTTCCAGGTTTCTTCTGGCTGCACGGAGCTGATGCTCAAGCTTCCACATAGTGACAGCTTCTGCCTGTGCACGTCGTGTGCAGAAGTGATGCATTTTTGATTCCGTAGTAGTTTATTTTTATATCAGCTGGCAGATGAGTCACACCTTCCCCCACCCCTCACAGTCCCACCTTGGCACACGCGATTGATTCAGTCACACACGTGGCAGCCGTGCGTTGTGCCACTGCTCCGGAGCCAGTGGTCATTCCCAGCATGGGCAGGTGACACTGGCAAGTGGCTGTGGCACGTCACAAGCCTCCAGAGTGGCGTGGTGAGGAGCAGAAGAGGAGTGTGATAGGCTGGAGAATCCCAGGAAACCGAGATCTCTGCAGTGCCCAGCCCACGCAGGGGATGAGTCACGGTGTGGGAGCAGAACATTCTGAGTCAGGGAGGGCTGTGGCAGTGCATATAGAATATTGACGGATTCTGTGGTTTTGTTTTAATTCCTGCTCTGTAAACAAGTTCACCTCTAATGAAGTATGGAGTCTGTGTGTTTACTTTGGGATCTCTCTGTGTTGCACAACTCGCCAGAGCGCAGCAGTCTGTTTACTTGTCAGGAGGTAGGACTGAGGGAAATGAAGGTGTTATAAATAACCAATCCTTTGCATAGTCTAGTCAATATTTGCATATATATTCCTCAGTGTGGCTGAGCTGTCTGCTATCCATGCTGCCTATGGAGTTCTCCTGTTGGGATTGCTCGTGCTGAGCACCTTTCCTGTGTTGCTCTTGCTTTACCCACACAACACTTTGTATGTATCAGTGTGCTTAATGAAGAAATTCTTTCCATGCCAGTTGCACAATGCTGTCATTCACGTGGCAATTACGGGTCATTTTGGTGAAGCTCGTTACAGGATGGATGTAAACAAGTCTCCGTGGTGGAGCTTGCCAACACCACAATTTTATGGGGAGGTCATTGAGCACAACTCTCTTCCCCAAGGGAGCAGGAGTAACTCCAGGCCATGGCAGGGAGGGTTAGTGCAAGTGGTCCCCACCCTTGATTAATTAAGAAGTGTGAACATACCCATTAACAGTGGCTACAGTCGCTGTAATCCTCAGAATTCCCACTGATGTTTGCCACCTGGATGGAAACATTGCTGTGGCCGGGAGCTGAGCCAGGTCACCCCTCAGCAGGGAGCTGGTTTGCGGGGCTGATCATAAAATCATGGAGTGGTTTGGGTTGGAAGGGACCTTAAAACTCATCTTGTGGCCATATGGGCACGCCTTCCACTAGACCAGCTTGCTCAGAACTCTGTCCAACCTGGCCTTGAACATTTCCAAGGGTTCCCCTTTGCACCCCAAAGTCAGTTTAGACTTGTGTGGAGCAACACGTGGCTGTCACCTGAGGTATTTTATGTCCTATTTATTGTATGGGTTTGTTCATACCTGACCCTGTGGATGAGCACTGCAGCCTTCTCCTTTGAAATACTGGAAATATATTATATTGCCAGTGTTCAGTGACTGTAAGTATTTAATAAGTGACTCATCTGTGCAAGGTGATACAAAACTGACATCTCTTTGCAAGGAAACAGCTTTGGGACACGTCTCATGTCACTCATTCCCTACCTCAGATGCCTGCAGTAGACCTGAAGGTTTTAAGATGTTGGGTTAATTTTCTACCAGTGAGGAAAAATGTCTCCATTCTCAGATTCTGCACAGAAGTGTGCCCTTGGCCAGAGGTGGGAGATATTCAGCAGTGGAGATACATTTTCATTCTGCTGGAGATGTTTTTAGGCAAAAATTGGAGACCCTAATGCTGAGCTGCATATTAAGGAATGGTGATCAGCAGCTTCATTGTAAAGTCAGAGTAGTCCAAGGAGTTTGAACCTGAGGGATCCTGGACTTCCAAGCTTTTGAATTGCAGAATGAAATGTAGTGGATTACTGTAAAGTGCTCAGTTAGACCCTGCTGGTTTCTGGGCTGGCTTGCTGTTGATCTCCAGAGAATTATGTTTCACTATTTAAAAATACATGGCTTTTCTTTCATGTGGCCATTCCCTTGTTAGGAAGGGCTTCCTGAATGTGCACATTTCAGCATCTCAGCATCAGAAGTTTTGACTTCCTTGGGCTAAATTTAGGTTTTGTCAATTGGAAGTTATCAGATGCTTTTAAAGCAAGGCCATTAATATTTGAATATGAGATTAGGGCAGTTTCCTTTTCATGTTCCGAAAAGTCCTCGTGCAACTCCTGCTCTTCCGGTATTTGTGGCAGTAATCACAAATCAAACACCAGCAACTCCAGGCAGCAGCTCCAAATCAAACACCAGCAACTGAAGGGGAGCAGCAGGATGCTGGGAAGCTGGAAAATGCCTTTCCTGGAGACACTGTTCCTTGAAGCCTGACATGGCCATAAACCTGGAGCAGCTGGACTCATCCAGGTCATCCCAGATGCCCCACTGGGTTCTCCTCATGGTCAGCAATGCCCACTGAGAGCAGGCTGTGGGCTGTGGGATGTGCTGCTGCCCTGAGGACCCAGCAGGACTCGAGCTGAGGAACAGACATTTCATCATCTGTGCTGCTTCTGGTACCTTCTAGCAGAGCCTGAGCTGAAATAAGCCTTGCTGGCTGTGCTTGGGAACTGGAGTTCCTCAGCCATCAGAGTGAGGAGGTGGAGACCACAGAACCACAGACTGGTTTGGGTTGGGAGGGACCTGAATGCTCATCTCATTCCATTCCCTGCCATGGGCAGGGACACCTTCCACTATCCCAGCTGCTCCAAGCCCTCTCAACCTGGATTTGAAAACTTCCAGGGATGGGGAGTCCACGTGACACGTGATGTTTGAAGATAAACTTTGGAATTTATATTTACATTGAATGAAAAACCTAGTTTGGCAATGAGAGCCAGGATAATTAATAAGGATTAGGAGCTGGTTTGCTCTTCTGCTTGTTCCATTTTCTATGAACATTCCCCTTCTATGAACATTCTTTGAGCCATGGGGATGCTGCACTTAGGAACTAATTGAGGTTTAAAGCTACAAAATTAGTGTTGAGCACTGCCTTGATCCAAAGCTCTTTCCCCTTTGGAAGGTGGGTGCTGGATTTAGTGGGATCCCTTCCAGTGCAGCAGAGACATGCTACACACACTGGAGGTTTCTGAGGTGAAACACTGAGCTGTGCCAGGGGAGTCCTGTTATGGAGGGCTGCCCACCTCCCAGACAGGCTCTCCAATGGGTTTGGAATTTGTGTTTTGGAGCTCTGCCATGCCTGCTATTGAAAAACCTCCTCTCATCACTCAAAGATAAGGCACAGGCTCTGCCTGAGTGTGGTGGGTCAGGCTGGAGTTCTGAAGTTTTGTAATAATTTTGCTGTCTGAAAGTTCCTACCCGCTCTCACTTGACTCTCTTAAGGTGAAACAGAGATGGTATCTGGAGGCAGGATCTGATTTGGTGCCTCTGAACTTCTGTTGGCAGCAGGTTCTCCTGCCATTAGAGGGAGTGGGAGGTTTTCCCTCAGGCTGGAAGGACTGTGTGGGTAACACTTTCCTACTCATGTGAAAAATCCCTTTTTCCCTCTAATCCTACAGTAGTGATGGGACTGATGGGAGCCAATGTCTTGCTTTGTTGTGGAGAGTTTACATTATTTGATTGTTATCCATCACTTTCTACTTGGATGCTGCTGCAGGGGCAGACCTGCAGAAATCCACCCTCCCAGTGGGACCAGTGGGAGTTCTGGGGGCCTGAGCTGCACCCACAGCTTTGCAGGAAGATCCCAGCACAGCTCTGGGGTGACACATAGGGTTGTGCTGCCAGAAATGGCCCCAGATTGTCCCACCACAGTCTGCTGGGAACCTGGCCTTCAGCTGCCTGAGCAAGGCCGAGCATCATCTTCCTCCTGAGCACCCAAAGCTACATGTCCAGTACCACATCTGCTTTATCCAGCTGGATCTGACCCTGATCTGCCATCCCAGGTAAAAATGCTGCTGGATCCAGGACAAATCCTGCCTGTCATGTGCCAGTTTGGCCTTAGGTGGCTGTGCTGTGCTGGTGACCCTGCCTGTGTCCCTGCTCAGGGCTGTGGCTGCAGCTCAGGCTGGCAGAGCCTCCCTGCATTGTCATCCTGCAAGTGTCACCCTGTGTGCAGCTGGGGAGGAGGCAGGGAAAGGCTCTGCCTCCAGCCAACAGATCCAATGGAGATGAGCTGAGGAAGAGCAGGAGCCACCTGGGACTTGCTGTGATCAAACCAAAATGGTTCTCTGGGCACCAGAGGAGCAATTCAGCACAAGCAGTTTGTTTTTGCTGCTTTTGTGGCATTTTTTTCATCTGCCCAGAAGTAGCTTCTTCCCTGGCACTGCTTCTGGAGTTAAATTTGAGTGCTGCTGAGCAACCAAGAGCTCTTGTTGTTGATTTTTCTCGAGGTTATACCTGTAATGCCATTAACCACATCACTTCATGTGCATAACATGTTGCCAAGGGACAGTTCTGATTTCTGCTCCCTGTCACCAGGAACACCACCTGAGGGAATAGTTGGAGCTGTATTAGGGAGGTTTAGGATGGATTTTGGGAAAAGGCTCTTCCCCCAGAGGGTGCTGGGCTCTGAACAGGCTCCCAGGGAATGGTCACAGCCCCAGGGCTGCCACAGCTCAGGAGTGTTTGGAAAATGCTCTCAGGCACAGGGTGGGATTGTTGGGGTGTCTGTGCAGGGACAGGACTTGGACTTGTTGGTCCTTGTAAGTCCCTTCCAGTGCAGGATATTCCATGATTCTGTGTACTTGTTCTCAAAAGAAAAGAAAATTACCAAGGGACCCCATGATTTCATCTCAACTCCCTCTCAGCAGGTGGAGCTGAGCAATTGCACAGCAAAGGAAAACTGATCAGGAGCAACTTCCAATTGCTCTTTTTTTTCCTTTTTTTTTTTTTTTTGAGGGGGAGGGAATTTATTTCTTTGTTGGTTTCTTTCTCTCTTTTTGGTTGGGTTTTTGTGGGTGTTCTTAAACAGCAGAGCCCAGTTGGCCACCCAGAGCTCGCACAGGTACGTGACCTGCAGTGGAGCAGAGTCACGGAATTGTTTAGGTTGGAAAAGAATCCTTCTCAAACCATCAAGTCCAACCACACCCCAGCACTGACAAGGCCACCATGACCCCCTGTTCCCAGGTGCCACATCCACGTGGCTCTTAAATCCCTCCAGGAATGTTACTGAGTGGCTCCACCACTGCCCTGGGCAGTTCCAGTGATTTTCTTTCATCCTTGTCCTTGTATTGCAGGTGTGTGGGAAAAGGTAATAAGGATAGAACTTAAGCTAGAGCTTCTTTGGATGGTTTGAAATAACTTTTTTAAAATTATTTGCTTGTTTTATCCTTCTTTTAAGGTGTTGTTCTATGTGCCAGCTGCCATCATCACTGGAGCAAGACGTTGTGTTGGATATAAAATCCAACAGTAACGTGGAGATTTGAATGCAGTCGTTTCTCCCAAGCCCAAGAAATGTGAATTCAGTCTTTTGAAACTCGAGAAAAAAGCAATTTACTGTTCTGTGCTTTATTCTTCTGTGTTTGTCAAGAACCAGAAACAATTTCACTTGACTGATTTAGTTGTTAGAGCTAAGAAACTGCCTGTGAATGGGTGTTTCTGGGTAAACTTCCCAGATTTTGAAAGTTTTCCTGCGTTTGACCTTTCCAGATAGGGTTGATTCTCCTTCCAACCTTTTTTTATCTTTATGAATACAAGTATGAATGTCTCCTTGGTACCCCCTCTTCAAGTGCTTCTTGCTTTGTGGATGTGAGGAGTTGTTTAATTGAGAGAAGCCATGATGTCAGGAAACCAGCTTGTACCACTCAAGGAAGATGAAATGCCACCCTGTTCTAATAACACAACGATCCTGAGATTTGTTTTTCTGCAGCCGAAGTAAAAATCAAATAGTTTGGATTTTTACCAGCATCAAGAACAAATATGTTCTTCCTTCTGTCCTTCCCCAGTCTGTTTTTCTCCTGTTCCTTTTCCCCTACCTTTTCTTTTTGCAGGTTCAAATATTACCACAATGAAACAAAATACAGCAGGGTTTAAATACATCCTGCATAATCTGAAATAAGCTGGAATGAGGCTGGAGTCTTGGGGTCCACATGGAACTCCCAGGAGATGACAGTAGCTCTGTCTCCTCCCAGCTCATGCACAGCTGTTGCCTTACACTGTGCTCAGTGTCATCTCTTCCATGGAAAGCTCAGCTCTTTGCAATCATCAGGGAGAAGGTGTTGATCCAGTCCCTTCCTGTGGCTTTCCCATCCCTGGAAGTGTTCCAGGCCAGGCTGGATGGGTCTTGGAGCAACCTGGTCTGCTGGAAGGTGTCCCTGCCCATGGCAGCCTTGAGGTCCCTTCCAGCTTCTGATGTTCTCCTTTGAGTTATTTCCTCTCGATTCAGAGAGTGTTTGAGCTGTGCCTTTTCCAGGTCCAAGGCCAGGAGCAGGGCCTTGCTCTGCCTCTCCTCCTCCTCACCCACTGATGGGCTAAAGCAGAAGGTTCTGCTGCGGAAATTCCTGCTAGGTAGTGGTGCAGGAGCATTCAGCATTGCTAGGAGGAGTGATTTATTGCCCAGACAAAGCAGGGAAAAGATGCTGTGAGAAGCTGGCAGCAGAGTCTGGCAGCAGCTGGAGCACACAGCAGGAGATGTGTGAGGGGTCTGGACAGGTCTGGCTGCTCTTCACCTTGTTCAGGTGAGTGAGAAAGAACTAAAGGTAAATTGTGGGCTCTCAAAGCACAGTATCAGAGCTTGGGAGAGCAAGGAAACTGTTCAGGAGCGTTACAGGCTGGAAGCAGTCTCAGCATGGTGGTGCTCTCTGTGGATCACCATTGGAGCTGCCACAGTGCCAGCCTTCCTCCAGCTCCTCCAACCCCTCTTCTCCATGAGGATGTTTCTGTGTGTGTGGTTGTTGGATCAGATCCCTCTTTTTAGGTTCTTTCCCTAATCTTATGCCACTTCAAGCTTTGTGAAGCCTAGGGGTGGTTGGTGAGATTGTGGCAGACCTTCTCCACCACCTCTTTTTCCACCTGCAGGTGAGCTGGTGCTGGAGTCACAAATTGCATTTTCTGCTTGTTTTCCTTCACATCTCAACTGCTGTTTCTCAAACAAGAGTAAGCACTCAATCACCCAAAATCTCTGTGCTTCCCTAAGCTCCTCCAGGGAATATTGAAGGTGAAGAACTGTATTATAAAGCTTTTGCAGCTGTACTTTGAAGGAAGATATCTCTGAAAGGCATCCAATCAAATGTATAAAAGACCCTTAGGACCAGGTTATTCCCAGTAACAAGCCCAATCTCAACTTTTGTCCCATCTTTCTGTTTTTGAAGCAGACTATTCCAAAATCTGAAGGGCAGGATGAGTCTTTTTACTTGCAGCTCACAGAAATAACCTGTTAACTAACGTGCTCAGGTAGATTTACATGGGACATGTTTGAGGACATTAAAAGCTGAGATCTTGGCCCAGTCAATGTTGATCACAAATCTTCTCTTTCAGCCAGGATTTTATTCCGATTTGAAAATTAAGAGAAGGGTAGATCCTCATTAGTGTAATCAGCTTAAATGGGTTGACTACTCTAAAGCAATTTGTTTAATTTGTTTGGAACATGTTTAATTTTAGCTATAGATATTCAGCCCTCTCACAGTTGCTATTTATGGTGTTCATCGTGTAATTTTGTGTTCTGTGATTTGTAAAAATAAACTTTCTGCTCTGAATGAGAATTTTGTGACAATCTACGGCCCATTCATCAGAGCCTCTTTAAAACCACACAGAACTTTCTGTGCACTGATCCTTCTGGTGTGTGTCTGCATCTCTTTCAGTGAGAAAGAGTTCTTGCTGCCCACACAGAGCGTGGGTTTGCATCAAGCATCAGCTTTTTGCTGGCCTTGGATTCCTCCCCTCTCTGGGTGTGGAATTTGGGGCTCTTCAGGAGTGTCTCCCCTCTGCAATAGAGCTCAGTGTCAAAACCTGCGTGAGGAGAGGGGCTGAATTCTTCTTGAATTCTTGAAATTGAAGACATCAGCTTCTCTATTTGGCTACACCTCATTGAAGAGCAGATGAAAACAACTCCCCGTGGGAGCAAAAGCCATGGGTGGTTCAGAAACGCTGGTATTGATCACAAGCTCTGGATGTTTCCTGGTGATTTGCTGTGTGGGGACGTGGCACTTGTCCCTCCATTGATGCAGATGCCACGTGCATATTCCTGCACTTGCTCCCTCATTCCTCCTTGGGTGTATTTTACTTGCTGTTGATGAAGTTTATTCATCGCCTCTCGTGATGCTCACACAGAGCCTCAGGCTCTTCTGGAGCAGGTGGGTTCTGCTTCCTGTGCCCTCCATGCAGGGCAGGTGCTGCAAACTCTGATTGCCCTCGGGCATAACCTTAGATTGGCATCTCTGCCCCTCTCCATTTCATAACCAGTCCTGGAAATGGCTTTGGAATGTCTGTGTGCCTGAACCAGTGTGGTTTTTTGGAGTATGTTGGATGTCTGAGGAGTTTTGTGGCCATTAGTCATGCTGTAAAAGATATGGCAGCAAGATAACATTACTCAAATCATCCAGGGCACTTGGTCTTGCGGTGGAAGTTCCTGGAAGGTGTTGCTCCGGGTGTTAATGTGATCCTGCTCCTTGTTACTGTTCCCATTCTTGTGTTCAAGCTCAAGCCAAGGGTTTTTTGGGTTGATCCAACATATTGCTCAGCCTCAGAGCATGAGGAAGGATGGGAAGTCCCATTTGGTGGCAGCCCAGGAGCTGTGAGAGTTTAGCATCCCCAGAAAGCCAAGGCCAGTCTCGGGAGTGTGGGGGAATCAAAGTCTTGAGTTTTTGGCTTTGATGTCTGCATTTGCTCTCATTCCAGCAGTGATGCTTTAATCTACAAAATGCTTTGCTAGGTTTTCGCTGCGCTCAGCTTGAATTTCTTCCAAGACATCACTCTGCTGAAATAGCAGAATTTGCCTGTGGATTCCGGTGCAGCAATCAGTCTGTGTTTATTGGGGTGATAAACTTCCTGTGAGAGTGAGGGTGGAGTGGGCCCTTTTCCATGTGGCTGAGCCAAATCACTCAGCAGCGAGACCAAAGCCGTTAAGCAAATTGAGATGATTTCTGCTTGCAGCAGTCTCTGCTGTAACAAACTGGTTTTCCTCCAAAGGAGAACCTGCACATATCATGCCTATATTTTCTTCCCTTAGTGTATTGCTCTTGTTTGATACCATGGAGAAATTCCTGGTTCTGATGTGATTTCATGCATTAATTGCATTAAACAGATCCTGGTTTGTACTTCAAGTGTTGAGTTGTACCTTTGAGTCCTCAGTATGAGGCTCTGCTCTGCTGGTGGCTTTTCATCTCTGTGAATTCAGAGCTGCTCACCTACAGCATGACACCATGGCTTTGTGTGACCTTTCCTGTCCTCTCCCAGTGTGATTACTTTCCATTAAAAACCTCAACTCCAACTGCCCAGGCAAAAAAACGTCCTTTTTCCTCCATCAATCTCTTCAGTTGGCAACATCCTTCTTAAGTATTTACAGATCTGCTGGTGATATTTATGGAGTTCCTGTGGTTCACTGTGACAATGGACTCAGCACCAGGACACAGTGCTTTTTGCTGAAATAGAGCCAAGCTGCATCATAAATTATGCAGATGGGCTGTGACAAAATCCAATTTTATGCAGATTTTCTTCAGCTGACTCTTTTTACTGTTCAGAGTGGCTCTGGAGCTGCCTGTATCTCAAGTTTCATCCAATTTTGTCTGCCAACACACACTTTAATATGTACATCAAGTTCATCTTTGGAGCTTTTCCTCTTCCCAAAAAGATGGTGAACATTGAGTTGAGCTTGAGTGAGCTGGGGATGTGTTTGCTGAGTCCCTCCCAACTTTATTTCCATAACTAGTGTGGAGCTGAGGATCCTTGCTGTGGGCTGGGAGCTCCACAGGGCTCTTCAGTGATGCTCCTTTGGATCCAGGACCCAGCAGTGCAGCCTGGCTCTGGAATTCAGAGGGGTGTTACAGCAGCTTTATCCTGGCAAAGGCAAGAGGGAAGTCCTTGACTGCAGAGCTGGCAGTCAGAGAAAACCCTCAGGGAAAAATCGAACCCTAAAAATACGCCTGAAGCCCATGGTGTCTCCTGTATTCTGACATTTAGGATGCTTTTTTGTGTTCTTCACTAAGGCCTCACTTTGCCAGAGCTCCCACAGAAAGCAGAGCTTTCCTGGGGGTTTAAGACAGAGAGGGTACTCCAGGCTCTGGGCTGTAAGCTCTGAGTAGGTAAAGCTGGAGGGATTGGGATCCCAGAGAGCACTAAGTAGTGTTCCTTCCTTCCCTACATGAAATCCCCACCTTTTGGGTCTTGCTGCAGTCTGTCTTTCTGGGTCTTATGCCCAGTAGGAAATTCATTTTGATTGCAATGCTTGCCCCTTACCAAGTAAGGCTGTAAATGTTCTCATATTCCCCATGGAATATTAATATTAAATGGAATCCTTCACCTTCTTTAAGAGCCTTTCTACTATTTTATTCTCCTGCATGCCTTAGTTAGCAGAGTCCTAACCCTAATTCCTTCTTCAGTTCCACTATTTGAGACTTGTAGAAATTGTGGTAGAGGCACTCATTGTCTGTCTGTATCTAGAATCTATAATGGGCTCAGGTTTAAACTTTGCATAAAATATTCTGTTACTCTCTTCCTCTCTATTATTATTCTATTATTCTCTAAAAAATAGAGATGCTTATCTTGGTGTTAGAGGTGACTTTGTAGGTAAGTCCTCATCAGACTTCACTGAAAACCCAGTGGCTCACCGTGAGTCACTTCAAGAGCTGTTGCAATTATTCCAGCCTTCAGCACTAAGCTGATGACATTAAATTGCCATTTGTGTTGATTTGGGGATATTTGAAACCATCTTGGAGCTGCCTGGATCATATCCCATCATTGTTTGGCGTTCTGAATTGCTTCTGCATCAAACCATCCTGTGTTCCTAGAGGATTTAATGAGTGTGACAGCTTCCTGAAGCATGGAGCTCTGTTAGGAGCAGCAGCCTCCCAACCCCAGGTGGGGTCAGTGTTTTACATGGGACACAAAACACTGGTTAGGCAGGGAATTCCTGCAATGCTCTGTAATATCCCATTAATGCATCCTGCTGACAGATTCCCTGAGCATGTGAATTAATGAGATTAAAACCCTCCTCAGGTAATCTTTGTCAAACTGCAATTTGTTCTTTTGGAGCAGGACTTGGGAGCACAGGTTCTGTGATATTTACGGTTTAGGGATCTCAGTGCTGCTTTGTTACGTTGTTGGCAGGTTGCACAGTTCTGAGTGCCATTGGGTGGATTAGCAGGGTTTCCCTAAATCTGGAGTAGGACTTGCACTTGTTGTGTTGCTGCCATTCTCTCCAGCCTGGAATGTTTCACTGCCTGAGCACCTCACACCAAACTCTGCACTTAATTAGTCAAGTATTTTGCTATATCTAACATTGATCACTTATGCAAATCCAGGTGCATGCCTGCACTTGTTTAAAACATGCCATAAAATTAGTAATCACAGTGCTTTCAGGTCCTGTGCACTATAATTTGTGGATCTCTGTGGGGAAAAAAACACAGCAGTGCTCCCCGTGCTCAGCCTTTACACTGAATAGCAGGACGCCGAATCTCTGGGCATTCGAGCAAATATTTTGTTTTGACATAAGACAAAGCCCTGTATTTCAAAACAAAACCTTTCTGTTGTGTTTTGGAGCTCCTTATGAGGTGTAGACTGGAAATACAGAGATATTTAACCATGCTACCCAGCTTGTAGGACGCCAAGGGCTGGTGCAGGTGCTGATTAGCAAAATGAGCACTTGGGCTTGTGCTGAATTCCTCCTGTATGGGCTGCTGTGGTTTCCTTTTTGACTCAAAGGTAATTCCAGGAGTGCTGTGCAGCTCTCTGAGTCTTCCAACATCAAGGCTGTTTTTTGCCCTCTCCTTCTGATGCCTTTCAGAAAGCTGATCCACCCAAAAATGCCCTGCCAGCTGAGTATCAACACTGCACTCCCACAGAGCAGTCTGTTGGGTGGGAAGATGGGCTCTGGCTCCTACCAGTTCAATGTTGATAGTTGTGTTGTGTGCACATATGCTAATGACCATGATCACCTGTTTTTGGGTGGTGATTGGTCAAAATTTAAACCTTTTCCCTATTTTATAGGAAAAGGGTTTTTTCATTTTTCACTGAGCGTAAACTTTGTGTAAGGTTGTGCTGAAAAACAAGGGCTGGGTGCTATTTTGGTGACAAAGCAGCCCTTTTTTGGCCATGCTTCATTTTCTCCAAGGACTGTCATCTTCCTAACTGCTCCAGCAAGTGCCAGCCCAGATCTGGAGCTGTTCTCTGCCTGGTTTTTAGTGGAACACAGGGAACTTTGTGTCATGTTCCCTAAATCCAAGCCTTTAAGCTGCCAAAGCTCGATGCTTTGAGGTGGACTTGTTAATTGCTCTGAAATCCCTTTTGTCTGTGCAGGGGTGTAGCTGAGCAGAGCCTGCTCAGGTTTGGCCCTTGGTTCAGTCACAGTTTGTGCTGGGATTTATTTCCTTGCTGGGCAGCAGCAGATAGAACACTCAAGGAGTGACAATAAAACTGCCTAACAAAAGGTGTGCACGCAGCGGGAGGGGAATTAACTTTGTCCCATTGACTGATTCCAGTTCTTTTCCCTGTTCTTCCAGCTGAAGGGCTCCCCCAGGTGTATTACTTTGGACCCTGTGGGAAGTACAATGCCATGGTATTGGAGCTGCTTGGTCCCAGCCTGGAAGATCTGTTTGACCTCTGTGACAGGACCTTCACTCTGAAGACGGTGTTAATGATTGCCATTCAGCTGGTGAGTGCTGGCAGGGTCCTGCCCTGGGGTGTCCTGGGGTGTCCTTCCATCCTAGGGTGGGCACAGTGCAAGGTTCAGGGCTGAGAGAACCTTCTTCCTAAAATCACCAGGTTTGAATTGGAAGGAACCTTCAAAGATCTCATCCTACCCTCCCTGCCATGGGCAGGGACAACTTCCACTATCCCAGGTTGCTCCAAGCGCTGTCCAGCCTATCCTGGAACATTTCCACAGCCACAGCTTTTCTGGGAAACCTGTGCCAGGGCCTCCCCAACCTCACATTCTCCCCAGTGTCCCATCTAACCCTGTGCTCTGGCAGCAGGAAGCAATTTCCCCTTGTGTCACTCCAATCCCTTGTCCAAGGTGCCTCTCCATCTGTCCTATGAAAGAAAACCTCTCAGGGGTGAGGAGGACTCCTGCCCAAGGAGGGAAGGTCGGATGGTGTTGATGAGGAGCTGGCTCCCTGCACAGCAGAACCAGTGCAGCCGGATTCCTACGGACTCGCGTCCCCTGCACGCCCCCGCCCCGTACCTGCCCCAGCTCCCTCCCTCTCTTTGGACATCCCAGGAACATCTCATTTCTCACCCTCTCCGTGGGACACACAGAGCACAGCACCCTCCCACACTCCTACCAGTTCTGCTGTTTTGGTGCTGCTGGGCTGCCCATAGACTGAAACCTCACGGGGCAGTGGGGGCTGAGCCCTCCCCAGCCAAAATAGCAGCGTTTGAGAGCTCTGCTTTTGTCAAATGTGGCCAAAAATCTGGTCAATCAAATGGGTTTAAATTCCTGACACTTGGGATAGAATGGTTCTGTGGGCAACATCACAGAGCCTTTAATGTACCTGAAAAGGAAAGGAAGTCAAGCTGGAAGGGATTTGGGTTTGTGTTAGAAGTGAACAACATGAAAGATGAACATACTAAATGTGGTGTGGATACTTCCACAAGTCAGTGGGGCCAGGCAGTCAGTTTGGCTGTTTTGGTTTTCAGACTGGCTTGCAGATTCCCAAGTACCTAAATATCTGCAGATACCCAGATCTTGCATAGCTGGACCTTGGGATCACCCAGATGCTCCACAGCAGAGCTGGAATTGTATATTCACATTAATATCTCTGTGGATAGAAGCGTGGTAGGGAAGAGGAGATGTAAGGGATGAGGAACACAATCCTTTCCAGGTAAACTGAAGTTTGACACAGCAGAATCTCAAATGGAAAACTGAGGTCAGAACTGCAGAAGTTTGAACAGCACCTGCCTGGTACTGAGGCCTCCCCAGCAAAGCAGTCAAGTTCTCTTGGTTTTGAGTGTTTCTTTATCAATGGAAAACCAATTTGTAGTATTGGCTTTGATTAAATCATGTGGCAACAGCTGGCAAAGCCTCAGATGCAGCTTGTGTGACCTTTGGAGGCAAAATATAAACATGTAAATTCATTCCCAAGGGACTGCTGGGGAAATCAAGACTGTCACAGCCATGGCTGTGTCCTGGGGCTGCAGCTCAGCTCTGGGCTTGGATGTTCTTCACTGGCATCACCTGTTGATCTTGTGGCCAGGCTGCAGCTTGCCAGGGCACTGGTGCCAGGTGGAAAACACGTGCAGGGGGACAGCAAAAGCAGTTGGAAATGGAGGAGCTGATGTTCTCCCAAAGGATCAGGTGCTCCTCTGGCCATGGGGAGATGTTGTAGGGCCTTCTCAGTCTCCTCAGGGGCGTTACATGAGTTGCCACCTTGGAGTGTGCACATCTAAGGGGACACATCAGACATGCTCAGGTGTGCCCCATCACCTGGCCCTGGGAGAAGTGTTTTCCAAAGGGTCTGGCACTTTCTGCTCAGATGAAATGAAAACCCTTTGCTCTAGCCACAAGGCTTTAGGGAAAATCTTTCTCCCTCACTAAATTATTGCAGTCACTGTGTCACACTCCTGTGTGAGACACATAGAAAGGAAAGCTGGACTCAAACTCCTTGGGCTCACATCCATGAATTACATTTCATTCCTGCTTCTGACTGGCCAAGTCTGCTTAAGCTGTAATTCTAGCCATGGGCATTTGTCCCCTGATCTTTCTCCTCATACTTAGGATGATCCCCATGTCTGTAGGAGCATCCAGTCCTGTGGTCAGTTTTTAACCAGAGGCATCCTGGAAGGATATTTTTTAATAGGTATTTCTGCTTGGCTGGTGTGAATGAGCTTGACAGGCTGCAGCATCTCAGGACTGGGGTGGATCCTTTCCAGATGTCAGAAGAAAGAGGAGTTTCTCTAGGAAAAACAAGGGCAATGTCTCTTAAGAAGTGCCACGTGGGATTACAGGAGAATTCAAACATAGTTTTACATCAGGAAGGCTCTCCTGGGGGCAAGAGAGACTGGATGACAATGAGTGTTCAAGGAAGGCAGCCTGTTTGGGAATTGTTCAGACTCTAACTGCTTCCTCCATACTCCACATGCAGCTGAAGCCATCCAGTAGTTCAGATCCAGTGGGTGAAACTCCTGAACAAAGCCAAGCTTGGCAATTAAAATGTGGTCACTGTGTCAGTCCCCACAGCCCATAAATCAGGGGAGAATGTTTTTTATTCAGACTCCTGTTTTTCACTCTTGGCCAAGCCCAGCCTGTACAAAGCTCACTGACAGCTTACAACAAGGTCTGTTGTGCCACCAGGCAATGGAAAAATACTCTGGATGTGATCTGGACCAAGTTATGGCAGGATGTTTTTCTACCAGTGACCATCAAAATGGCCTTTGAACAAGATTAATTTCATTCTCTGCTGATCTGATCTATATTTAAGCAGCTGATGTGTGGAAGAAGGGCTCAAATTTATCAGGAAGGTCTGGAGATGGAACTGCTGTCAAGACCAGTGTCTTAAGAGTTACCTTTCTGGGATAAGAGGGTTTGTTACACTTGCTGCCTTGGCAGGAGGAAGGCACACGAGAGCACGGGTTTCTTTGGCACCTGCTAAATGTCACAATATCCTCTCATTTCTCCACCACAGCACAGGGGTCCTGCTGTGTGCCAAGGGATTCCCCCCCCCCAAAGGTTTCTCTGACATCTGAAATGGAAATTTATGGCTCCAAGGGCGGACTCAGCCAGCCGTGGCCATGGAAATCCCTCTGTAATTCACAGCCTTCCATGTACCCCAGTGCTCCCCTGCTTGCTGTTTTTCCAGTGTCAGAGCAATTCCAAGTTCGTCCCAGTTCCTGGAGTGATTTCTCTGCCCCTAAAAGAATTCATTCAGAGTGTTTTGAGCCTGTAGTTCAAACCCAAAGGAGTGAGCACTGCACCTGTGCATCCAGCACATTTCTGGAGTGGGAGCTCCACGTCCCCTCTTCTTCAGCAGGGGTTGGTGCCGAGGTTGTGCCCCAGCACTGCTGCTCGTGTGTGCTCAGGCAGAGCCTGGGAGGGAGATGCAGCCCAGACACTCCACATCACAGCAGCCACCAGCAGGGACAGTGGCTTGTCAGGCTGAATAAAGCATGGAAGCTACTCCAAGAAACATCTTTTTGACTCGGGGAGTGTCTTTCAGCTGCCATGGCTGAGCAGAGCTCTCCAGCATGAAGCGTCCAGGCAGGTGGAAGTAAAGAAGGAATATGAAAGACCCCACAGCAGCTGTGTGTGTGTGTGGTGGAAGCAAAAAAGGCAGGTGGGAGGAAAAAAGGCAGGAAAATAAGTACCCTTGATTGCTGCTGGAGCATAATGGCTCACCTGACACCTCAGCTGTCCAGGTTGTTGTCCTGCCTGCTGCAGCTTGCAGAGAGTTTTTAAAGAAGAAAAAAATGGGCCCTTTTCAGGCTCTCTAATTGCTGTTGGGATTTCAACAACTGAGCTGCTTTGGTAGCAGGAACAAATCAAATGAGCCAGTCAGGCTCCACTTGGAAGCTTGTTATGTGTGGAGAGGCGAGGAAACTCTTTGTTCCACTTTCAAGGGTTGCATCTTCATTTGAATTGCCTCCCAACGTGGCTTTTTGTCTCACGACCTGCTGCTGTGTCCTGTAGGTGATTCAAAGTGTGAAGAATGACTGAAGAGCATCTGCTCTGCTCTGCACCAGCCTGTAATTGATTGGAAATAATGGCTGTTAGCCGTGAAACCCGTTTTCTCTGCACATTGGAATCAATCGCTGCCTCGAGGGGAGGGAGCAGCAGCACGTGCTGTTCCCTTCTTTGAAGAGTCTTGGAGCAAATTCTGTTTTTTAAGCCTGATTCACCTGCAGCCAGTTTTTTCCTGTCTGCTGCCCTCCCTGTACAGCTGTTTATTTTATAAGGAGGGCTGCCCCCTCCTGCCTGCTCCTTCTTTCCAAGAGGTGGAAATGCAGCAGATGTTCCTTTAAAATAGGGTGCACGATAAGGGCCTGGGAGTGTGATGGAGGATCACATGCACGTGGACTTTTAAAACCAGATGTGGGTCCAAGATCTGTAAAGAGAAAGAGTGGTGTGGGTTTGCCAGCTGGGGGTGTGCCTGGATTCAGTGAGAAATGAAGGAGCAGTCAGGGTGTGCCAGCCCCACAGAGTGAGCAGGGGTTGGAAGGGCTGATGGGGGGTCCCTGCTGCTTGGCTGGGGGAGAGCTGCCTCAGTGAGCCAGAGACTCCATCCTGCAGAGCTTTGCCAGCAGTACCCACCCAGTGGGGGTGACCAGCTGGTGGCCCTCACCCTGGATGTCCCTGTGCTGTCCCTCGCAGCGGTGTGGCAGTGACCTCTGGGGACTGAGGCTCGTTAGTGCAAAACTGGGAGTTTTGCAGAACTTTTGTAGCATTGCCAGCCCACAAATATCTGTGGGAATCCCAGTAGGCTTTCCAAAGAAGCATCTTGTTTAAGCCACTGTGCCCTTTGGCATGCACGGCAGCTGCAACCAGGACAGCCGTAAAGGGGGGTTCTTGTGTGTTCATTTGAAACATCTAAAGGCAATTAAAGGTAATAAATTAAATTAAATTGAGAATTATTTTCCTTTGGAATCATCTCCTAAATTCAGGACTCAAGGAGAACTGCTTGACAATACACCTGCAATATGTTTGTTTTCAAAAGCAATTTTAATGATGATCTTCTGAGTAAGGTGTGTTGTTAGAGGCACTCTGTCACCTCAGAAGTGGGGTTCCTGCCCTTCCACCTTCCCATTCCGTCAAACTTCCAGAAAAACATTAGTCAAAAGCTGAAAAATATTCCAGCTATTCCTAGTTGACAGCAATGAGATTAATTATTATTTTAGTCAGCTTTGAAGATTGTAAAGCTTCTGCCTGCCCAAAAATCCCCCTCCACGAAGAATCTGGCACGTCTAAGACAACATATGGGTCGAGGGAGGAAGGTGGTAAGACACAGAGCAACAGGGGAAGGAGGTGGGCAAGGGAAGAGCTCTTGGTAACCGGTTTAGTATGTTTAAAATCAATACAAAAGGCTGCTGCAGCTCCCTGTGGCATCCTGCCAAGAGCTGCATCCCAGTGGTAACGCCTCAGAACCAGCCTTTGCCATTTCCGTGGGAATAAAGCAGGGAGCACAGCATGATAGCCTTGGAAAGGAGGGGATGACACATCCCTCTTCCAGCCCTGCTGGGAGCCAGGGCTCTGCTGACAAGTAGCATTTCCCTCCTTTTTGCAGATCTCTCGGATGGAGTACGTGCATTCCAAGAACCTCATCTACCGCGATGTCAAGCCGGAGAACTTCCTCATCGGCCGGCAGGGCAACAAGAAGGAGCACGTCATCCACATCATCGACTTTGGATTGGCCAAGGAGTACATCGACCCTGAAACCAAAAAACACATTCCCTACAGGGAGCACAAGAGTCTCACTGGAACAGCGAGATACATGTCCATCAACACACACCTTGGCAAAGGTTTGTCTGTGTGGGGGGAGCTGGCAGAGTGTCCTTCAGGCTGGAGGAGCTCTCTGAGGTCACTGAGTCCAACAAGTGACCAGCACTGCAACGTTCCCCTCTAAACCATGTCCCCAAGTGTCACATTCACACGTCTTTTGAACGCTGGTGACTCCACCACTGCCCTGGGCAGCCAGTTCAATCCTTGACAACCCTTTCAGTGAATTATTTTCTCTAATATCCAACCTAAACCTTCCCTGGTGTTGCTTGGGGCTGTTTCCTCTTGTCCTTTGTTCTTCTGTCCTTTGTTCCCTGGGAGCAGAGCCCAACCCCGCCCCCCTGGCTGCTTCCTCCTGTCTGGGAGTTGTGCAGAGCCAGAAGGTCCCTCCTGAGCCTCCTTTTCTCCAGGCTGAGCCTCCCCAGCTGCTCCTGGTGCTGTAGCTCCTTCCCTTGCTCCAGTCCCTTCCCTGGACACATTCCAGCTTGCCATTTGAATCCTGCAGACTCCCATAGCATTTTGGCTGAGCTCTCTTGTGTCCCTGAAGCTATTTGTGAACCTCCCAATGCCTTTTACAGTTGTGTGCATCTTTTTTTTTTCTCCCTTCTTTTGAGGAATTGAGCCAGCTGAAATGTTGGAAGCCTCATAATTACAGTTTTTATTAGGAACTAAATAACTGGGAGCAGCCCTGCACTGATAAAAGACAAGCAGGCAGGCACTGATTGCTGCACTGGATGATAGACAAATAGATTTTTATAGCACAGCACTGTCCCAATGCCTTCCAGTTCCAGGTGTTAGAGTTGGATGTTCCCTGACCTAGTAACTGGTTGGAGAAAATGAATGATTTAAATAACTTTAAACCTGGCTTTCATCTCCTCTCCTCCCTGCTTTCTTTCCTACCAGAAGATTACATTTCTGTGGCTGAAAGGCAAAAAATAACTTATTAAATGTTTATATTCTCTTAAATCCATACAAGCAGTGAGATAATGGAATATTTTCCAGGAGGCCTCCTAGCATGTTGGCTCCCACTTGGAGAGCTCACTGTCTTTGGGGAGTAAGGAGGGATGAGCCTGGTTTCTAATTTTGGAAAGTGAGGAGTCAGGCAGGGATGGAGGAATGGGAGGTGCAGTGGGAGCAGGCTGGGAAGCTGCTGGTGAGGGTGATGTGGAGGGAAGATGTGTTTGTGTTTGAAGTGCACCATGTGCCTTCCTTAGGACCCATCTCCCGCAGGATTTCAGCTCCCACCATGGCTCATGCAGGGGAAGGGTCCAAACCAGTTCTGGGGGTGTATTTGAGGGGGCTGTCCCTGCCCAGAGGGGTTGTGAGGAGCTGATGCTTCGCTGGTGAGACCAGCCCAGGTGGAATCAATCTTTTCATGTTTGAAACACGGAAGTCTGACTCCAGTTTTTCTGAGAGACAAGTGCACTCAACCATCTTCCTAGAAGTCCATCTGCATCACTGCACTAAATTACCCAGGGCTTGCTCCTTTTTTACCCTTTTTATCAGGATAACTGCAGGAACTGTCATTTCAGTTCCCTTTTCCTGAGTGTTCCCACTCCTAGCATCTCCTGCACGTTAGGTGGCTGCAGTGTCGTGGGCTGGATCTGCTCTGGATCATGGATCATGTTGTTTGGAGCAGGTGGGGTTCAGAGGAGGGGAGGGTGCACCAAATGAGTCCACGAGCTCAGTGAGCCCAAGAGTGCAGCTCAGCCCAGCCCAGTGTTGCCTCCACATCTGTTGTTCTCTTCTCTCCTCCCCTGGGCTTTTGGATACATTTTGGCTGCTTGTTTTAGGATATTTTTCCTTTGGCTCTGTGCCCCTTTCCCCCCCCCTTCATTTATAATTACAACATCTGCATGTGGCAGCAGCAGCAGCAAGTGTTCCATGGTGCTGGAAGGAGCTATTTTTGATCTGCTCTGATGAGCAGCAGAGGAAATTGGGAAAGGGTTGGCACTGTGCAAGGGTAGATCCCTGCAGCTGGTTGTGAGTATCCTATTCCCATTTAGTCCAGAGGAAATGATCCAGCACCACATGGCAACATTGACCCTGCTAGGTCAGAGAAGAATTGAGGCACTGCTTTATTCCTCTGCAATTAAGAGTTGTCCATTCTGCCTCGGGCTGGATTGTGCAGTTCCCATGTTACCTCATGGCTGATTTTACACATTTTCTGGCTTTCTGAAACAGCTTCTGGTTTTGCATAAGGTCTGAGCTGCAGACAGTGAGTGAATGTCCCTGTGGTATCTTTATCTCAGGTACAGGTGTGGCTGCTGCTGAGATCTCAGAGCCGTTTCTGCTTCTGCAGCAATAATTTGTCATCTCTTCTCTTTCAGAGCAAAGTCGTCGAGATGACTTAGAAGCCCTTGGCCATATGTTCATGTATTTCCTCCGAGGCAGCCTGCCCTGGCAAGGATTGAAGGTAGGTTCAAGCTTCAGGTTTTGTCCTTTAAAGCTTTGGCTAGTCTCTACCCAGAGGAGAATCCACTGGGGAAACATTGGCAAAATCCAGCCAGAAACACTGTCCTCTCCTGTGTGTCCTTGCAGCCTAACACCCAGGCATTGAGTTTGGCTGCAGGGAAGATTTTAAGGTAGAAATACTTTACCTGGCACTTTAAATTGTCAGATTTTGGAGAGAAGGTTGAACAGGGAGACAGGGACAGCAATGAGAGAGCTGTGATTGGAAGCTGCCCTGAACTGGAGCGTGACTGGGACACAGTGATTGTTTATGAAATTCCAGTTACGGCAACACAATCCCCCAGCTGCATCTGTGATCCCTGTTTATAATGGAGCAGTTTGATGGCTTTAGATGCACAGATGGACTTCAGCTTGAAAAACTGGTTTTCTGGCACAAGTATTGGACTTGGCTTCCCTCCAGAGACACTGGACACTCAGTGCTGGGGAGTTTATGAGATGCTGTGTACAATGTGGAGAGCTGCAAGAAATGGAGTTGCTGACTGCCGCCAACATCCATCAGCTGAGCTAACAAGGAGTAAGTCATCTGCTGGCTCCAGAGCTGTTGGAAGCTGCATCTTCACTTCTCCATCACCTCCCTGATGATTAAGCTACTGTGTTCAGCTTTGGCACTGAAGGGAGTGAAGGGACTGATCAAGTTAGGCTCGTCAGGAAAGACAAGAGCTCCTGTTGGAAAAAGGAGCCAAGGCTTTGGGTTCAGGAGCTGCTTGGCAGAGCTCTGCATTGGTCAGTGGGTTCCAATTGGGTTGATAGAACTTGTCCAGCTTTTTTTTACCACCTATCCAGAGTTAATCTCAGCTCAGCCTCATCAGGCATATGCCAGAAATGTTGGCAACAGCTCATAAAAGCAAAGAAAGGTTTTTCAAGCATGAAAGGGATTGTGAAAGAAATCAGGCTCTCTGATTTTATGTCCACGCCTCTCTGTAAGTGTGTTATTCTAGTATGTATTTTCTTTCTGGCTTAGTTGAACTCATCTGCTTTAAATTAATCCTGTAAATTATTCTAAAATAATTCCAAGTTTATACAGAGTTCTACAAAAGTTCCTCAGTTCAGTGTTAAACTTGATAAGAATTAGTTGACTCCTTTTGGAGGTCCAGGGCAAACGCAGACTCTTCAGCTGGATTTAGAATGTGGCATCTTTGCCCTTCTAGGTCTCCTCAGCTTACACTTTTGGTCTGCACTGTCAGGGCTGTATCTGCAGAGAATGTCTGCAGTGCTAATTATGCTGCTGCCAGGTCTAACTGACATATTTTGAAATGGAGCCAAGAAACCCCACTTTTAGGGTGCCAACTGGAGCAGAGTTCTCTGCCTCAGGTTGATTTAGGTGGGAAATCCAACTGCAAATGGTTTCATTTTCTCGTTGACCAGATAGTAAACCAGTGCTGAGTGATGGATGCTTTGGGAATGAAAGAAAAGGCTGTGTGGGAGCAGCCTGGGATTTGGGAGAAGTGCACTGATCTAGAGTCATATTCAATGTGGTAACATTCTGTTGCACAGAGGAAAACCCAAATTGCTGTGCAGTGGGTCTGTGAATTTCACCCAAATTGCTGTGAATGTGCTGTGCAACTGCTTTGCATTTGTTTGTGAAGGCAGCTCGATGGCTGGGGAGGTCCACATGTGCCATCACAGTTCATGCACCTTTATTTCCTTCTCCCATGAAACCTTCCCTGCACAGTCCTCAGGACTGGGCTGTGAGAAATGAGCCTTGTAAGACACTAATAAGGGTCCTGCCTTTCATGAACAAAGATGTTTTGAACATCCTTGGATGTTCTCTCCTGTAAAATATTCCCACTGGTGTAGTCCAGCATGCTGTTCAGTTACAAGTAGCATCTCCTGATGCCACCCAGAATGGGCATTAAATACCTTGTTTTTCTTCCCATACAGCATGTCCTTTCTCACATGGTTGAACTCTTTCTCCACAACTGTTTTGTCTTTGTGCGCTGCAGGCTGACACCTTAAAAGAGAGATATCAGAAGATTGGGGACACAAAGAGGAACACTCCAGTTGAAGTTCTCTGTGAGAACTTTCCAGGTAAAGCCCTGATGGGATTGTGTGAGTGCAGCTGGAGGTGACCATACCTTGTTAAATAGGATGGGCCTGCACATCTCTGACACTTTCTCTGTCAGAAAGTATTGGGTGACGTGTATCCATCACGTCATTCCTCAAGCTGGCAAACAACTGAAGCTGCTGCTATAAATTAGCAGGGCCTGAGGTCTTAAAATGAACAAAACTCTCCTCATTAAGGAGGCTGGACAGTGCTCAAGGGCCTTGTATGCCTGTTTTACTTATTAGCTTCCTTCCAAAAGAGCTCCTTGTTATTTTCCCTCTCCCAAATGACCATGTTGGAACTACTAAGTTAATTCTTTTCCAAATGGAAGGTTTTGCAGGTGTTGCAGGTGTAGGTGGCCAGCTTGGAAGATGGAATGGTGTGTCTGTCCATGAATCCCACCTTCTGGGAGCAGTTTTAAGGAGAGTGTTACTAAGGAGTGTTTCTAGCCAAGCCCAGCACCTGATCTCCAGTTTACCAGACCTTGGAGCTGGGAGAGCAGGCTACAGAGTTAGTGCCTTCCCCAGGGTCCCCTGGCCACAGAGTGGCCTTGGGAGGTTTTGTGGAGTGTTTCTGAAGGCCTGACACCAGGGAGAGCACCCACAATTAATCCCATTCCTGTAGGAGCTGTTGTGCCACACGTCTTTCCCAGCATGAGGAGCAGCAAGCCTGGAATGGGCTCATTGTTCACTCAAGTCACTGTAATCCCCCAGATGTCTCATTCCAAAATCCACCTGGTTCCAAGCAGAACAGCTTCAGGTTGGCTGTTCTCATCTTTTTGCCAATACTCTTCCTCACATCTCCTTCAGGTCTGGGCTGATAGGAGATGAGAGAACTGAGTTCTGTCCCTTCCTTGCCTGAAACTGGTTGTTCTCCACCTTCTGGAGGTACTTAAAAGAGAGGATTCTTTCTTCTCCTTTCTTTTCCCCCTCTTTTACC
Source organism: Camarhynchus parvulus (assembly GCF_901933205.1). NCBI lineage: Eukaryota > Metazoa > Chordata > Aves > Passeriformes > Thraupidae > Camarhynchus > Camarhynchus parvulus. The sequence goes on from NC_044580.1 coordinate 2,073,870, forward strand.
TCCATGAAAGCCACAAGCCACAGACAGAGTTAAGTATCAATAAGCAGTACTATTCTTATTTTTGTCAGCTGAAGTCAAGGCCATGAGCCAAGGGAGAGCTGGGAAAAGGCAGGACATGAGACCAGGACTCAATATTCTGTGCATGCAAAGTGTGACCCAGATGCAGGAAAGCAATTAGTTATCTTAACACCAAACCCTGCTCTGTAAATTAACCCTCTTCAGGTAAATTAACCTTGAAGCCTCCCCCTCTAGTCTAGTTTTGAATATTCAGTCAGTGCCAATGTCATGATGGGACACCTTCCGCTATTCCAGGATGCTCCAAGTCCCATCCAACCTGGCCTTGGACACTTTCAGGTATGAGGCAGCCACAGCTTCTCTGGGCAAGAGCATTCTAAATACCTGCGAGCAGCCTGTTGTCAGGTTCAGTGAGCTTATTTCTCACTCTGTTTATTTTTATACAAATGTATAGAATAAATCAAGGTGTGGAAGTCAGATTTGAGCAGAGGTGGGACTTCCATCTTTGCTTGAATTGTTTTCCATTGAGGACTGTTGCTAAAAACCAGGAGAAAAGCCAGAGGTAGTGCTGGCAGCCCAGACATTGGTTTCTAAGAGCTCATTTGGAAGATTCAGGATAAAATCTGCTGCTTTTTGCCTTTTCTGACAGAGGAGATGGCCACGTACCTCCGCTATGTGCGGCGATTAGACTTCTTTGAGAGACCAGACTACGATTACCTGCGGACCATCTTCACGGAGCTGTTTGAGAAGAAAGGCTACACCTTTGACTACGCCTACGACTGGGTCGGCAGGCCAATTGTGAGTTGTCCCTGCCAAATCCCATGCCTTGCCTTCCAGGTGCTGCTTCCCCAGCATTGTGTTTTTGTTCCCAGTAATCCCAGTTAATGCCAGTGAGTTTAGGATCGAATCTTGTTGAATTTGCAGGCAATCCCGACATGGGAAGAGACAAGGATCTTGACTCCATGTTTCAAGAGGCTGATTTATTATTTATTATATATGTTATATTAAAAGAAAATTATATCTTAAAACTACACTAAAGAATAGAGAAAGGATTTAATCAGAAGGCTAGCAAGGAAAAAGAATGGAATGATAATAAAATCTTGTGACTGACCAGAGAGTCTGAGACAGCTGACTGTGATTGGCCATTAATTAAAAACAACCACATGAGACCAATCACAGATGCACCTGTTGCATTCCACAGCAGCAGATAATTATTGTTTACATTTCATTTCTGAGGCCTCTCAGCTTCTCAGGAGAACAATCCTAGCAAGAGGATTTTTCATAAACTATGTCCATGACAGAATCTTTCAAATCTCAACACAGTGAGATGTCCTGACGTTGTGTTCAGGGGGTTCTTGCAGTGCCTCAAAGTTTTCCTGAGGGACAGAGGCCCCATCCACCTTTCTGGACGTTCAAGCCTCATTTTCCCATTTGTGACAGTGATCATGATGAGACTGCTAGACCAGTCTAGCACGGGATTGGAGACCAGTGTCTAAAATCCATCTTAAAGCAGGAGAATCACAGAAACCCCCTATAATGGTCATGTTCCCATCAAAAAGGTACAGGGGATCAAGGCAGGTTTCTGATGGATGTTCAGTGAATAGTAGAATCACAGAATGGTTTGGGTTGGAAGGCAAGATCTTAATGCCCACTTTGTTCCAACCTCCTGCCATGGGCAGGGATACATTCCACTGTTCCACTATCCCCGGTTGCTCCAAGCCCTGTGTCCCACCTGGCCTTGGACACTGCCAGGGGTGGGGCAGCCACAGCTTCTCTGGGCAGCCTTGCCAGAGCCTCACCACCCTCACAGGGAGGAATTGCTTCTCAAATATCTAATCTAAACTTGCTCTCCTGAACTCATAATATCCTGGAGGACACTCAGAGGCTGAACCAGCTCTGTACAGTACATGAAAAGGAAATGTGGGAGAAATCAACCTCCATTTAGCAGTTCCATGACTCCATGTACACCATCAGCCTGATCTCATTGCATGACTTTTACCATCAAAACCCAGTTAAACTCAGGAAGACCTTAGCCAAAGGATGTATCATGGGGAAATATGGTAGAAGAATCTAAAGCTCTTTGTTTTGGATCACTGGCTCATTCTGCTCACAACCTACCCCAAAGAGCAGTAATGACATCTGTAAATGAATTGTCATTGGTGCCAGATCAGATGCCCTCAGTGCTAAACTTGGTACCACTGCTTTAGTGTCCCAACTATATTTAGTGTTCCCCATGCTTACTGTGCTCAACAGAGTTCCTAAGAAATCATTCCCTTTGTGAATCAAGATTTTCTCTTCATTTTTCTTTAATTACAAAGGCAGTTGATAAAGAGCACCTTGTAAGACAAGTGTGCTATTGCTGACAACCACGGTGGTTGCCATGGAGATCTCGATGTTGGGAGCAGGGATTATGACTTTGGTGAGAAGAGAGCAGATGAAGCTTTAATTTTAACACGTCCTGTTTCTATGCAAGCGTGATTTTTACAAGTGGTGAGACAATGGGATGAGGAAAACAAGTCTGTATATTTTCAGTTGTAATAATTCTGTGTGAGACACACTAGGTGTGATCTGACATCGCGACAGGCACCTAAATGTATCTTCTTAATTAATTTCTACACAAGACATTCGGCGCTGGTATCCACCACCAAATTTCATGTCTGTAAATCACAGGGATTTTATAGCCCTGGCTGTAATTCTCCTTTGGGCAGTGATTTGATGTTTTTCTTCTTCCTACTGGCTTTATAGGGTGGGTTTGTGCATGTGAGAATCTTAGCCCGTGAGAATCTTAGCCCTAACCAACGCCTTATTTTCTAGCCTACTCCCGTGGGATCTGTCCATGTAGATTCTGGGACCTCTGCAGTGACCAGAGACAGCCACATCCACCGGGACCGACCATCCCAACAGGCCCTTCGCAATCAGGTGCTTTGCTTGGCTCCTCTCCCAATTCCTCTGGCACTGGACAAGCAGAAGCCACATGGCATTATAGATAGCTGGGCTGATTCTTGGTCATAGCAGGGACAAATCCTGCTTAATTCAGAGATGGTGATTTGAGGAGAATGTTGTCAAAGCAACAGGTTGTTGAAATAAGGTGTCAACCAGTGGAATTCCTCAGTATCGTGAGCTGACCAGAGTCCACTTTGGAATGGGGTTGTTTTTCTGTAGTTTGTGGGTAAACAGGTTAAAGTCGATCATCCAGCATGGTTAGACTCTGTGACTACCACATTTTTGAGGTGCTTTTAATGACAGTATATGGATTGTGGAGCAGACTGAGAGTTGTGCTGATAGCAGCCTATTCCCAGGCTCCCTCTGCCCACAGAGCTTGTGGCTGTGACAGGGATGTGTGTCCCAAAAACATCCCTATGTCCTTCTTGGAGTGTCCAGTTCACAGTGGGAGGGCTGCAGAGCACAGAGGACAGGCAGGGCAGAACCCTCAGGAAGGCATCACAGTCTGGATGAGCTGCCATGGGAAAATTGCATTTCCCATTTTTTCCTTTCTCCTTGCACTGTTTTGTTGGTGTTGAGAGTTTGGGTTTTCTGTGTTAACAGCATTCTCAGACGTGCAGTAATCTCCCAGCTGGAGCTGTTGCTGCTCTTACTCCCAGGGAGTGATTCCAGGCTTATTCTGCTCCCCCAGCCTCCAGGTTCTGCTCAGCTCCTCGAGCTGGGGTTTGTGGGTACAGAACCAAGCCTGGGGTGTAACAGCCAGTCTGGGCTCAGCCTTCCTGGACTCTGAAGGGTCACACAGCTAACACAGGGTAGGACACATCCCAGTCCATCAGCTACAGTCAGGATAACCCCTCCTTGGGTAGTGTGGCTGTAGGAGGCTGGGTTGTTTGCAGCATGTGCATGGTGATGAGTGTGGGCTGGTGTGTGAGCCCTGATGCAGTCATCTGCTTTAACAAATACCCTGATGGATGCAGCAACCCCCTGGTTTTGGGGGGATTGTTCAGCCAGTCTCCTATTGTCCACCTTAACCACAGACCTTCACATAGTGTATGTGTGAGGCGTCGTGTTTCCTTGACAGCACAGTGACACCTGGCTTCGTTTTCGGGCATTTTAGTTCACAAAGGCACAAAGAAATCCCAAAATATGCATGCACCCTGCAGGCCTTGTTCTTCTGAGCTGCTCAGATAGTCCACTTCTGGATTGCACAGCAGTTTTTCTCATATTTTCACCTAAACATTATAGGATGATGAATTATTTAATATGCCATGGAAGAAATCAGGTTCTTCTCACCAAAACACAAACAATTCTCTTCTGAAGGATGTTCCCTTAAAGTCTTGAGCAAAGCATTTCTCTAAAGGAAAAAAGCAAAAAAATAAATGTCTCGAGAAGTGAATTGGAGGCATGGGTTTGGGTCTCCAGATTTAATGGCCTCAATTTTTGTTCTGGGGTCTAATAATGCAGATTCTCTCTTACAATATTTGACTCCTAGTAAAGAGCTAATGTGGAATCCTCTCTTTGTAGCCTTTTCCTCTGGAAAGTGAAGTGTTTTAATCAAAGATGAATGAGCTTTTCCCCCCTCTGTCTTTAGTTTTGCCATGTGATATGGGGGTTTTCTGGAATCTTTCCCTGGGTGCATTTTCACTGCTCACAACCTGGGTTTATCCACTGGATCCTCTTGTTTCCTGGCCAGATCCATGGTGGCTCATTCAGCTGAGGCCTGGGGACAACACAGAACTGTTTGTCCCACACCCAGACCTGGGAAGCATTCTTCCCACTGGTCAGTTGGGTTCAGGTGTGCTGAAATCCTCTGGGTCTTAGGTGAGCACTGCATGTGTTGTCATCAAAGCTGGGTGCCTGTCTTGGTTTGAAAGACAGGTGTCTGCCAAGGAAGGTGGGAACCTCCCTTGGAATGGAAAAAATGTGACCCCCTTCCCTCCCAATTATTGTAACTTTGAAATGAAGGGGCTTTCAGGCAGAGATGGGGAAAGGATGAGCAGTTCTTTAGCAGTGTGTGTGCATAACAAGGCACACAAAGCCCAGCTCTGGCATTCACCCCAAACCCAGCACAGTCCCTGTCACAAACCCAGCACAATCCCAGCCCCAAACCCAGCCCCAAACCCATGCCCAATCCCAGCCCCAAACCCAGCACAATCCCAGCCCCAAACCCAGCACAAACCCGGCCCCAAACCCAGCCCCAAACCCAGCACAATCCCAGCCCCAAACCCAGCACAAACCCGGCCCCAAACCCAGCCCCAAACCCAGCACAATCCCAGCCCCAATCCCAGCACAATCCCAGCCCCAAACCCAGCCCCAATCCCAGCACAATCCCATTCCCAATCCCAACACAATCCCATTCCCAATCCCAGCACAATCCCATTCCCAATCCCAGCTCAATCCCGGTCCCAATCCCAGCACAATCCCATTCCCAATCCCAGCTCAATCCTGGTCCCAATCCCAGCACAATCCCATTCCCAATCCCATTCCCAATCCCAGCACAATCCCATTCCCAATCCCAGCTCAATCCCAGCCCCAGCCTCTCTCCCCCGCGGCGCTTTCCCCTCGCTGCAGTTCCGGGCACGGCCACCAGGGGCGCTGCTGGCTGCGGGCCGGGCGGGCCTGCGGTGATTCCCCCGCGCCGGCAGGGGGCGCTGTGGCGCGGCCGCCGCTCCCTCACGCCGTGATGGCGGGCGGGCCTGACGGAGGTTCAGGGCCGCAGCAGGAACCTCGGAGCAGCAGCTGGCATGGCTGGGACGAGCAGATCCCAGAGTAGTGAATGAATGTATCAGAAACTCCACAGCTGTAGCAGGAGCTGCGGGGGTGTCCTGGCAGGCGGGGCTGGGCAGTGGCAGCCGGGCTCCTGAACATGGCCATGAGAGGCTCCCTTGGAGCAGGGAGGAGACTTGCAGTCCTTGTTTTTCCTCTTAGGCATCCCACTAGATGTTAAGGGTCCTTTCCAGTTTGATCAGATGTTAATAATGTCTCAGTCCTACGGCTTCTTTTACGAGCAAAGGCTCACCCACTGTAAGGAAGAAGCAGTACAGGGCTGGGCTCCAGCAGTGGCAGTGAATTTCCCCACAGTAAACAACAGCTCAAATGTTCTCCCCGATGCTGACAGCGAGAGGGGAGCTGCACCCAGCCCCTTCCCTCAGCCTAAAATCTCGTGGTAACTCTGCCCTTCCCCAGAGAAACCCCTCAAGTAAGAGAGTAGCCAGCTGCACACTTTCCTCACCTCCTCCTCCCAGCTGCATCTTTTGTTCTCTTAAGTATCTTAGCAACAGATGGGACAACATTCCCTGAAAGAAAGAAGCAAAAGGAAAAACCCTAACCCCCAACAATGACCCACCTGAGCTTCACGTGCAAGTGCAGAGTGATTCTTCTAAGAAAATAAATGAAGTTCTAATAATTTAAATCACCTGGTGTTCTTCTGTTGGGGGCAAAGAGGAAACTTATTAGCCAAAGCATCTTATCTACTTTTCTGCAGAAACCCAAAAAGCCCCCAATCCTCTCTTCAGTTAAGCAGGTGTGGATGTTTCCTTCTGCACTGCACAGGTGAATCAGCATGTGGAACTGCCTTTGGGTGAAATTAAATGTTTGACTTCGGTTTATGTTGCAAAGTTTTAGTTTGAAAAGATGTATTTGAGGGAGGTTGAGCTTTGTGAATCCCATCTTGCTGCCGAGCCGAGTGCTCTGCTGCGTGTGGCCTGACAGACATAGTTAAATACTGTCAGTGTAGTTGTGGCTGTGCTGAAATCCATGGAAGGGAAGCTGTTCTAAAGAAATTATTTCCAGAATAGATCTTTCCCTTCATTCAGCAGCTAAAGGAGATGAAATCCATTCCCACAGTGGATCACTGCAGCCACTACAGAAGGAAATAATGAGGTGCACTTGGTAAAGGGGAATTTTAGCCCAGCTAAAAGTGTAAATGCCTTGCTTTCTGCAAAGAAACTAACTCACTAACCAATACACCTTTATTTCTTCTCCTCGTTCACCTTTTGCCCTCCCTTCTGTTTCTTTCATGCTCCTGAACTCCTGAGCAGGTGTCATCGGATCGCCGAGGGGAGTGGGAGATCCAGCCGAGCCGGCAGACAAATACCTCGTACTTGACATCTCATTTGGCTGCAGATCGACATGGAGGATCTGTGCAGGTACCTCTTCCTTCTGTTGTGTGCAGCCCTTGTGTTAAACCCCCTGAATTCTCCTCAAATTGCAGCAATGTTGTGGTCAGGAGAGCAGTTTCACTGGTGCTGTCCCATACGTCATGCTCAAACCATGGTTTGGGAGGGACCCAAGCTGTGATGGCCAACACCATGGCTTTTACTGTTTCAACAAAGTTTTTTAAGCTTTTTTGAAGTTTTGAGCCTAAATTTGTTAAAGTGAAAACAAAAAGGAGTGGCATTAGTAGATCTGGTCTATTAAGTACCCTCTCTTCTATCTTGGAGATGCTCTAGGGCAGTACAAGCAGCTGAAGTAGGATTTGTTGTACATAGTCCCCGTTAATATTGGGAAGAGTTGAGCTGTTCCACAGCAGATCACCACCAGTTTGAGGGCATGGTGGGCACAAGGTGGATCTTCAGAGGGTTGCACTGCCAGGAGATGAGCAGAGGATGTGCAACAGACAGTGCTGGAGCTGGCACTACCAGTGTTTTTAAATTCCTGAAAAATTCATATTTGTGAAGCCCTACATGTCCTGGTTGTCACTCAAGCTCGCTGAGGGACTTTCTGGCACTAAAGCCAGAGTGAGCTGGCTGGACAAGCTGGAGAGAAGGTGCAGGAGTCATCCAAGCAGACAGGAACTCTGCTATCGCTGCCTCTTTGGCACAGCTTTGCTGTGAGAGCTGGCTCTGCTGTCGGACACAACACCCTGAACAATGGCTCTGGTGAAATGGGAATTAGTGCTTGGAGCAGGACAGAGCTGAGCCAAGGAGACAGGTAGTGCAGGATGTCCCTAAGGAAAATGCAGATTAGGTTGACATTTTTACTCATTCTTGATATTTAGCTGGGTTTAATGTGGTTTTGGCTTGATTAGCCTCGGTTCTCTTTTAATTTAAAGATATTTTAGTGAGAAACAGAAAAACAAAAATCAGGAGAACCTGATGAATGTGTAGCTCTGCTCTCAGATGTGAGCAGAGAGTAAGCTGGAGAAGTGTCCAAGATCAGGGTAGGTGGAGTTTGGAGGAACCTGTTCTAGTGGAAGGTGTCCCTGCCCATGTCAAGGGGTTGGATTAGATGAACTGTAAGGGTTCTTTCTGACACAAACCAATCTGTGATTGTACAGCTTTAGCACTCAATACAGAGTACATGTTCTTATTTAATTTTTTTTATGTGAGTGTCCCGTTCCACAATAAAAGGAGCTTAGAAGCAAGCCTACAAGTCCTACAAGTGAGCCCCCACTCCCTCCTAGCAGCCCAAAGCAAAATGACCCTCCTTGTGTCATAGTTAGCTGCTTTTATGTGTTAATGTTCTTCCCACAGCCTGAATTCCCCGGACATTCTTCATGGGCAGGTGGGGAGAGGTCACTCACAATCCGATCACGGAGGCTTTCTCTGCCCTGACTGGCTGTGAGAAGCCTCCCCAGGGACAGGGCTGCTAGCACAGCTCTTACAGGAATCTTTCATCTCATGTATAACATATGTTGAGGCATGAATAAAAATCATATTGGTCCCTCTTAGTGAGGGGAATGTTTCCTTGTGACAGCAGCACTGAAGCAGCCCTAGGAATCGGATGGGAAGAGTTGCCAACCTGAGCAGTTTACAAGCTCCTTGTGCCACTGTAAGCACTAAAATTCTGCTTATCTGCAGTTGAGAACAGGAAATGTGCTGTGTGTGGCTGCTAAGCTGCAGAGGCTGGAATTGTTCCTCAGCAGACACCCCAGCTCATGCTGGACTTTGGCAGGTCAGCAGCTTCGAGTCCCCATTCCCTTTAAGGCAGAATTTGCCACATGAAGATGAAGTGGCGGCATGTGAAAAGCAAGGAGGAAAATCAAAGCCTTTTGTAACATGGAATTTAACAAGCAGCTGAACAAAGTGTGGGAAGAGCCCTGTGAACAACACAATTAAGTGCCAGTGCTCTGCAGATCTGCATGGGAAGCATGGGGGTCTGGAGAACCCAGGGCAGCCGAGGCATGATGAGTAAGGAAAGGGGTGAACACCAAGGAGTTGTCACTCGAGGAGAGCACCATGTGAGCTGAGTTCTAACCTGTCCTGGCAGAGCCCAAGGGGACTGTTTGACAGAAACAGCAGCTCCTTGTAGGACTGAAGTGTTCAAAATTAACATAATGTGCTGACTAGGGGACATCTGCTGCAAGGGCTTCCTTCCCTTCATCCCTGGTGCTCAGATCATCCAGAGCCACCAGGAGTTCTGAGTGCCACCCCTACCCCCACCCCATGGGAAATGCCTCCTTTTACCTTGTAGAAAGGCTAAGAGGAGGTCCTGTCAGACAACAGGACTGAGCTGCTCACCTGTAAAAATGTCAGGAGGAAACAATCAGCATGGTACAGCTCGTGTGTGTAGATGGGACTGGCAATCAGTGCTCACACCAGTGCCTGCACTCCCAGAGGGGCCTCTCAATGCAAAGTCGTGGGCTGGGCACAGGAATGTGAGCAGGGGAGCACACACACAGCCCCTGCCTGCTGCTCTGCCTTGGCTGCTCCAGCCTGGAGACTCCAAGGCACCCACAAAACTCAGCAGCCTCCTGAGAGGGTGAAAAGAGACAGGAGTAAGTGGTGATTTGCCAGCTTTCCCATTCCCTCAGCAGCCCTTGCCAGGCAGCCTGGTGAACGGGATGTTCCTTTGTGTTGCAGGTGGTGAGCTCAACCAACGGGGAGCTGAACGTGGACGACCCAACAGGAGCGCACTCCAACGCACCCATCACGGCGCAGGCGGAGGTGGAGGTGGTGGAGGAAGCTAAGTACGTTTGCTTTACACCAGGCTTTCCACTGGTTGGTCATTATCCTTCTCCTGGGAAGCGAGTGGGGACATTTTTCTGTGGCAAAGTCCTCAGTGCTCGTGTCCCATGCCCTTTTCCTTGCCTATTGCTGCTTTTGTGCATGGTGCCTTCAGTGCTGCTGCTGCTGCTGCTTCTCTTTGACACTTGTCATGCCTGGAGAACAGAACTCTTACTCAGAGCATGTATTGCCAGATAGACATTTCAGTAGCACAGATACCAAAATCCTGGGAGCTGATCTCAGGAATCCCAGTGAGCAGCCCCCATTGCAGAGGGAGAACACACTGTGCTTTTGTGCTGAGAGTGTAGGAGTAGCTTGAGCATAGCTCAGCAAAGAGATCCTTGGTCTGAGAGTTGTCACTTCATTTCTGGCTGTGAGAGGTGTGTGACAGGTATCCAGAACAGGCTGGAAGTAACTCTTGCAGGGATGGGTTGTTCTCCCTGGGGGTTCTCTTGGTCCAGCCCTGAGAAGCTGAGTGAGAGGAACCAGAAGTAGCTTGTTGAGGAGAAAGTGCTCCCTCTAAGCTGACCTCTCCTGTAGCTTGTGGTCAGGTGTGAGAACTGCTGTCAGAGCTGCTGCTCTGACCATTTTGGCTCCTGTCCTGTATCCAGCACCATCATGTCACCTTTTGCACCTTGTCACCACCTCTGAACTCAACTGAGACCTGTCACTGCAGGGTCACCACAGAGTTCTGGCACCCCCTGAGTGAGGGGGTGAGCACTGAACTGGTCAGTGCTGAGACATGGCCCAGCTGCCTGGTTATTATTTGACTGGGTGATCCTGGTGCCACTTGTCCCCCATTGTTTGCCTCAACCTGTGCAGGCACTTCTGTATGAAGAGGAAAAGTGGCAGGTGTAATACAGGAAGGGTGTATGGATGGAAAAGGTCCCTAGGTGTGTGTCATCTGTGCTGGTTGTCCTGAAGGTCTTCTGCTCTCTGTTCCCCACTCCCTCAGGGATTCCCCAATCCCTCGGGAAGCCATGTGTGTGGGGTCTTGCTCGCTGGTAGCTGGCCTGGCCTTGATCCCAGCAGCCACAGGCACACCTTCTCCTCCCAGCCCAGGAAGCCTCAGATTTGCTGCAGGCTCCTCATCAAGCTGGGAGGGTGGGGGAGATCTTGAGGAGCAACTTCCAGAGTGGGCAACATTCCTGTTAGATGTGGTTTGTGTGGCCAACAGAGACCACCAGCTTGGCATCATGGGCTCTGAAGGGGGTCCCCCTGGGCATGTGTCTCCTAGGATGGGGCAGATTGTCATCCTCAACAGTTCTGATCCAACAACCCAGTGCAAGGAAGAACCAGGAACATCTCCAGCCCATGTTTGTGCAGTGAGGCCAGGTCCAGCCCCACTCTTGTGTACTAGGGAGATGTCAAGCCAGGTGGGAAGGAGCTGTGCCACCCAGGCCCTATCCCACTGCACATGGAGCTGTCCTGTCTCTCTCCAGCCCTTGTTTGTGTGCTCCCAGATAGGTTTTGGAGGTGCTGGGAAGCAGAGCATATGCTGCTTTGCACTGACAGGTTTGGGGTCTCTTGTAATTCCCAAGCATAGATCACTTCATTCTGTTTGCCACAGGGAAGGCTTTGTCTTTCCTTACGTCTCTGATCACACATGGACAAAGGACTTTGGGTTTCTGCTGTGCAGGAAAGGGTGCCAGAGAGAGCTGGCAGGAGCTGGAGCTGGGCTCTGTGTTTTGAGATGCTGTGCAGTAGCAGGATGGGCTTTCCCTGGCACTCCACAGGCAGAGCTGTGCCAATGCTCCTGCTTGGAGCGTGCTGGAGAACAGCTCCGGATTCTGGCAGTGGGTGTCGCTGGAGGGCAGGTCCCAGGTGTAGATCCATCATCGGGCCCTTCTGCTGCTGCTGGAGCTGCAGGGGACAAGAGCTGATGGTGGCCTGGGGTTCCTTTCTGACCCCAGCCCCGGATAAGAGCCCGAGGGCTGTGGTGCCTCCGTGGAGCGGGCGTTGGTCGGAGCCCCGTGCCCTGCAGAGGTGCGAGGGCAGAGCGGTGTGAGTGCTGGGGCGGGCGGCGGGCAGGCCTGCTGTGTGTCTGCCGCTCTGCACTGCATGTTTGCATGGCTGCAGTGACTCGCTTCCATCCCACCTCTGTGAACTAATCGCTCTTTCTTCCTTTCTGTGTTTTTTCTCTATACTCTCTGTAGCTGCCTGAAAATGCTCAACTTGTGGTGAGTCCCTCTCTCCAGTCCACATGCAAGGGGGAGCGGACCAGACTAGACTGGGGTTGGCAAAACCAAACCCACCAAACGCTAAAAAGGCACAAAGTCAAAGCCAACCCAGAGCCGTTTTGATTTTAGGACCATTTGCAATATTGGGGAGGGCATGGGCTGTGTCTGACCGGCCACACTAGGCTGAGGGATTTGGCTGATCTCTGAATGGATGGATGCAAAATCAGATTTGAATCCTTTCCTATTTGGCTTTCCATCTCCCCCAAAACGTTTTATGTCTGTGAGCAGATGATGCCTGATGGAGTTGGGCAGAGTCAGGCCGAGGCTGGCTGAGCCTCTTGCAGGAATTCCTCACGCAGACGGTCACAAAGCGAAAACCCTGCACTGAGTGTTGAGGAGAGGGGCCACTCACTTCCTTGGAAAGTCTCCTCTCGGAGAAGCACAGGCCAGAGAGGATGGCAGGACGAGGCCAGGGAGTCCTCATTAGTGACAGAGCCCCTACTGAGAGAGGACAGGTGGAAGGTGGCTCCTTTCCAGCCAGCTAAGGTGCAGGTGAATGGGCTTCTCCAGGAAAGAAGGGGTGGAAAGGTTGGGATTAGCACTGGTCCAAGCCCAGCTTGGTGTTTTATCAGACATTTGAAGCTGTAGTGTTCCAGTCTTAGATTGTCCCAGGAGATGCCCCTTGGGGAAACCACGTACCCAGTAAGTGAAGGGCCATGCAGACACTCAGATGAGTTTGTAGGTTCCAGGATGGGCTGATGGGTGGAACTTGCCACAGAGCGAGGGGGCCAAGCCCGTGTGTGGCGAGGAATGTCCTTGTTGGATGAGAGACTGACTCTGCCCTGCTCTCCATAGGCATTGCCTCCAATACCTCTGGCATCTCTGGCTTCTCTGTATGTCGTAGTCTGGGGCTGTTCTCTTGGGCATCATCTGCATGCAGAGAGATCACGTTCTGTAATTGTCAGCCTGCCTTATCCTTTTATTTTGGTGTTTTGCCTCTGCCTGTCTGAACTGCCAGGACTTCCTTTCCTGAACCCTTCCCTGGACCTTTGAGTAAGAGCCTAAAAAGACAGTCACAAGGAAAACCAGCCAGAAGTCAGTCAGCTCCCTTTGTTCGGTGCCCAAGGAGTCGAGTGCTGCTCAGCCCCTTCTTCCCTTACCCGCTGCATGCCAAACCATGACTCGTGCATCCTCCATCCTCTCCCTGTGACGTGCCCCTTACTCACCATCGCACAAGCCATGAAGGAAGGTGGCTACTGTGGGACAAATACTGCAACAGGCTAAAGCAGGACATGGTGGCAGATGGCCCGGGACAACAAAATGCCAGAGCAGTCCTGGGGTGGGGGTTCCAGCCTGGGATGGGGGTGCTGAGGTGGCAGACAAACACCTCAGGGTGGGTGGGCAGCAATGGAGGCATCACTTGCCCTGCAAGGACAAGGGCTTTGCATTTCTCCTCGTCCCACCACCGAGCTGGGCCTTTCAGGAGCCTAGAGACAAATCATGGACATCAGTCCATGCACTGGGAGGAGTCCCTCCTCTTGAGGGGCTGTGGGAGCTCTCCATGTCACAGGGAGAGTTGTTTATTCTCCCAAGCAGTCAATCTGTGCTGGCAGGCTCAGCTCATGGCAGGTTGTGCTCACACATCGATTTTGCACCCCAGAGTGAAGCTTGTGCACCCAGGGACAAGTATCTGGGTGAGAGTTCCTCCAGCTCTGAGAGGACAGGGGTGTAAAGCTGACACTCCATGAGGGACCCAATGAAAAATAGTTTGGAGAAGATGGTAGAATGGTTTGGAATGTTTTTAGCCTACAACAGATGGTTGTAGGAAAAAACAGTCTTTGCATCCTCATGTTTGCCTGCCAGAGCTCAGGGAGCATTTGAACGACACACTCAGGCACATGGTTGGATTCTTGGGGCTGTCCAGCCAGGAGTTGGACTCAGTGATCCTTGTGGGTCTCTTCCAACTCGGGATCTTCTAAGACTCAGTGGTCTACTCTGGTTGTTTATGCAAGCATCCCTTCCAGCAGCCTGAAAGAGCAGTCTTCCAGCATCACCCAGGCTTCTCCAGGGACAGCTGTCCCAGCAGATGGAGAAAGACACATAGCTTAGGAGGACTCTCACAGATGTGCAGAGCATTCCTGACAGCGGGCTCAGGGTAGAAAGGTAGATACATGTTCAGCACCAAGGAATTCTGCAGGAAGCCAGGAGGAGTTTAGGCTCTGGATGACTGCTCCCAGTGTATCCCACAGGGAACCCACCGCTCCTCACGGTTCAGCTGCGTTGGGCGTTCCTCTCCCCACCTCAGCCTCCACTCTCCATCCTTCTTGCTTCCCCTAATCCTGTGCACCACCCTCACATCGGATGGGGGAAGAAGCAGGGGTTCTGCATCCCGGCACTGAGTGATTGATCCAAGGTGGAAGCTCTGGTTGTCATGAAAGGTTCAGTAAAGAAACCTGGTCCCTGAGCCGAGGTCTCTTTGGAACTCGTTTTGTTAGTGAACAGTAGTGAAAACCGTGTGTCTTGTGGCTGGGAAAAGCAGCCAGAGCTCACCTCCCCAGTCCAGTTCCTCTGGGGTGGGACAGAGGGAGTGCAGCACCTGGGTCCCTGTTTTACTGCTTTCCCAGATGGCTCCTTGCCTTCCAGTGGAGCCTGGGAGGGAGAAGCCCAGCTGGGAGGGAGAAGCCTGGCTGGCACTCTGGGGCCTGGCAGTGAGACACCCCAGCTGGCCATGCCTGGTCTCCCAGGCCAGGCTGGAGGTGTCACCCACCCACCAGCACCTGCCCCCCATCCCGGCAGCGTGGTGGGGCCCAGGCCGGGCAGGCAGAGATGCTGTTGCATGAGGACAAGTGGGGGGATGGCAGGGACATCATGGGGACATTGTGGGGACATCACAGGCTGCCAGGCATGGGGCTGACTCTCCCTCCTTGTCCTTTGTGCCCCAGGTGCTGCTGCTTCTTTAAGAGGAAACGGAAGAAGACGGCTCAGCGTCACAAGTGACCGGTGCCTCCTGGGCCTTGCAGGAACCACCACGCCTGCAGCTCCTGCCCTGTCTTACTGGAAGGGGCTTCTCTTTAGGAGGAAGGAGGAGGAGGCATAGGAGGAAGAGAGAAAAACGAAAACAAAAAAGAAAAAAAAAACCCAAGTGACATTTTAAACCAAAAAGAGAAGAAAACGTTCCAAAACAAACCACTCTGGGGTGGATCTGCTGAATGGTCTCCCTCATTCACTCCAAGCCTGAAGCTCCTTTTGGGACCAGGACTGTGGCTGGCTCAGGTCTTGGTCGCCCTGGGAGGGGGGCTGGCTGGCTGACCCTCCTTCCCATTGTTTACGGTGAAGGCATCGTTGACGCAAACCTGAGGACTGTGCTTAGTTCCTGCTCACTTTCCTCCCCTCCCTCCCCTGCACTCTGCTCCTCTGTCCTCCTCCCTCCTTAATTAAGTGAAGAAATTCCATAGGCTCGATTGGCTGTGGAGAGGGCAGGAGGATGCGGGGCAAGCAGGAGAGTTGCTAGGAGAAGGGCCTGACTGCTGCAGCAGGAAGAGACAGGTTCTCTCTGTGGCTCCTTGGGAACAGTTACACTGTAATGTGCAAGCTGTGAGAAATTTGCAATCTACTGTTCCAGTTAGGGTTTTTTTTTTCCGGCTCCCTTGACACCTCCCTCCTGTGACAGTAACAGAGCAGTGTGGATTGTTTTAAAGAAGCTGAGGTCGTTGCACTTTTTATTATTTTTAGCATTTACAGATGCACATTGTATCTGTGGATCTCTGCGTGGCCACGCCAGCGCAGGCAGACATCCAGCGGGGAGGATGGCGGGGTGCACGGAAATGCCCTTGGTTGAGTGGGGATGTCCACAACCCTCGTGCCAGTCTGGGGCTCCTGACGCCCACCTTGGGCCGTGCGCTGAGGAAAGCATACTTGAATTTCCAATCACCCTTCCTAGCTGCCAGTGAATGTCCTTGCCATGGTTTCCTACACCGTGCCTGACCCAGCATGGGCCGGAGGGAGCGGCGTGGCCTTTGCCAAGCCAGAGAAATTTGTGCTGGTCTGAGAGGTAGATCAGGATTGAGGTTCCTAGGAAACAGCCATTTCCTGAAGCGTGGGCATTTCTCGGTGTGGGTAGCCAGGCAGCCTTCCCAAATCCCTCCTTGGGCTGGTTGGGAACCTTCTGCAAGAACATATTAGTGGGAGGAAAGCATCCCCAGCAGGGGAGAGGATACTTCATGCCTTAACACTGATCCCATCTCCCGGTGGTCAGATAGGTTTGACTGGAATCGCCTTCACATCCTCTCTGTGAGCACGGGGCACCATCCCACCCCTGCAGCAGCCACGGTTCTCCTGCACCACTTTGAGCCAAACCAATAGCAAGGAAAGGGCTTGGGGTGCTTTGCACACCCAGAAAAACACTGAAATCATGCATCCAACTGCAGTGTTTCCCAAATTGGAGATGAGGCTGCCAGGGGTAACTGGAGAGGTGGCAGGGCTGTGGGAGAACTCGAGCAGCTTTGGGGAGGTTATAAGTAGTTCATTGGACTTTGTCTTTCCAAGTGTGACACCAGATCAGGCTGGAATAGTTCAGTTGTCATAAACTTGGGCCTGGCTTACCCAAAAATCATGGAGAGCATGAAGGGAGGAAAGGGAGAGACTAGATCTCATTCTTGTTTATTTGATTTAATGCTAAGCTGTGTAGCTTGGAGTTCACAGAGCAGCATTGCCAGGAGGTTCAGTTTCCCTGGCTGGGTAGGAGCAGGCTTAGAGGGCACGAGATCAGCCTGGGCAGCAAGCTCTGGGCTTGCTCCTCATGCATTCCTGAGCCAGGCAGACACTGCTGTGGTGCCAGGGTGGAGAAGCCTCCCTCCTGGCCAGGATCCCTGCAGGGCATCTCTTCTCCATTCTCTGCTGCGTTCTCTCCATGCCTTATCCCCGAGAGCGCAACGGAGGCGCAGAGCCCTCGGTTCACACATGCACCTCCTTCCTTCCCCCTCAGCAAAGCGCTTTCCTCCAGCCAGGCCATGGGCTGGGGTGGGAACAGGGCAGGAAGGGCACCGCTCACCTCCCACAGGCACACTGTGCCAGGTGTGCAGCCCACGGGCACATTCCACCTTTCTCCCTCCAAACTCCTCCGCTGCCAGTGGTTCCCAGGAGCTGCGTCTGTGGCACAGGCATTCCTCTCTCTGCTGTAGGAAACCATGGTTTGGCATCTTGGGAAGGTGTCCAGGGGCAGGGGCGCTCCCCGGGAGCCGCCCTGCCCGCTGCCCACAGAGCTGGCCCTGAGACACTTGCGTTGCTGCCCTCCCAAGCCCCACTAAGTGCCTGTCACCAGAACTCGATTCCTTCTGCATCTCCTGCCGTGTTTGGTCATTCCTCGCTGCCTCCGCTCAAGGAGCAGCTTGTAGTTGCAGCATATGTAAGTGTTTGCAGGGTGAGGGAGGGCGGGGGGAAAGGGGCCATCTCAACAGGTTTTGTTCCTAAATGTTTTTGGTTTCTTTTTGTTTCGTTGTTTTTTTGGGGGTTTTTTTTTTTTTTTTTTTTTTTAAGTGAATGTATTTGATCGTTTAGAAACTTTCCTGACCTTGTTTTTAAGTGGGTTGGTTTGAAAGCTGTTTCATGGTGACCCACTACAGGTTCTCTCCAGAGATACGGTGTTCTTTTAATCCTACAATGATGTGTTTGTAGGGGAGGACTGTCCCCCCACGGCATGCTGGTAATGCTCACTTGTACCAAGCCCTCTTGCACTATAATCGTACGTTGGACTCTTCAAAAAAAAAAAAAAGGGCAAAGATGTGGGGTGGCTTTTTAACAAAAAAAAAAAAAAAAAAAAAAAAAAAAGAAAGAAAAGAAAAGAAAGCAGGTTACCAGCAAGTCCTGTGCTTGAGGGAACCGCTGTCCCCGGGGAGCTCGGAGGTGACAAGGAGAGCAGCCAGACTGAGCCAGCCATGCTGTGGTAGGACGTAGGGCATTAACCTGGGCAGTCCCTCCTCTCCCTGCCGGGAGCAGTTGGCAGCCAGGAGACCCCAGGCAGGGGAGGGCTCCTGGGGGCTCCTGGTGCAGGTGCCTCTGACGCGGCTCTCGGCCCTCCAACGTTGCGATGCAGTCTTCTGAGGTATCAAGTGAGATGATTTTTTTTTTTTTTCAATAAAACATTGCACTGCTGCATTGTTCTCCATGAATAGAAGTATTTATTACCTCAGCCTGACCACGGCACTTGTGTTTTGTCTTCCTTTGGCTCTGCTGGGCGTTTGTGTCACTCTCTGTTCCCTTTGGAGGGGACAATGCATGGGTGGGACCTTGTGAGACCTTCTCAACACTTCATGCTTTACAGCCATGGGTGGTTCAGCCTTATGGAGCTCAGCCAAGGCATGGTGGTACTGATTTCCCTTCTCCCTGGGCACACACATTCCCACTTCAGCCATCCTGGAATGCAGGATGCCGTGTCCCTGAGGCAGAAGGGACCACAGGGAGAGGGGTACTGGGAGTTGCCCCCTTGGCAAGGCTGTGGGATAAAAACTGAAGGAAGGAGTGAGAGAAGCCCTAATTCCTCTTAAATACCTGGAGAGGCCGGGCTGGAAGCCCACAGGATTTTCTGTGGTGTTGCAGATGCCAATGTTCAGCTTAGCACCATCACTGGAAGTGTCACTGCCCATGGCAGGGGTTAGACTCGTAAAGGTCCCTTCGAACCCAGACCGGTCTGTGATTGCAAATCCTGCACTTAGCTGAACATGTGGGAATGAGGTTTTCATCAGGTCTGGGGCACTGTCAGTCCCCACAAAGATAAACCTCAAAGATGGAGATGTGGGTTCCAAGGGTCAGGCAGGGAGCCTTTGAGGTTCATCTCCTTCTCAGAGCGCACGTGTCCCCGGACAAATTTTTGGGACCGAGAAATGAAAGATCATACTAAAAATAGTACATTTAAGGCTGGGAATTAGGGGAAAATGCCACACGAGAGATCAGAGTGTGGAGCAGGTCCCAACTGTGGGCACACTTTGGTTCAGGTGTCTCTAGTTTGGCTCTCGGGCGGCATCTCTCCAACGCGCCCGCTCAGCCATTGACCGCAGCCATTCAGCTCGCCGGGGGCTCGGCTCGTCCTCCCTCCGCGGGCTTCGGGCGCTCCATGTCCCCCTGCGCCGGGGCCGCGGCTGCTGCTACCGGGGACACAGCGGGCTCCGAGGACAGAGCGGGGACAAAGCGGGGACACCACAGCGGGACACGGCGGGACAGCGCCCCCGCCCTGCCTCAGCCCCGCCCTCCGCCCGTCCCATTGGCCACCGCCACCCTCGGTCCCGCCCCTCTTCCACCGCCTCCCCCTCGGGAACCAATCATCGCGGCGCTCCGCTCATGATTGACAGCACCGCGGCCGCCCAGCGAGGGGCAACGTGGCACACGCCCGCGCTCCTCCCGGCCGGAAGGGGCGGCTTTCCCCCCCTGTGGGACCCTGTTGGTCGCGCCCAGGCGGGCGGAGCGGGCGGGCGAGCGGCGCGGGCAGTACCAAGAGGCGGTGCGGGCGGGGGTGCGCGGCGGGCGTGGCCGGATGCCGGCGGCGCGGCGGGCGCTGTGGCCGGGCTGCGAGCGGCGCAGGATGAAGGTGCTGGTGGCGGCGGCGGCGCTGGGCGCGGCCCTCCTGCTCCTGCTGCCCGCGGCCTCCCGCGCCGACGAGCGCAAGAAGGGACCCAAGGTCACCGCCAAGGTCGGGGGGGGCCGAGGCGGGGCCGGCGGGGGGGGATCGAGAAAGACTCCGGGGGGGGAGAGCCCGGATGGGGCGGGGGAGACCTGGAGAGGGAGAACGTGGGGAGAGGGGCCCGGGATGGGCTGGGATTGAGGGGCCGGACGGGGAGGGTGGGGTGAGGCCTGAGGGAGGGAGGGTCCAGGGCGGGGTGGTTGGGGGCACCAGAAAGGGGGAGGCGGCCTGGGGAGATCTTGGCCCAGCTCTGGGGAAGCTGAGGGGGGCCCGGGCTGACGGCCTGGGCTGGGGGCTCCTGCTGGGGGGATGTAGCCAGGGCTGTGGGGCAGCAACCAACCTCCCCTAGTGAGGGTTTGGGCCTGGTTGGAGTTGGTGAGTTGGACTTTCGGGGGTGGGTTGGCCCAGCAAGGTGAGTCTGGCTCCCCTGATCCCCCCTAACCTTCCTCTGCCGCCCCAAGGTGTTTTTCGACCTGCGGATCGGTGAGGAGGATGCAGGCCGTGTCGTCATCGGGCTCTTCGGCAAGACAGTGCCCAAGACGGTGGAGAACTTCATGGCCTTGGCCACCGGAGAGGTGAGGGGCCCGTGGCACCCTGGGCCTCACCTGCCCCTGCTCGGGTCCTGCTCGGTGCCCTGGGGCAGCGCTGGGGCCATGGAGCTCTGGTCTGTCCCTTTGCCTCACTCCATGTTCTCCCCCCACACCCCCAGAAAGGATTTGGCTTCAAGGGCAGCAAGTTCCACCGTGTGATCAAGGACTTCATGATCCAGGGCGGAGACTTCACCCGTGGTGATGGCACTGGAGGTAACTTGGCGGATCCAAGCCACTGTCTTGGAGTGAGACAGCAGCCACAATTCCAACCACGGCAGGGCTGTCCCTGGCACCAGTGTAGAGCTGGAGCGTGGTGGAATCAAGTGGGCATGGAGCTCACAAAGACATGGGGTGACTGGGAGCCTCCTGCCCCATTCCCTTGGCACGACACCCCTGCCCAGCCCCCTGGGGTGTCCAGCTCCCTGCAGCAGCCCATGGCTCGTGCATCCCTGTGGCATCAGTGCTAGTCCCTGCTCTGGAATTGCTCATTCCCCCACCCACCTCGTGTTGGAGCTACCACCAACCATCACCCCTACCTGACATATTCCATGAAACCACTGTGGCCTTTTTGTCCCCCCCTTTAGGAAAAAGCATCTACGGGGACCGTTTCCCTGACGAGAACTTCAAGCTGAAGCATTACGGGCCGGGCTGGGTGAGCATGGCCAACGCTGGCAAGGACACCAACGGCTCCCAGTTCTTCATCACCACCGTGAAGACGCCGTGGCTGGACGGGAAGCACGTGGTGTTCGGCAAAGTGCTGGAGGGAATGGTGAGGCACGGGAGGAGAGGGAGAGGGGTCGGTGCTCTGGGAAGGGCCTGGCCGAGCTGGGCCAGCCCAACGTCCCACTGTCCCACTGTGCTCCACCAGGACGTGGTGAGGAAGGTGGAGAGCACAAAGACAGACAGCCGGGACAAGCCCCTCAAGGACGTCACCATCGTCGACTGTGGCACCATCGAGGTGGAGAAGCCCTTTGCCATCGCCAAGGAGTGACGGGACCAGGCCCTGCCAGGCTCTGAGGGGCTGTGGGACGGGGCTGCTGTGCTTCCCCTGCCCTGGGGCCACCGGGTCCCGCTGTGCCCCAGTGCCAGCCCCTCTCCCTGCTGCCTCCAGCCAGTGGGACAGGGCACAGGCTGCTCTTCCATCACTTTTGTAAGGAGCACATGCACCAATAAATGTGACCAAGGTGTTTTTTAAAGAGCTGCCTCTCTCCTGCCTTTGGAGGGGTGCAGATCACTCTGCATCCCTCAGCCAGATGCACCCCTCAACCTTCCAGCCCCCCTTCCAACCACCTTCCTTTTTTATCATCTCATCCAGCTGGGAGCAGTGCCACAGTTGGCCCTGAGTTTGCTTTGGAGAATTCCACAGCACAGCACTTTGCCAGTCAGTCAAATCCAACAGATTTATTGCACCAAAGCCTGGATGCAGAGAGGTTTTCCAGCACCAGTCAGCATCCAAAGGCTCAGACTGCGAGCCCACAACAGCAGGGGGAAGGCAGAGCTCCTGCTCTGCCAACAAAGGCCCTTTGCATGGTGGTGGGAGAGCAGTTCCCAACATCCCTTCAGCTTCTCCCAGCAGGAAGGAGTGAGGTTCACCACAAGGATCCTTTCTCTCGCCACTGCATCCCTGGGTGCTGCGTGGAACTCCTCATTCCAGAGGCTGGGGGTGCTGCCAGGCCGGGACACGGCTCAGGGGGAGGTAGAGGCCCTGCAGGACCCCGCTGAGGACGGCGTTGGGGAGCAGCTCTGCGGGGAAATGGGGGTGCTGGAACAGCTGGGTCCCTCCTGGGCCCCAGTGAAGGAGAAGCACCTTTGTAGGGCCCAGAGGAGCTTCTGGCAGGTTTTGGAGCCCTGCTCCATGGCCCTGCACCTTACCGGGGCCGTGTGGCCGCACGTAGGGATCCGAGCAGAAGCCGACAATGGGGCGCTGGGGGGGCAGGAGTCTGGTGCTGCTGTGGGAGAGGGGACACCAGTCCTCAGCCTGTCACCACCATCCCCACCCCCAGGTACTCGTTAGAGTGCCTAACAAAGGGCAGGGCTGTGTGGGATAACCCTGGTGCCAGCAGAACTCATCTACTCACGGGGGGCTACTGCCCTTGGGGCTCTGCTGGCACCACCGCACCTTCAGGAAGTCCAGGATGTCCTGGGGCAGCTCCTCGTTGTGGTACAGCACACCCTGCAATGCTCCAGGGGGTCAGCACCCCAATAAACCCCTCCCAAGCCCACTACCGTGTGTTCCTCACCCCTAAACCCCAGCCTGAACCTGCCACGTACGCCTCACCTGCAGGTAAAGCTCCAGGGCCTGCCGGCGCTGCTCCAGCGCTTTGGGCATCCAGTTGGGGACATGGCGTGGGGGGAAGTCAGGCACCTTGCAGCTCTTCTTGATCTGAGGAAGGTGTGGGGGGATCAGGGCAGGCCAGAGAGGGTGAGGCCAGGCCTCCCACGTCCTCTCCTGCAGAGCTGGGGCTCTCACCCGCTTGTGCAGCGCCTGGAACTCGCTGTAGCGCTTGGTCACCGTGTGCCGCCGGCCATTGCACAGCACCTCCACCCGGAACACCTGCATGAGACAGACAGACAGCGCGCTCCTCGGCAGCCCAGCCTCACCATGCTCATTGTTCTGTCTTCATCACCCTCACCATCCCTCATCATCCTCACCATGCTCATTGTTCTCACCATCTTCATCACCCTCACCATCCCTCATCATCCTTGTCAGCCCCAGCCTCACTGTCCTCGTTGTTCTGTCTTCATCATCCTCACCATCCCTCATCATCCTCATCATCTTCATCAGCTCCAGCCTCGTCATCTTCAGCACTCTCAGCATCCTCACCATTCTCATCAGCCCCAGCCTCACCATCCTCGTTGTTCTCACCATCTTCATCACCTTCATCATCCCTTGTCATCCTCATCAGCTCCAGCCTCATCATCTTCAGCATTCTCAGCATCGTCATCATCCTCATCAGCCCCAGCCTCGTCGTTCTCACCATCTTCATCACCCTCACTATCCCTCATCATCCTCATCATGCTCATTGTTCTCACTGTCTTCATCACCCTCACCATCCCTCATCATCCTTGTCAGCCTCAGCCTCACCGTCCTCGTTGTTCTGTCTTCATCACCCTCACCATCCCTCATCATCCTCATCAGCTCCAGCCTTATCATCTTCACCTTTCTCATCATCCTCACCATTCTCATCAGCCCCAGCCTCAGCACCCTCACCATCCTCATTATCCCCATCACACTCACCAGCCTCCCAGGGGAGGTAGGGGCCCCTAACTCACACACCTGTGGAGAGCACCTGGGGCACTCCACCTCCACTTCTCTAGGACAGGCAGAGACCCCCAACCTCCAGGGCAGACCCCAGCACCCCCATGGCCAATAGGGGCCCCATGGGACCAGGCAGGACCCCCACAAGCAGATGGGACACAGCAAGGTGTGACATCCCAACCCTCACCAAACCCCACCAGACAGGGATCCTGGGGCTGGCAGGGACCCCCAACACCTTGGGGTGTGCAGGGACACCAGGAAGGGACACGTGGGGACATCAAACCAATGGGACAGAGGGAGACAACCCGTCTTTCCCAAAGGCAGGTCAGGTCCCCTACCTAGCGATTGTCATGGATCTCCATCCTCCTGGGGAAGGCAGGAGGATCCCTTCTTTCCCCCACGCCAAGGGGTTTCCCCCAGCTCCACTCCCCAGGGCCAGAGGGGATCCCCCAGGCCAGGGACAGCCCCTGATTTCAAGGGTGGGCCCCTGAGGACAGACAGACATCTCCATCCCACAGGGACCTCCCAGGCCAAGTTAGAAGGGCAGAGGACCCACCTCAGACCCACCTCAGAAAGGAACCCTGTGGGGACCTCTGCCCAGCACCCCTGGGCCAGGGACCCCCATCCCCTCCCCTTCAAGGGCTTTGTGTCCCCCTTCCCAGAAAGGGATCCATGAGGACAGCTGGGGACCTCTCCTCCTCTGGGCAATGGTCCCATCTGCCCCTCTCTCCCCCTGCCTCCTCACTCACTGCATAGCTGGGACCCCTGGGAGGAGGTAAAGGCTGCTGGGACCCCCCACCCCGAGCACTTGGAGCATGTGGGGACACCCCGGTGGCACATTAAGAGCCCCACACCCTCCACCACCCAGGGCAAGCAGGCACCCTCAGGCCCAGGGCAGAGGGGGCACCCAGAGACAGACAGACAGACAGACAGACAGACAGGGACCCCAACACCCTGGCCAGGGGGTTCCCCAGTTACACCTGGGACCCTCAGTCCCTGACTCACACGGAGAAACCCTCCCGGGCAGGTGGGGACCCCATGGGAGCGACAAGATCCCCAGAACAAGAGCCTGGGGTGGGCAGGAAGAGCCTCCAACCCCTGGGGCAAGTGGAGGAACCCCTGGGGACAAGGCAGGACCCTGCACCCCTGGGGAAGCTGCGGGACAGACAGACACACTCCCGACTTCCAGGGCAGAAGGTGCCCCCAGCAGGGCCCCAGGGCAGGCAGAGACCCCCGGGGCAGGCGGGCACCACCCAGGGGCACTTGAGGACCTGCAACCCTTGAGGCTGGGACACTTCAGAGTGGCCTGGGGGAACGAGGGGACCTCCAGTCCCAGAGCAGGGGGGGCATCCCAGGGAAAGAAGGGGACACCCGGCCATGGGACCTCTCCCCTTTCAAAGGTGAAGGGTCTGTGCTGCCCCGGCTGGGACCCTGCAGGGACAGGCAGAGGCCTCCAGCCCCTCCCTCCTCCCCAGGCCAAAATAATCTCACCTTGCCCACGTCCCCCATCCCCTCCTTCAGGGGCAAAGGGTCCCCATCGGCAGCGACCCCTGTGGGATCTCCGCCCGGACCCCCGGGTCAGGGCTCCCGCTGTGGCTGCCGGGGACGCTCCGAGCCCGGGAACAGAGGGCAGCGCTCGGCGACGAACAGGACCCGGGGGAGGTGGGACAGGAGAGCCCTCCAGCCCCTGGGTTAGGGTGGAAGCACGGCCGGGCAGGGAGAGCCCTGGGCAGAGGCAGAAACCTGCAAACCCCGCAGCCAGCGGGGACAGCGGGGACAGCGGCACGCAGGATCCCGCAGCCCCGGAGCAGGGGCACCCCCGGGAGCAGAGGGCACCCCCTTTCAAAGGCAGGGGTTCTGTGTCTGCCACCGGGACACACAGCGACCTCCATTCCCAGGGCACGTGAAAGACTCCTGGGGCAGAGAGCGACAAATCCCCCCGGGAGCAGCGGGTGGCACCCTGTGGGAACTTGGGGACCGCCAGTGCGAGGGAGGGACCCCCCAGAGCAGGGACCCGCATTCCCGGGAGGGGCGGGGGACACTCGGGGACAAGCGGCGACCTGCAGCTCCCGGGACAGAAGGAGCCACCCTCAGCCACCCTCACGCCCGTTTCCCGCGGGCACAGCCGAGCCCCCAGCCCCGGCAGGGCCCCCAGCCCCGGCAGGGGCCCCCAGCCCCGGCCGAGCCCCCAGCCCCGGCCCCGTCCCTCACCGTGTGCGCCCGCTCGGGGCCGCGCGCTGCCGCCGCCGAGGGCTCCGCCGCGGGGATGGACACGGCGATCATGGCCCGGGCACGGCCCCGAGCGGGGTCCGGAGCGGGCAGGGACCGGGCAGGGACCGCCCCGAGCGCCGCCGGCGGGGTCACGGCCCCCGCGCAGCCCGGGGGGATGCGGCGGGCCCAGCGAGGGAGCCGCGGAGGCGCCGCAGGGAGCCGGCTCCAGGGATAAGGGGAAAGGAAAGAGGGAAGTCAGCCCGAGCTGCCTTCTCGCTTTTTGAACGGGTATCGGTTTTGATAAAGCGCACACGCGAGGCTGGGAAGGAGCGAACCCGGGTAAGGGAGGGGGTAGGAACACCCTGAGAGCTCCACCCTGGATTTCTGGGGAATGCCACCAAGTGGGATTGCCACAGAGCCCCGCTGAGCTCAGATCCTAAAAACGGCTTGCACCGGAGGAAAGGCAGAGAGCCAAAGCCTAATCAAGAGCGGGGACAGGTGGCCAGAGCAGCGCCCAAGGTCACCTCTGTCCCGTCACAACACGGGGGAGGCTCTGCTGCCTCCAGGGATGCACCCTGACCGCTCCCACTCCCACCCCCAACACCCAGAGCCTGTTTGCCCTGATAGAAGTTTTATTACAGAACTTTAATGGCACTGCAGGAGTAAGATAATTCATTAGAGCCTTAAAACCCAGCCTGAAAAATAGATATTTGCCAGATCTCATGAACCCCCTGGCTGTGGGTCTGGTCTGGAAGCAGGAAACTAGTTTCTCTTCAGTAAGAAAATATATGTTGCTAAATGAAAAATATACAGTTAGAAGAGTTACTGGCTCACAAGCTGTTCTTCTGGGGGTGACACCTCTACCAGCTCCAGCATGTGGAACGAGGGGTCGCCCACGTGGAAAAGAGGAGGAGGTATAGTGTATATAAAAAAAAAAAAAAAAGGCAAAATTCAGGTTTGTTTGCTCAGTCCAATTAAGAAATGGCCTTGGCTTCGGGCAGGAACGCTTCCCAGTACTTCACCAGCTGCAGGGAGGAGAGGGAGAGAGTCAGGAGCCTTGAGGATGGAGCTGCAGTGCAGGGGGTCATGCTTGAGAGATTCACAAGCACGGCCTGAACTTGGACATAAAACCACATCAGGGAGCACTCACCTGCTGCTGAGAGTTCAGTAAGGTCTCAAGGTATTTCGTGACGTGGTTTCTGAAGTCCTTCGATTTCTCTTTCTGCAAGAGATGGGCATGAGGCTGGAGCAACCACCAAAACCCTCCAGAGTCTGGGAGGGGGAAGGAGAAACCAGCAGGATTTTCCTGTTCCCCCTGGGGCCCCGTGAGGAGAGCAGCACATGGGACACAGAGGATCTTGGCCCACCCAGCTCCATTTTAAGATTCCCTGTGGGGAAGCCCCCTCAGCAAGACCCCAGCTCACACATGCTGGGATTCAGGGATGCTGCTGTGCCAGGAGGAGGGGCAGGAGCCCAGGCCAGCGCCAAGGGCTGCCCCAGCGTACCTCAAAGCGGATCACCTCCTTGCGGATGACGGCAGAAATGCGCTCAAAGTCCCTCTCGTACTGCGTCACCCGCGACTCCCACTGCAGAGACAGCAATGGCACCTTGGGCACAGCAGCAGGAGCTCCTGCCCCCTCTCCATGGGGCTCTGGAGCCAGCACTGTGCACGTGAGAGGTGCTGCTGGAGCAGAGCCCAGCCCCTGGCACCACCTTGGCACGGAGGTCGCAGGAGGCAGGAGCACCAGCAGCCTCGCTCAGGGCTGCCTTGGCCCTTGGTGTAACCTGGCCACAGACACCTCTCCCTCCCGCTCAGGAGGCGCCCCCAAGCCCAGGAAGATCCTTCCCCAGCCCAGGAGGCTCCTTCCCCACTGCAGCAGGGAGGGCAGGAGCAGAGCACAGACCCCACGCTCCGTTCCCTACCTCCGAGATCTCATCCTTGGCCTGCTGCAGCTTGTCGGGTTTGTTTGCCCACAGCAGCCTGGCCTCCATCTCCCTCTTCTTCTGGAGCATGGTCTGGGCATCCTGCCACCGCTGCCAGGTCCTCATGCGCTGGTCAAAGGCTCCCTGGAGGGAAGGAGGGGCACAGCTCTCCTGACAAGGAGGTCCTGGACCAAAGCTGAGCCAGAACACAGACTGGGTCCTGCTCTGGAGCATCCACAGCTCCTGTATGGACCAGTGGACCAAGGACATGGTGGTCTGGCCTTTGGGGCAGGAAGGGGTCAGCCTGCTGGACTTGCTCCTCCCATGGGATTGCTTCTTCCCAGTGCACCAGATGGGCTGTGTGGATTTGATGCCCAAGCTCAGGAGCACTCAGGCCCTGCCACAGCAGGCACTTGGCAGGTCAGTTTTCAGCCCCTGTATCACAGGTTACACCTTCACCTCTGGAAGGGCTGGGTCACCCACAAGCCATGAACCTGCTCCACATCCCCTCTGGAGAAGAGCAGCACAGCCAGGCCTCACCTACAGCATCTTCCAACCTTCCCAGGGCACACCTGCCCAACCAGCAAGGATTCCCTCTGCCTGAAGGGGCCATGCCCTGCATGCCCTCTGCTCTGCCCTGTGCTTGAGTTTGGAACACCTCCTGGCATCCCTAAGCCCTAGATGGGTACAAGGAGCAGGAGCAAAGGAGTCCTCACCTTCACAACTGAGAGCAGGCGGATGTAGTCCCCCAGGAGCTCGGCCAGGAGGAAGAAGTCATTGTTAGCCTGTTCATGGTGCAGCTGCTCAATCTTCTCCTCCACCTCAGCCAGCTGGGACAGGGCTCGGGACAGGGCTGTGTTGTCCTCTGAGCTCCCCAGCATGGCCAGGCTCTTGGCAAACTGGGCTGTGTTCAGTGCCAGCTCTGGGGAACGGGGTGAGGGTCAGGAGATCGGCCTGGCTGCACCAGGAGCTGCCCAGCAGAGGGTTCAGCCCTTGGAGCTGCCTTCCCACAGCTCCAGGAGATAGCAGCAGGAAGGGCCAGCAGTGGCTCAGAGCCAGCAGCTTCCAGCCATGAGGAAAGGGGAAGCAGCTGAGCCCAAGGACAGGCACAGCTTTGCAGAAGTCAGTGAAAAATGCAGAGGAAGGAAAACATCCCCACTCCCAGAGGTCAGGTTTGCTACAGCAGCCTTCAGGCCCATGAGGACAGGCTGAGGGAATTAGGGTTGATCAGCCTGCAGAAGAGAAGGCTCCAGGGAGAGCTCAGAGCTCCTGGCAGGGCCTGAAGGGGCCCCAGGAGAGCTGGAGAGGGACTGGGGACAAGGGATGGAGGGACAGCACACAGGGAAATGGCTTCCACTGCCAGAGGGCAGGGATGGATGGGATATGGGGGAAAAATTCTTTTCTGTGAGGGAACTGAGGCCCTGGCACAGGATGCCCAGAGCAGCTGTGGCTGCCCCATCCCTGGCAGTGTCCAAGGCCAGGCTGGACAGGGCTTGGAGCAGGCTGGGATAGTGGAAGGTGTCCCTACCCACAGCAGGGGGGTGGAACAAGATGGACTTTAAGGTTCCTTTAGCCCCCAAGCCATCCTGGGATCCTGTGATCCCACAGGACCCCGGTTCCCTTCCACACTGCCATGCCGAGCTTGTGGAGCTGCACACAGGAACTGGGGTGAGCATTTCTGGTCTCCCAGGAGGAAGGGACAGAGAGTCCTTTACAGCACTGTCCCAGCTCCTTGGAAGTGTCCCTGGGACAATGGTGACCCCCTCCAGGCCCAGCCCAGGTGTCCCCCGGTCACCTTTGCGGTGGTTCACCAGCGTCTCCACCACCGCGTGCAGCTTCCGCAGCCGCTGGTCCTCGCACTCCACCTCCTGCAGCTTCTCCTCAAACCACTGCAACGGGGAAATGCAGAGCTGATTGCCACAGGGGGGGGCTTTCCCTGCACCCAGAGCTGGAGCTGGGAAGAGCACACGGCTCTGGAGTGAGGACAGGGACGCCCAGAGGTGCCCCAGCACTCACCATGTCCGATTCGTTCATCTTGATGGTCATTTTACTGACCGCATCCGTGGCTTTGTTGAACATCTTCATTATTCCTGCTCCACTCAAGGTCTGGGTTCCTACTGCTCTTGGGAGCTGGAAAGGAATGGAAAAGTTTGCTTTGCCATAGGAGATGGAGCCAGGCTGGGAGAGCTGGGGGTGTTCACCTGGACAGGAGAAGGCTCCAGGGAGAGCTCAGAGCCCCACTGAGTGTCTAAAGGGGCTCCAGGAGAGCTGGAGAGGGACTGGGGAC
This sequence comes from Camarhynchus parvulus, assembly GCF_901933205.1. Lineage (NCBI taxonomy): Eukaryota > Metazoa > Chordata > Aves > Passeriformes > Thraupidae > Camarhynchus > Camarhynchus parvulus. The sequence continues at coordinate 2,103,897 of NC_044580.1, forward strand.
AAGGGATGGAGGGACAGGACAAGAGGAAATGAGTTTCCACTGCCAGAGGGCAGGGACAGATGGGATATTGGGAAGAAATTCCTCCCTGTGAGGGTGATGAGGCCCTGGCACAGGTTTCCCAGAGCAGCTGTGGCTGCCCCACCCCTTGAAGTGCCCAAGGCCAGTGGATGAGGCTTGGAACAACCTGGGATAGCAGCAGGTGCTCCTGCCCATGGCAGGGGGTGGAATGAGCTGGGCTTTTAAAGTCCCTTCCAGCCCAAGCTGGAAGCTTTAAACTGTGTTGGGATATTTCTTGTAACGTCTTCAATTTGTGTTACTCTGGAATTGACTCACTGCAGGCGCTTCTGCCCTGTTCCCTCCTTTTCCAGTGTTGTCTTTACCTATTTATGCACTTAAATATCACCTCTGTCTTGAGAACATTTGTCTAACAGAAACTATTCTGATGTCAAAATAAATATATATAGACAATAAAAAGGAATTTACTCAATCTTCAAAGGTGAGGGTTAGCCAATTGTTCAAAAAAAAAAAAAACTGTCAGAATGAAGTTGAATAAAATGTTTGTCTGACCATACTAAATAATGTTACTTACAAAGCCATTGTAGTCCTTTCACCTTCTTCATCTGGCAGCCATCATATTAAGTGGTTCTGATGATTCTGTTTTGCCCATGAGGTACCTGCTGAGTGATCTCTCCCTGCCCTTTTGTTTGTTTTCTCCCAGCGGAGGGGATGGCTCGGCAGCTTGGGTGGGCACCTGGTGCCAGCAGCAGCTCCCACTCTTACAGGGCTGTGCCACTCCCCACTGAGCTCTGGGGGATCCTGCCTCATTAACTGCTCAAGGACCATTTCCTTCAGCACTTCCAAGGATTCCTCACTCCACCCCACTGACCTCCTCCTTCTCCAGGAACTCCCTGACGTCCGGGTCCTGCAGCATGGTCGGATGGCTGACCACCCTCCGTAGGTACCTGTGGGAGAACAACTCCAGGAGTCACTCTGGCTGTAGCAAATCCAGCTTTGCATTTTAAATCTGTCCATCACAGCTTGGCATTTACTCCAGAACAGCAGCTGGGGCGCTGGAAATCAGAGCCAGCAACTGTTCTAAATTCACCCAGCAGTTCTCCTGTCTCCCTGGGGAATTTGGTGGTGCCACCATGAAGAGCAGACCACTCTGAGGTCCCTCACTCAGTGCAGGGACAGCTGATGGGGTCATACCTCTCTAGAGCAGCCCGACGTTTTTCTAGGAACTCTGCAGAGGAGGAATCTTCCTTCCCAACTTTCACTTTGGTCATGCCTAGCACAGAGGGAAGATGTGATTAATGAGCTGCTCCAAACTCTACACACAAGGTGAAGTGGTTTATTACAAGGTAAAGTGGTTTATTGCAGACTATCAGGGTGACAGTGGAGGAGAGGAATCTTACAACAGGAATTAGACTTTGGAAATTTGAAATCTGCTCCTACCCAAGGAACTGACACGCAGGAAAGAGGCAAAGCAATGGGCTGAACTCAAGTGAGCAGCAATTCAGTGACACCACTGAGGTTTTACTCTTCACCAAGCAGGTGGGGAGGCACCTGTGAACTCCATCAAGGATTTAAGTCCAGAGCTCCAGGTATGGGGCCAGAGCTTCGTCTGCGCCACAGAACCCAGATTAATTTCCCTGTCTACTCTGCAGCTTCCCTGTCAGCTCTGAGACTGCTGCAGCCAGTCCTTGGGCACAGAGCTCCATCAGAAGGGCTCAGGAGAGCTGTGGAGTGGCAGCCCTGAGCAGGGCAGCTCCTGACTCACCGATGAGGCTCTTCTCAGGCGGCGGGGGCACGATGAAGCCGTTCTGGGCGTGCTTCTCTGACAGCTTCTCATAGAGCCCCAGGAAGTCACTGAACCTCCTTTTCACCGAGAACTGCTTGCTCCTGAACATGGGCATGCTGGTCTGGGGAACACATGGCACCTGGGTCACACTCCCCCAGGAAAGCCTGGCCCTGCTGGCACCTCTGGGGCAAAGTGGGACAGGACCAGCTCTGCAAGATGTGAGCAGTGAGCAGAGCAAGGTTTGGCCCAGGTTTTCCATTGTTTCTCTCCCAACTGGGTTCTCCCTGGAGCCAGCAGCAGAACTAATGGCATGAAATAACAAACAGCTGTTCCTGCAGCCGTGGGCTGCTTAGTAAGCCCTGCCCACTGGCTAATCCCATCATCCCTGCTCCACACGGGAACAGGGACACACCCCTCAGGCCACCTAAAGACTGCAGGGCCCAGCAGTGCTTTGGGCTGAGTTTGCAGAGCAGGAATTAAGGATAAGAAATCCTCTTGTCTCTTCTCCAGACCACAGGTTGCCTGTAGCCCAGCAGCCACGGCACAGGCAGCTGGAGCAACTTTGCAGAGCCCAGAGCCAGACTCCAAAGCATTCCAGCAGCTGCATTTCTCATGGAAACTGAGGGGAATAGTGCTGATGTGAATGCAACTACAGCAGCAGCTCTGCAGAGAGTGCTGAGCTCAGGTCAGCTCAGCCTGCTGCTGCCACTGGCACAGAACCTTCAGCAGCAGCCCCGGGCTCAGGGACTCTCCCAATGGATGTCATTCCAATGCTGAGCATCCCTCTCAGCCTGCAAAGAGGGAACTGCCTGTGAAAATAAAGCCAGTCTCCTTTCAAACAGATTCCAACCCTATTCCTCTGCTGGGCTCATCCTTTGTGGATTAGAACTCCTGAATCCACAGAACCATTCAGGCCTCCTGTTTATTTAGGTCACTGCTGGCTTGGCTGAGGACACACACTGCAGCTGCCTTTAAGCATGGAAAAACAATGGAAAATGAGACACAGAGGGGTTAGACATACCTGTGTTGACACTTTGTAGGCTACGTAGGCGTTCATGCCATCCCCTAAGGAAAACAGAAAGGAGGTGTTGGGATCACAGCTTCAGCACTTTCCACTATTCCCTGAACACAAAGCACAAGGCTCCTGACCTTTTCCTGCCTCAGTGATCCTGATTTTGGGTCTGATGGAGCCCTGGATCTTCCTGCAAAACCAGAGGCAGCATCCTGCTGCACGGCCCTGGACTCCTGCCCAGCAGCCACTTCCCAACCTGCTTCTGCCTCCCCACACTTCCTAGGGCAGCCAGCCCTGACAATTGGGCACTTGTTGTGCCAGCAGCCTCTGGGCTGGCTCCACACATCTGCTCACACCCCAACAATTCAGGGGCTGTGGGGCACATGAAACACTCCATTCACGGGATGCAAGTCAGCCTGGATGGGGCTGGATCCCGGAACACCACAGGCAGTTTGCTCCAGCTCACACAGAAATCCCCTTGTTCACCTGGCAGTTCATCTGAAGGGCATCCTCCCTGCTCCAGTGCCACCCTAAAGATACATCTGATTTACACCTCCCAGCTCCAGAGATCACAAGCCACGCAGTGGGAACACTCATGGGGCTGCTCTGCTGCCTGGCATCAGATGTCCCCTTGGGTTTTCTGCACCCCAGGAACTTCCACATGGCTGGTCGTGACACTCTGACCCCTCTTTCAACAGACAGAAACCCTCTTGCTTCTCATTTTGCAGCCAGAGTTGTTTCCCTGGCAAGCCCAGCTTCCAGGGAATGTGCCAGAGCATGGAACAATGCACTGAGTTTCAGGTTAAGGGAATTTTGCTTACCCCATGCCAGCTCCACACAGGTGGAGGTCATGCCAAGCTGGTCACCACAGTGCCAGGCACCAAGAATCCCAAAAACCTGGCTCTGGGCTTTCCAGAACCTGCCTCTGGCCTGGCTCATTCTCACCCTGGGCTTTGTGCAGCATCATTTCTTTAAGATGCCAGAGGAAGCCTTGGAAATGTTATTGAAGGCTCAGGTTTGTGCTTGGAGAGAGCCCGGGGCAGGAGCTGCAGGCCCAGCCTGGCTCCCCCAGCCCTTTCCCCTGCAGAATTGTAACTCACCAACTTTCTCTGGGTCACTCACTCCCACTGTCAGGTCAAATTTGTCCTCCTGCTCCTCCTCCTCCAGCTGTTTGGAGAAAGCACAGAGGGACAGCAAGTGAAAATCAGGAAATCAGGGCTCAACCCAGCCCAGACCATCATGGTGAGCTTGTCCCCCTGCAGGGCAGCTCTAGCACCTCAGTCTGGCCAGGACTGTCCTATAAACCCTTCCAGCTCCTCCTTGTTGTGTCCAGGCAAGGATCCCAAACTGGGTTTGCTGTTCCTACCCCACTCTCTGCCCAGACTGATGCACAAACTGCTCAGCCCCAAGAAGAAGCTGCAGAGCTCCACTCACAGCTGGGATCCTCAGGACCAGATGCAGCACTGTGACAGCTCTGGAAGGAATTCCACATGAGCAGGAATGCCACCAGGCTGAGCTGAGCCCCACTGCAGTGGCATCAGTCCCAGACTGATGGCCTGAGACACAAATCAGGGGGCAATCAATAAGGCAATAAGGCAATAATTACATATGAATTACATCATTTAAGATTCATGTTTACAAGTGAGAACACACAGAGGTTCCTGCCAAAGACAGTTTGAAACCCACAGGACAGTTTGGAATTCTCACCTCCTCGTAGCTCTTTGAGAGGTTTCTAGAAGAACTTGCTGCTACATCTAATGAGGGCAAAGGACTGCAGGGTTTGGCCACCTCCTTCTTCTGGTTGTTCTGAGTGTTGTCGAGGGACAGCTCCACAGTGGCATCTGCCAAAAGAAGTTTGCAAGGGTCAGCCTCTCTCTGGGGGTTTCTGGAAAGGGAATTGCAATATTCTCTGATTTGTGGGATCCAGGAAGTAACCACAGCCTTAATGAGCAAAGAAATCCACGGGGAGGACACCTGTAAGCACTGGGAAGTGCACAACAGAGCATTGTCACTGCAGTAAGAGCATTTGATCACTCCTGCTGGAGACCACCATGGCAATCCAAGGAAGTTCTTATTCCAGAAGGAGCCAGGCATCACCTCTCACTGATCACCTTGCTTGGGGAGCTGCACCCTGGAGCAGCTAAAGCCAAGGCAGACTGTACCTGGCAGGAAGGCTCCTTCCCAGGCCACCTCTCCACCTGGAGGATGTAAAAACTTCCAGCTCTTAGCAGAAGTATCCAGAACTGACTCTCAGCCCAGCATGCCAGGGCTGGGGAATGTCTGACTCTCCTCGTTTTCCCCTGCTCAGGGGGTTTGTGTTTCTTGTTCCTTGGGAACAGCCAGGTCTCTGCTAGAGATGCTTCTTCCACTGGCTTGGAGTCAGGAGAAGGTGGAGAAGGAAAACCCTTTAACTCTGAGGAGACACTCACCACCTCAGGGCTTAAGGCAACAAAAATCTCATTTTAATCCTCCCCAGCTCCCAAAGTTTCTCCTGTGGCAGGATTATCCCAGAGACCTGGCAGGGGCTGCTCCAACCTTCCTGAACACAACACCAGAGCAAGGGGACTCAAACATGTCTTTGAGAGAAGGATTTATGATCTGCTTTTGGTTATTTCAGGGCTATCACTCCAGGCCTGGGGCTGAGAGAGGCCCAGCACTCCCAGACTCACCTGCAAACAGGTCCTGATCATCCTGCTCCACGTGAACTCCGTTCTCTTTGGAGGAGCTGCTCACAGGGAGAGGAGGTTCCTCTTTCAGGGCTGGGGAGTTGCTCTGTGGGAGGATTAAAAGGTCACAGACAGGTCACTACACTGAGGGATGGAGGAGCAAACCTGCCACCTTCCCTCTCCACCACCCTGTGCCCTTCAGCATCCCCCCTTCTGCCACTCCTAAGGACAACAAGTGTCACACCAAACTCTGGAGCCACTTCCCACCCAGAAAGGACCATCCTGGCTGCTGGGAGCAGGCCTGGGGACAAGGGGACAGCCCACCTGAGAGCTTTTATGCCAACCAGTCCTCCCCAGCAGAAGACAGAGCTGCTCCAGCATTGCTGTTACAGATGCCTGCATCCCACAGCACCCCTCACTTTGCAGGCAGGCAGATATCCCAAGGAAGCAGGGGACAGCAAGTGCTGCTCTGTAGGTCCCAGCAGAGAGCAGCACAGGTCATTGATGGGCAGTAAATGGAGTCTCTAATAGAGCTCCAGAGCAGCTCCTGGGCACTCTCTCCAGCAAGGCAGGGCCGTGGGATCACGTTGCTCCTGAAGGAGTGAAGCTGTGCTGAGGCAGCTTCTCTTTGAGGTGGTAACAACAAAACAGCCATTGAAACACAATGGCAAGAGCTCCTGTATTTTAGGATGTTTTCCTAGAGCAGGGACTGCTCCCAGCTTGGATCACAGCAGCTAAAGGCAGGAGCTGTGTGTGTTAGTGATGGAGATGGGAGCAGAGCCCTCCATGCCAAGCATCCCCCCAGGCTCCCTCAGACCGGTGTCCAGGCCAGCAGGAGGACTGCTGCCAGTGCTGAGCTCTGAGGAAAGGGCTCACACAGCTCCTCTGCTCCCCCAGGGAGGATTCAGGCTCATAAAGAAACCCACTGTGCATGGACAAAGCGGTTCCTCAGTTCCTTTAGCTCTCAGACACGCAAGCACCACGCCCTGCTCCTACTTCTCCATCTGCTGCTGCAGTGGCCTGGTTAGATCAGCCCAGACAGGACACCAGCCATGTCTGGGGCTGGATCCAGCACCCCCAGCACCCCCTGTGCCAGCCTGGCCCTCACCACAGGGAAACACAACTCCTTGGGAAGAGCTGATCCTTGGAGGCAGCCCCAGAAAGGGATCCAGCCTCTGCCAACTGACAGGGGAGGTCCAGCTCTGCCTGTGCTCAGCTCTGACCCAAGCCCTGCTGGTTCCCAGGTGCTGCTGAGCACCAGCAGCCAGGCAGATCTGCCTCCCCTGCTCCCCACACTGTTTTCCTAACGTTCAAGGGCACAGACAAGCAAAGGCACCGGGTCACAAGAGCAGGCCTGTGCTAGTTACAGCAGTGGCTTCCACAAACACTGATAAGCTGCTGGGGCTCAGCAGCCTCCCCTGCCAGCACAGGGATGTGGGATTCCCATGAAATCTCACGGCACCCTGTGCTCACCCCTCCTGGCGGGCCACAGACCGTCCAGCCACCTCCTACATCCTCCAGTTCCTCTCCCAAGGAAGCTCCTGGGAAGTTCCAGACCATCTCCATGGCCTGGTGCCTGCCACAGGGACCAGCACCTTCCTCTTGCAAGGCCCAGGGCTGGACTTTCCCAGGTTTCCAAACAAACCCAGCTGCTGTTTAGCCCAGGGCAGTGCGAGTTCCACCCTCACAAGGTCACAATCTCTCCACATTGCCCCAAATCTCCCTTCTTCCTGCTGCAAAGCACAAGCACAGCTCACAGACAGCAGGCAGGAGCTGCCCCAGAGCAGGGCAGACGCAGCTCTGGCTTCGTGGCAGTGGCAGGAGAAGCTTGGCCAGGCCACTCCCAGCAGGTTCATTTGGCCATGGCCACAATCTCCTGCTCGAGGCCTCCCTAGGCTGGAAAACTGCAAATCTTCCTGGAGAACTTCCTGCCACAGACACCAACTCCTCCTGTGCCTCCCGCTGGATCGGGCAGGCTGGAAAAAGCCTGGGTGAGGTGGCCAGAGGCTCCCAGAGCTCAGGGAATCACCCCCACGGCATTCCAGCCTCCAGGAAGGGCTTCTGTGGCCCCTCTAGCCGAGATCCTTGCTCCATGAAGATGCTGATGCCAAGGAGCAGAGGCTGGCTGGGGAAATTCAGCTGACTGGGAAAGCACCAGGCAGTCTGAACTCCCCTCCTGCCTGCTGGTCACTGCCTGGAGCAAACCTGGGAAACGCCAGCAGGAGTCAAGGCCAGCAGCCTTCAGCAACCTGGATTTGCTGCACAGAGGACTGCTGGAAACCAGGCAAGCTGCTGGCACCCTTCACACCTCCACCCTCAGCACGGATTTGTGCAGCAGCACCTGGTTTGCTGAACCAGTGCCACCAAAGGCTCCAAAACCCTCCTGCAGCCCAGCACGGAGCCCTGGTGAGCAGGGGACACTGGATGGCTCCTGTCACCTCAGCAGCCTCAATCTCAGACGGAAGGCACCGCGGCAGCACCCTGTGGATGTGGAGGGGAGCAGAGCTGACGACGTGGGGAAGGCACATGGAGCCTTTTCCCCCAGGGAAGCCTCACAGTGAAGAGGCTGAGCTGTGCCTGCCCCTGAGGGACCCTGACCCCACCTCGCTGCAGCAGCTGCCATGGGTACAACACCTTCCAGCAGAGCAGGCTGCTCCGAGCGCCACCCAGCCCGGCCTCGGGCAGGAGTTGTGCAGGATGGGAGAGGGAACAGCCCGGGCACACGGGAGCGGCCGAGCACAACCTGCCCTCGCTCCCGCAGCCACGGCAGCGCTCCGAGCCCCGCCCGGGCTCCCGCTGAGGGGACACGACCCCAGAGGCATCGCCCTCCCCCTTCACTCGGGGATTTGGGGCCGTTCCGCACAATTTTCACCAAGCCCGGAGGACGCCCCGGGCAGCTCCTCGCACACGGGCCCGGCCCCGCAGCGCCCCCGGGGCGGCGCGCCGCCCGCGGCCGCACTCACGCTGCCGGTGAAGATGTCCTCGCCCTCCGAGTCGCTGTCGGGGGCGCCCAGCCCGCGGTGCTCGGGGAAGGGCGGCGGGCGGCGCTCGGCCGGGGAGGGCGAGCGGGACCCGCGGCTGCCGCCCGACGCCATCGCCGCCGCTTCCGCCCGCGCCCGCCCCGCCGGAAGCGCCCGCCACGCCTCGACCCGTGGGGCGGGGCCTCGGCTGAGGACGGGCCGCAGATTGGGCAGCGTCCCTGCTCGCCCCGCCCCCTTCTACAGCGACAGCCAATGAGCGCCGCCGCTGGCAGGCGGCGCGTCGTCACCATGGGAACGGGGTGGCGGCCGTACCATTGTGGCGGCGGAGGGAGGAGCGCGGGGAGCTCAGGGCGCCCCGTGCCCGCAGCGCCCCGACACTGATCCCCTGTCCTCTCCACAGCCCGGGGAGTGCTCCCGTATGGCCCAGAACACGCCAGGCTGAGCCCCTTCCCACCCCCCACACGAAAACATCGCAGGGTGAGCACTGTGCCCTGAAGCTGTCCCAGAATGAGCCCCATAACCTAGAGATGTCCCAGCATGAACTCCATACAAAGTCCAGGACATCCCAGAATGAGCCATACACCACTCCAGATGTCGCAGGATGAGCCACCGACCTTGAAGATGTCCCAGGATGAGCCATATTCGCCCCCAGGATGTTCCAGGATAAGCCCCAGACCCTGACAATGGCACAGCATGAACCCCATCTATTCACCAAGACATCCCAGGATGAGCCTAAACCACTTAAGTTATCCCAGGATGAGTCATTTACTCACCATGATTTTGCAGAATGAGCCTCAGACCTTAAAAATGCCCAGAATGCACCCTACACCCCACCGAGACATCCCTGGATGAGACCCATACCCTTCAAAGCACCTTAAGATAAGTCCTATCCCACCAAAACCATCCCAGGATAAGCCTCATTCCCTGGAGGTAGACCAGGACGAGCCCTATAAGACCCCAGAACAGCCCAGGATGAGCCCCATACCCTGAAGATGCCCTAGGATGAAGCCCATACACCTACCAAAGCCTCCCAGGATGAGCTCCATAACCTCAAGACATCCCAGGATTAACCCCACACTCCCACAGGACATGTCCAGATAACCCCCAAGACATCCCACACCACACACCTTGAAGGATTATCCTCATACAACACCCACATACAGCCCTGGATGAGCCCCACACACCCCAAAGCATTCCAGGGTGAGCCCACACACCCCAAAGCATTCCAGGGTGAGCCCCACACACCCCCCTTTGCCCCCAGGACAGTGACAGCCCATGGTCATGGGTCACCACCACGCTGTGGGGCCAGCAATGCTCTCAGGAGAGCACCAGGAGGAGCTGGGCAGGTGAGACCCCCTAAACTTCCATCAGCTCTGGATTAAGGGAGAGCATCCAGATGCAGCTGAAGGATCTGGGGGTCCCTGACCTGCAAGACCCCTCCTGAGCTGGATTCATTCCTGGTGCTGCCCATGGAGAGGGTCTGTTCCTCCAGGTGGGAAGCACTGGGTGCTATGGGAGAGTAACAGAGATGGCTTTTGCTTCTTTTCCCTCAGTTTTCTCCTGCAATGGAGCAGCAAAATCCAGCAGAGATCTCCAACCTTCCATGCTAGAGAACCTGGTGTAGCACACATGTGCAGCCAGGTCACACTTTCATCCTTCATCCACGCTGGCACTCAGGCAAGGAGCAAACAGAAAACAGAACACAGCTTATCTTTATCTGAAGGACTCGCCGGTGTCCTCCCCAGCTCCTGCTATCAATGAGCAGCTGCTAATTCCCTCCTGCCTGAAATTCTCCCTGGGATTTGCAACAGCAAGGTCTGTTCTTTCACTGGCAGGTGAGACCTCACACTGGATTCTCCCCAGATTGCCTCAGTGGGGTTGGAAGGAGGGGCTCACCCCATGGAGAGCCTGCAGTGTCACTCTTTTGAAGAGGATGGCTAGGAATGAACAGAGCTGTCCCAGAAAACTCCCTAAGGATAAAGCATGAGGAGCACATACATCCTTTAGGCTGAGCAGGAGAGGCAGCAGCAGGAGATAGAGCTGCCAGGAGGATTGGGAGGTCCTGCCAGTGGACTTTGCACTCTCTGAAGGAGAAGAAACTGAGCTACCTTGATAAGAAGTGGAGATAAATCCCACCTGAGCCCCCACAGCCTTATTCTCTGTAAATTCTCCCTTTAGCCCCTAAAGGATGCTATTTTAAAGGAATGGTTTTATCCACTCAGGGTCAGAGCCTGGGCAGTCTGAGGATGAGACAACTTTCTGCTGCAAATCTCTTTTGAGTACACACCAGGCTTTGGGTGTCAGGTTTAGGCCTCTGGGTGGGCGGAGGTGGCCCAGTGCCAGCTCTCCCACAGGATCAGGGGAAATCCCACCATAAAACCAGGCAGGAGCTACCAAGATTCCCACAGTGGGCGCAGACATTGCACACACTCAGCCTCAGATACAAAAGTGAGGATCATCTTGGGGGGGATCAGAATTGCTTAGGAAGATGCCTCAAGGTACTTCCAACTGGAACACTTCAAACTAAACAGCCTTTGGGAGCTCATTGGAGACAAGAGGTGCTTTATTACCCACCCACATATGTTTAAGACCTCCCCACGTGTGCATCAATCTCTATTTCCCTATCAGGACAAGCTCTGACTTACCTTCCCCACCACATCCCTTCTTTTCCAGCCCATTCAACTCCCTGTGTGCTCAGGTGTGTGATCTGATCCCCTCTCTAAGCACTCCTTTCTCCTCCTCAATCCTCTGAGCATCCCTCCCTTCTCCTTGCCTTTTGCCAGATCCCTGTCCCAGGCCAGGGGTCTCCCTGCCCAGCAACGCCCATGGGACCACCGTCCATCCAACATCAGCTGCCCCAGGAGCCAGAGGAGCTCGTTCATCACCTTTTTATTTTATTTCAAGCACTGTACAGAATGTGCCATAGACAAAATCCCCCCCACCAGGTGCTCCCAGCGCCCCTGTGCCCTGCCTCAGCCCCTGCCATGACCCAGCACCCACCACTGCCAGGGGGGAGGCCAAAATAAGTTACACCACCCACCCCCGTGCTCCGGGGCACCGAACAGGGTGGCATCGCATCGCTGCCAGCCCTGCCGCTGCCCGTGTCACCCAGAGTGCCCTGCACCAGGGTCAGTGTCGGCTCCCAAAGCCGCGGCCTCGGGCCCTGCCCATTCCCGGCTGCAGACCCCACCCCCGCCCCCGGGGCTCAGCAGAGCATGTCGGCCTCGGTGGGCAGCGGGGAGCACCTGCAGGAAAGGATGGGATTGGAGTGTCAGGGTGCTGATCTGCCCCAAAGAAACAGCAGCAAAGGCAGCAGGATCAGCTCAGCCCAGCAGACACCTGGAGATAATTCCGAGGGGGGATGGAAGCAGTGAGCCCCAGTGCTGTCTGCTCCTGGGGGATCCCCAGCAGGGCCATTCCAGCAGTACTCACTCAGCCATCTTGGCTGCCAGGTGGTAAACTGTCTGCTTGTCCAGGTAGCGGCAGAAGAGCAGGACAAGGTTGCTGGGCAAAAGAGAGGCTCGGCCAGCGAGGCTGTGGGCAGGCGTGACAGCTCCTGGGACATCAGGTACACCGTGTCCGTCCTGGGGACACCAGCACAGGGGGTGAGCACCCCAGGGAGCAGTGACAGACCCTCCCCCAGCTCACCCCGGCCCTCACCAGGCCTCGAAGTCCCCTCTGCACGGCTTCAGCGGCGTGTGTGAGGACAGCAGCCTCTCTCCATGGCTCAGCAGGGAGTAGAGCAAGGAGATGCCAAACTGCAGGAGAGCACCAGGAGTGTCACAGCCAGCAGCAGTGGCACCCCAGGGACACAGCCAGGCTCAGGGCCAAGTACCTGGTTCTTCAAGGCCATGGTGAGGGGGAGCTCCGAAGACTCAGGCAGAGGCCGGGTGAGCTCCTGCAGGACCTCGATGAGTTTGCTGAAGGTCATCTCACCCACCACCTCATTCAATGGGCTGTAGAGCAGGGGGAGAGACTGGGCAGGGCAGAGGGGAGAGCAGGAATCTGAGATCCTTTGACCTGTCACAGCCACACCCCCATCCCAGCACTTGGAGGGGAGGGTCACTGCCACCAGGACTGCTGGTGGCTGACTCCTGGAGACCTTCTCCTCCCCATGGATGGGAAGGGGCTCCTGTTTCATGCTAACCCCACAAGGCAGGCCCCCCTCATTGCCCAGGGTGCCACCCCCAGCAAGAACAGAGGAGGAAGGAGACAGCCCAGGTCATCCCTGCCCTGGGCTGGAGGTGCTTGCCTCATCCAGCATGTCCTTCTTCATGAGGAAGGGCAGGTGGTAGGTGATTGCCAGCAGGATCTTCTCCCTCTGCTCTCCAATCAGGTGGGGCAGCAGCCGGGCCATGAGCTTCTTGCCCTTCCGCACACACAGCAGTTGCAGGAACTCATCTTCTGCCTCCCTGGGAACAAAGGTTCCATTGGCACAAAGCCCAAGGGACCTGGAGCATCTCTGTCCATCCAAAAGGAGCAGCATCAGCTCCACTGGAGGACAAGGTTCACAGGCAGGGTCAGCACAGGCTGCAGTGACAGGATGGAAGGAAGGACCCAATCCTCCTGTGACCCAGACCTGCTCATCAGTGACCATCTCAGATCCACGAGGACCAGGACATGCTGCCTGCTCCCCTTTCCCACAGCACAGACTCACTCTTCACTGCTGCAAGCCCTGATTTTCAAGGCTTGGTAGATACTCTCCACTTTTTGGCTCTTCTGCTCCTGTTTCTGGGGCTGTTGCTCCCCCAGGGACATTTTCTGTTGCACCTCCTCTACTTCCAGCAGCTGCAGGAAGAGCTGGAGAAATGACACAGGGTAAGGAGGAAGTTTGGACATCTTCTACCAACTGGCTGTCCAGGACCCTGCCTAGGTAGACATCCCCTTAGAGAAATCCCTGGATGAAAACAGAAAACCATGCTGGCCTTCCTCAAATCACCACTCGCTCACCTTCTCGATCCTGTGCAGCGCCCGCAGCCGGTGGGTCCCTGCAGCCTTTGGGAGGGTAGAAAGGAAGGCACAAAGGTTACAGCCATCCCCAGACACTGCCACTAGCCCAGCATTGGGCCAGCTGCTCCCTGGGGATCAGAGGTGACTTCAGGATACAGAGCAGTCCCATGGGGAAGACATGGCCAGAGCCCAATCCCACCCCTTGGCCAGGCACAAAATGCTAGTGCTGAGGTGGTACCTCCTCCAAATGTGCTGCTGGGCAACTCCTAAAGCAGCATTCCTGGCAATTCAGGCCCCAACCAGCCCAGCTTCCCTTCACCTGCCTCCTCCTCCACGAGGGCGTGGTGCACAGCATCGATGGCCCGGCGAGGGCTGTAGCAGGTGGACACGGTGACCTGGCCCAGCGAGCCCGCGATGCGCACCACTGTGGAACAGCAGGAACACGGTGACACCACATCCCAGAACAGCTCACCCAGCCCCCCAACACCTGCCCCAGCCCCTCACCAGAATCATAGGTCTCCACTTTTTGGATGAACGGCGTGACCAGCTTGGGGGGCTTGTTGCGCCTGCCCAGGAGCTCCTCCTCCGCCTGTTTGCGCTCCAGCCGGTGGTAGTAGGTCTGTAACAACAGGAGAAGCCAGGAGTCCCCTCCACCAGTCCTGAAGGGTTTCTCCAGCTCCCAAAGCCCCACCCTGAGGGGAACAAGCCGCAGGTGCTGCCAAGCAGGAGCTCACCTGGTAGTAGTAGTCATCATCTATATTCTCACTCTGCAGCTGCATCATCTCCACCTTGACAACCCAGTCCTTCTCCTTGGAAGTCATCAGCCCAGCATAAGGGTCCACCTTCCGAGACCACAGCTTCTTGGGGGAGACACTGGCACAGGAGAAGAACTCAGCCCACTGTGCCCACCAGAGCCCCCCTGCCCTGCACCCTGAAGACCCCCATACCTCTGCACCTGCCTGCCCTGCTGCTGCATCAGGATGCGCTGGTGCTGGGGGTGCAGCTGGGTCATGTGGCTGGGTGTGCTGCAGGGGACACCAGACAGGGGTCAAGGGGGGGTTTTGGGACACCTCCAGAGTGAGGTGACCCCCAGCTGCTTTGTAGGACCCCTCCAGTCCCACCCCAACGTCGCACTCCTGCTACCTGAAGTTCAGCTGGCCCGTGGCTGAGGGGCTGAAGAAGACAGCAGGGTCCAAAGAAGAGGCCACGGGCCTGAAGTGCACACCCAGGGGCTGTGGTGGGCTGCCCACGGTGGGGGAGCCAGGCTGGAAAGGGCTCGGGGGCGCAAACCCTGCTGTCTGAGAGGGAGAGAGGGGATAAAGGGGCTGAGCCTTCCCCTCTGAGCACCCCAGAGGGCTCAGCCAGCTCTGTGCTGGCTTCTGGCTCCCATCCCTCTGGCAAAGTGCTACCCACAGACACTGCCACTGTCCCCATCCCCTGCCACTCCAGGGCCACCTCGGTGGGGCCGTGGCAGTGGCTCAGAGCCCACCACCTTACCTGGCTGGGACTGAAGAGTGCAGGGGGTCTGCAAGCGGGCGGGAAGGGCTGAGGAGAGCACGGCGAGCGAGGAGATACCAGGGGTGCCTGGTGCAGAGCAGGAGACAGGAGGTGTCACTCAGACAAGCCTGTCCTCGAGGCTGCACCTCCCAGGAGGGGGAGGCAGAGAAAGAAGGGATGCAAGAGCACCCCCAAACCTGTTACCTGCTGGAGAAAGCACTGGGGGAAAGGCTTGGGGGACATCAATCTTAAGTCAGGGCACTTGAGCTGGGAGGGGCCCCCATAGCCCCTCTGCACAGGAGAGCCAAGGAAGTCGAGAGCCATGTTGGTAGATGGTGGAGGTCTCTCCAGGACCTGGACGATGGCTTTATCCTGTGGGGAGGAGGCAGCAGCAGGTGGGAACAGGGCACAGCTGGGAACAGTTTAGCTCCCTCAGCAATAGCTAGCTCACTAAAACCTTTGGTCACTGCTCAACCAAGACCAGCTGGGCTCCCATCCTCATAGTGTGCAGCAGCTGAAGACCCATGGGAACACCCAGCATGGGGGTCCCAGTCCCCCCCAATCTCAACAACTTTGCCTTCAAACCCAGGCTCTGCTTTGAGGGGGCACTCACAGCCGTGGCACCCAAGACATATCTGTCCACCTCCAGAGCCATTTGGAGATGCCCCAGGTGTCCCAAATTCCCTGTGAGACCCTTGTTCCAGAGTACTGGGGAGCCCTCAGCCACTCCCTGGAGGCCTGGCTGGAGGTACCCACCTCCAGCATGAGGTGGCGAGGGACACTGCCAGGGCAGGAGCCCCACGCCGTGGGATCCGTCGCCAGCTGGAAAACAGGGAGATGCTGGCATGAGCCAAGTGAACAGGAGGAGAGAGCAGGGGACACCACAGGAGCCACCCTGCCTCATCACCACATGGGTGGGGACATTTTTACCATGTCCTCCTTGTCAAACTCTTCCCAGCAAGTCCCAAGCCCGCTGTCCAGCACTGCCGAGTCCTGGCTCTGCAAGGAAAGGGGAGTTAAAGGTCTGCCTCCCTGCCCCAGTGCCCTCTGTGGGGCAGGACCCACAGGTGTGGGGATGGAGGGGGAGCAGCAGGACCCCCTGTCTGCTCACACATCACCTCCAGCGTGGGTTTGCTCCGCACAGCTCTCATCACTGCTGGGTCTCCCAGTTCACCGGGCTCCTCAAAGCACTCCTGATCTTCCTCCTCTTCCTCAGTCCCCAGCTCCTCTACCTCTTCCTCCAACTGAGAGTTAACCTGCTCCATCTCTGGCTCCATCCCACCTTCCTCCTCGGCCAGCTCCTCCAGCTGCTCAGTTGCTCTTCCAGTTGCCTCTACCAGGGCTTTGGCCACTTCAGGGCTTATCTCTGGTACCACCAGGAGTTTTGGGACATCCTCCTCCGTGGAGTCTCGGTCTTAGAGGGGGGAAGCAGCGCACAGCAGGGCGGGTGAACGCCTTGGCAGTGCCCACCGGGGTGCCTGCTCCCCCCCAGTGCTGGCAGGTCTCTCCAGCACCAGGACTCTCCCCTGAGGTCTTACCTAACCCAAAAGTCATCTCGTTGTACAGGTCGAGCTCCTCATCCTCCTCAGCCATCTCTTCCAGCAGAAGTGCATCTTCCACCAGCAGAAAATCCTCGATAATCTGAATTTGGAAGCAGCAGATTCCTCTCTAAGGGAGAGGTAACCCTAGCATACTCCTAAAGTGGGGGGCACCCAACCTCCCCCTCACTCTGCTGCTGGTGCCAGGCAACCCCCAGGGCTCCCAGATGGAAAGGGGAAAAGCAGGAGCCAGCGGCAGTGCCAGCGAGGACAGGACCCGCAGCTCAGCCCACGGCTGTGCCGGCACCAGCGACCGCCGGCACGGAACGGCACCAGCGCGGCTGGGCTGGGACACCTTTCGGCTTCAGAGTGAACACCCGCTACGAGAGCATCCCACCAGCACCTCCGCGGCAGAGTCTGCTCCGAGACCGACCGCGCCGGGGAGCGCCAGCCCCGGAGAACGAGCACCGCAGAGGGAGCGGGACGCCGGGAGGCAGCAGCGGGCAGGGGGTAGCGGAGCAGGGCAGGCACTCACAACGCGCTCGCCGCCCTCCGCCATCCCGCGGTGCTGCCTCCTCCCGCTCACCCACCCTCCGTCCGTCCCGGGTCCCCGTACGGGGCCACAGTGCCCCCGCCGCCCCTTTTATGGGCCGCCCCGCCTCCCCGGCATGCGCCTGCCGTACAGCATGGCGGCCCCCAGCGGCGTCCCGCGCCTGCGCACTGCGCTGCACCGGGAGCCTGCCGTACAGCATGGCGGCCCCCAGCGGCGCCCCGCGCCTGCGCACTGCGCTGCACCGGGAGCCGGGGGAGCAGTGGCGATGGAGGGGTTCGGTGGCCGCAGCTGCGGCTCTCGGGGCGCAGGACAGCCCAGCCTGGCTTTCCTCGCTGCTCCCACCGTGCTGTTCTCAGAGTTGATATCCCTCTGAGGAGTTATGGAAAACTGCTGGGATGTGCTCTGAATGTTCTGGTAGGTAACACCGAGCACAGGTGTCAACACTAACACTATATAAATGTCTGCATCCCACAAAGCATAGCGGGTTGCCCTTATCCCCCTGAATTATCCCCCTGAATACCCGGAGCACCTTGGTCATGTCACCCACTCCCAAATAATTCTGCTAATAAAAGCAGAAATGTCCCCAAAGTGGAAGGTTTGGCTACTCTAACCGAATCACTGTGGCTTTTAATAAACATCACATGGAAGAGTTGTGCTCCTCTTTACTGGGAAATTCCGACAGGTGGTGTGGGTTAGAGCCATTGCCAGGGATTCACATCCCAAAGGGCCCATGGAAAGGATCCATGTCCTGCCATCGCCGAGGCGAGGGGAGCGTTCACGTGGGCAGAGCCAGATTCACCCCTGGGACAGCTGCACCGCGCTGGTGACTCCTGCTGTGGTGACCCTAACAACAACTCTGCCACCAACGGAGCACTCAGGGATTATTTCTGCTGGAGCCCTGAGATCCCTGATAAGGCTCTGGCCGCAGCTGCATCTGTTTATCCCACACTGAGGAAAACATTGAGTGTTTTCAGCTGCGTGGCTGGCACTGCTCACTGAGCAGCCAGCAAACCCAGCAGGAGCTGGGCCAGTGGGAACTGATAACCAGTGTTTTCAAGATTTTCCTTTGCTTGGCCTCTCCTGATTTACCTGCTGCCTTTGGGGGGTTCACCATACATGCTTTATTAATTTAATTTGTGTTTTAATGAGATACATTAAGAAGTCCTAAAGGGTCTTAGTGTTTTGGTACTTAGACCATGCTGCTGTTTTCTCCCCACTAGCAGTGACTTGACTTCCCTTTATTTTCCAAGCAGCACTACTGGGACACTCAGTGCCATTCCTAGCCTTGCTGGGCTTTGGTGCTCACAGTTCTTCTGGAGGAGGCACCAGAAAACTTGGTTCTTTGGTGTTAGAATTCTCATGTTTTATGTCAGGGAGTCTCTGCTGTGCTCCACAACAGTCAATTTGCCACCCTGCAGCTGCTGGAATGAGACATACCACACAGGTTTTGAAAGAAGTTAAAAAAGGAAGGTGGATGGCTTGCTCCACCACAAGTTGTTGGTGTAATACCAGCCCTGGATGCAAAATCTTCTGCAAAAGGTGACTTTTACCCCCTTTTAGATTGGAAAAGCTCTCTGTGACTATCAAGTCAAAGCATTCCTCCAGCACTGATGAGGCCACCGCTAAGCCACGTCCCCAAGTGCCACATCCACAGGGTTTTTAAATCCCTGAAGGGATGAGGATTCCACCACTGCCCTGGCAGCCTGTGGCAAGGCTGGACAGCCCCATTCAGAGAGTAACTTTTCTCTAAGATCCAGTCTAAACCTTTCCTGCTGCTACTTGAAGCTGCTTCCTCTTGTCCTCTCCTTTGTTCCCTGGGGGTGGAGCACAACCCCACCTGGCTGCCCCCTTCTGTCAGGGAATAGTAGAGAAAGAAGGTCCTCCGAGCCTCCTTTTCTCCAGGCTGAGCCCTTCCAGCTCTCTCAGCTGCTCCTGGTGCTCCAGCCCCTTCTCCAGTTCTGTTCCTTTCCCTGGACACGCTGCAGCCCCTCAATGTCCTTCTTGGAGGGAAAGACGCAGAACTGACCCCAGGATTTGGGGTGTGGCCTCACCAGTGCCCAGCACATGTGGCCACACTGGGGCTGGTCCCGAGCAGGTGCCATTGCCCACCCGGGCTCAAGTCCAGTCGCTGTTGCCCGCTGACGCCCGGGGGTCCCTGCCCGGCTTTGTCCCCCCACCCAGCGCGGAACTGAAAGCGAAAGCGCTTCCACGCTGGCTCGCACAACCCCAGAGCTCCCGTTCTACCTGGAAACTGATGACGTAGAGGCCGCTCCGCGCCACGATTGGCCGTGGCTTCCGGAGGCTATAAAAGGCGGAGTGCGGGCAGGGATGGGCCATTCCGCGAAACGGCGGGGCAGCGACGAGCGGCGATGGCGCGGAGGGCCCTGGCGCTCGGCGTGTTTGCGCTCCTGGCGCTGCTCGGCCTGGGGGCGGCCGCTGGTGAGTGCCTGGGGCGGCGCGAAGGGTCCTGACGGGGGTGAGGGGCTGCGGGGTCCCGGCGGGTCCGGGTCACTGTGCCCGGGTGGGTGGGCGAATGTTGGCATCGAGGCGATGTCCGCGGCAGTCCCGCTTCTCACGCGCCCTCGCCCCTCTCTCCAGAGGCGCCGAAGGTGGAAGTGTACGCCCGTTCGCATGCCGAGGAGGGAAAGGCGAACACTCTCCACTGCTTTGTCACTGGCTTTCACCCACCCAAGATTGACATCGAACTCCTGAAGAACGGGGTGCCCATGCCCGGCGTCACCTACGGGGACTTGTCCTTCAACGACAAGTGGCAGTTCCAGCGCCTGGTCTATGCGCCCTTCACCCCCACAACGGAGGACACCTTCTCTTGTAGGGTGGCGCATTCCACCATGCCGGAGGCACGGGATTACAAATGGGGTATGCTGTGCCTTCCCTCCTGCCTGCTGGAGCTCTTTGCTTTATATCCGTGCTGTCTCTGTTCCTTTTCCTGGGAAGCAAAGTGTAATGGAGCGGGGTTTGAAGGTCTTGTGTTAGAGGTAGAAAGCTAACTTGGTTTTAGCTGAAAAGGCTGTTACACGTGCTTTTAAAGGATTCAGGGAGGACACGCGCTGGTGTTAATCCACAGGGGTTTGGTGATGCCGTGTCACCCGATTTCTGCCTTGGTGAATTTAACTAGAAGGCAATGGGTCATGCAGTGAATTTTTGCTTTATGTTGTGTGAGTATAAAGAAGGGCTGATGGTGTTGACCTAGCCTCAGCTACAGCTGAAGGCAACTCTGGTTGCCACACTGGGGCTGTTTCTGGGGGGCACCTTGTGGGGAGTGGGGACAGGGAGTGACATTAGCCCCCAGGTCTAACGCTCTGCACTTCCTTCCTGCAGAACCAGACTTCTGAGCTGCGTCTGGGATAATCCGTGGTGAGTTATTCCATGCTGTGTGCTGTGCTGGTAAGGGAAACAGGGACCCATTTCTGTAGGGAGGGGGGGTTTGAGAAGCTGAGGAACAGAAGCAGCCACACCTAAAAAATAGATCACACCAAAAAACCTCTTCCCACACCCTTTCTGCCCACTATTTTGGTCTGGTTTTGGCCATCCCGTGCCTACAAGAGTCCTTTTCTCCTAAAAAAGGAGAACTTTGAAGAAAATCTTCCCTGCATGTCGTTGCTGTGTCAGCTAGATATCGCAGAGAGTTGTCGCAGGTCCCTCACAGCTCCCTCAGGCCCCGAGTGCTGTTTCCTGTCAGGGCAGGAGCAGGAAGTCACTGTACCCAAGGTCCCTGTGCCTCAGGGCAGGTGGCAGGCTGGTTAACCAGCACCCTGTGGGATTTATGAGGCACAAACCAGAAAACCCAGAAACACTTTGGGCTTTATTCACCAGTGTCTCAGTCTGAGGGCTCCAAGTTCTTCAAACTATCTGCGTGTAACTGATCTGGATGTAGCAATGGGGAAATTCCATTTTAACACTTGATAGGGAAAAGAAACTGAATACATGGCTCAGCTGATGTAACCCTGGTTGAAACAGCTAAATTATGTGCCCTGTTAGAGGCTGGATAATGAGTAACTGTTCCTGGGACAAGCCTTGACAGGACCCTTATATGAAATGGCCCAGTTCCTGCAGAGCTATAAAAAGTTGTATACAGTCACTCCTCTGGTCTGTCACTCACCTTTGGGCAGTGGGGGTGTGAGCCTGGCCCCAAGGCAGGGTCTGGATGTGCTGTGCTCACACAGCACCACAGTTTGGGTTGGTGGGACACTGGTGAGGGATGCCACGTCTGGCTGGAGGGGGGACGTGGGTGACTTCACTGCGGTCTGCGGACAGGGATTTACTGAGCTGCCATGGAAAGAGTTGAGAGCAGGACAAACTCCTCCCTGGGGTGGAGAACAAGATCCTCTTGACTTGTTGAACTCTGAACTCCACCAAGGAGGGGACAGAAAAGCATTTTCTGCAGGATTTTTACCTGAATCTCACTGGAAGGTGGTTCTGCAGGGATGCTGCAGTCAGACTGCTCTGAGGAAACTGGTTTTTAGTCCTAAAATAATTGCAGTTGAAGGTGTCACTAAAGTGACTGATGTCAATCTACTTTCTCCATGCAGATTTGAGACATTCTTCTTGCAAGTCAGAGTCTTCTCAAGCTTCTGTCCATTCTTCATCATAGCCACAAGACTGATGAACTTCCTTTCCAAAATTCACTAATAAGCCTTGTTAGAAATATCACTTTAGCCACAGCATCAAGGGAGCTCTGCAGGCTTTTGAGTTAAAAATTTTACTGCTTAAAAAATAATGGTAACTTTTCACTGCTCAAAATTTTACAGGATTTTTATCCTTTAATAAACTGCTAGCCCTTAAAATGTTTCTTCAGAGTCATTTGACAAGCTGATTTCACAGGCTCCGATGGCCTCTGGGTTGTGGGTGAATATGTAGCCTTGGTGGCATGATGGGCAGTTGTGCTTTTTTTATCCCACTGAGAAGATGCAAGATCACTTTTCCATCAGTAAAAGAGTATTAAAGATTTTTTTGCTGGTGTGGTATCTGCCTGACTGGAGGCTCCTGTGTGGCTCTGAAGGGAAGGCACAAGCTTTAAAAAGGGATGAAGAACCCTGGGGACACAGGGTGGGACACAGAAGGAGCAATGGCAGGGAATGGTGCTCAATCTAATGGGGAGAATTCTGGCAGATGCATCTTGGAGTGTGTGGTGTAAAGCTGAGCCTGGGGAAGCAGATGTGTGTGTTGGTGAATTTCAGTTCTGGTTCTCTCTGTGCTGGAGCCGATGGAGAAGTTGAGGCCAGTGCTCTGTTACACTGTGGGGGATTCACACTACCCAAAACCAATGCTGCTGCCATCAGCTCACTTTTATTTTATGAAGAAATCAGAATGATTGCTTGAGGAATATTGTATCCAAATGGATTTAACCAGGATCACTTGTATGGGATCAAGGGTTCCTGGTGACTCAGAGGATCCCATGTCTCTTCTTGGGTAAATTAAGATTTGCTGTGATGGTGTCACAGAACATACACTGGAGATTTTTGATAGATAGAGATTGTCTTGTTCCATAGCTATTTTCATTATAGCCAGTTTTTTTGTTAGGGATTTGGCAAAGCCAGGCTGTTGCATGTCCAGCACCCACATGGTGGATTGCTGAGGGGCAGGGGCCCATTATGGGGATCCCTTTGGGTTCATCAGAGGGGTGTTCAAGGCAGGACAGGCGGGGCTGTCATGGCGGGGGGGTTGTGCACAGTGCTCGTGTCAGCCCGGGACAGCCGGACACAGCTCAGCCTGCAGCACCAGATGCACTCAGGCAGCCCCAGCAGTGCTCCCTGTGTGAGAGAAGGTGGCCTGGGAGAGGGGAAAAGGTTTCAGCTTCTCTCCCAGAGACCCCAGTGGAGCAGCACTGGGTGCTGTATAAGTCCAAGGAGCTGTGGAACATGTCCTGGCCTCCTCCCCTGGATCATGAAGGGCCACCAAAGTGCTTTCCACCACCTCAGCTCCACCTTTCCTATCCTCAAGAGCACCAGAATAATTGCTGGGTAACCACTCCACCAAGAGAGCTTCACCCTAATTAAGAAAGGAGCGGAGACAACTGCAGAAACTGAAGATTCAGTGGAGGCAATGTGAAGTGACCCTGTCTCCAAAGGACACATCATCATCTTCAAGCACTGGGAAGATCTGCCCTGATTGTATCTGTGGGATTTTTCTGTCCCTACTTAAGAAACATTTTGATGGTTTACTCAAAAAATCCCCTGCCTGTGGGAGAACAACGCGTGACCACATCAGAGGCTGATTTCCTTTAACTGTGGATTTCAGGACCATGTCCAGAAATACCTTCTCAGTTTTATCCAGCTTCCTTGGGGTTTTGAGGTACTCGGGATCTTGCTGCGCTGCTGCTGCTGGCAACAGCTCCCAGGGGATGGGTTATGCTGAGGGATATCTTGGGAAGCTTCGAGCATCAAACAAGCCTCATTTGTGCTTTATGAAACAAAAGCAATTTTTCTGCAAGCAGTTTCTGGAATCAGGAAAATGCAAGGGTTTTTCTGAGAAAAGTCCTAGGAAAACAAGGATCGAGTCCAACTCCTAACTCTGCACGGGACACCCCAAAGCGCCGCCCTGTGCCTCAGAGTGTTGTCCAAGTGCCCTTTGAGCTCTGTCACGCTTGGGGCTGCCCTGGGCAGCTGTTCCAGTGCCCGCCCATGCTGTGGGGGAAGAACCTTTCCCTAATATCCAGTTTAAAGCTCTCTGGCGCAGCTTTAGCCGTTCTCCCTCTTGCCGGGTTTTCCCACCACCGCTTCCCCTCACAGCCGCTCCCGCCTCCCTCCCGAGCCCCTTACGGACGCTCCCGCCCTCGTCTCCCCTCAGGCCTGTTCCCGCCTCCTTTCCAGCCCTTCAGGCCCGTTCCCTCCCTCATTTCCCCTCAGGGCGGTTCCCGCCTCCCCCCAGCCCCTCACGGCCGTTCCCGCCCTCGTTTACCCTCAGGGCGGTTCCTGCCTCCTTCCAGCCCCTCACGACCGTTCCCCTCAGGGCGGTTCCTGCCTCCTTCCAGCCCCTCACGACCGTTTCCCCTCAGGGCGGTTCCTGTCTCCTTCCAGCCACTCAAGGGCGTTCCCTCTCTCGTCTCCTCCCCGGGCGGCTCCCGCCGCGATGTTCCGCGGACACCGCGCTTGGTTCTCGCAGAGCGTCAGCCCGGGCCCGCGGGGGCTCTGGGGTGAGGGGGCCAGATCACGGCCAAGTCCAGGGGAGCCCCGGGGCTCGGAGCGGGCAGGAATCCGCGGGGGAATTGGCAGCGGCACGGCCGTGTCACCGCTCAGGGGGAATTAGGAGGGGAGCACAGCCCATCCATCATTCCTCAGCAGGGCACAGCAGTGGGGACACAGCCCTGTCACCCCTTTGTGGGACTGAGACCCACACAACAGGGCAGAACAAGAGTTTGGCCAATCCATGGTGCGCCCACACTGAGGAAAAGCCCTGACCAGCCCTCAGGGGAGCAATGGGAGTCCCACAGCCACGGGGAGTTGTCACAGCTTCCATTCGGGGCCCATCTCTGCGGCTCCACAAGCAGCTGTCCCCTCCCCGGGTCACCCCGAGGTGGGAACCCCTGGATGCCCTCGCTCACCGGGCTCCCTGTCCCCTGCAGCTGACGGCGGCGGGACCGTGGCCCCCTGGCTGGATGCCGACTACCTCTTCAGCAGCGATGCTGCCCACCCTGACACCCGCAGGTGGGCAAAGGAGGCGTTAATGTATTTAGTGAAAAGTATTTCGTGGATATTGACATCCTGTAAAATTCAAGGGTGTGTTTTTAAAGTCATGGCGCGGATCTGCCATTGCCCAGTGGGCTCAGGAAAACTCACACCCACACTGAGCTACAGAATAGAGCAAAACCATCCATGGGTTGAGAATGGCTTAACCGTGATATAAATTAAATTAATTGTGCTGGTTTCTTTCTGGCTGTGAAGTATCTGCTGGAAAATCAAAACAGAGGTGATACAATTCCCAAGGAAGGAAGCTGGTGCTAAAAAGCCAGTGTGAATTAATGCTAAAAGGAAGCACTGGGTTAAAAATGGACGGAAAAGGACTGAAATGCTTAATGAAAAAAAAAAACAACAGAGATCTATGGAACATTTGTACATATATAAGGAAAGTCTTAAGGATCATTCTCACTGCCTCAATATCAGTGAGTATTTGTATTTATTAATTATTTAGTCATGTAAACATATGTATGGGGAAAGAAGCTGCGATATTTCCCTTAGGCTTTGCTAGGCTGAATTAAGTAGTTTCTCTAACAGACCAGTGCTTAAAACTGGCTTTGAATTTTGGAATCTTTCAGCCACCTGCTCCAGCTAAGTGAGGGGAATTCCAGTAAACACAGAATAACAGCTTTTCTTCTTCAACAACGTGCTGCCAGACCAGCCTGCTCCCCCAGGGGAATTCTGGATAATTTATTTATATATATATAGTATGTATACTATACTATATAGAGTGTATACTGTAGTATATATATAGTATATATACTACATATTATATATACTATATTTAAACATATAAATACAATTACTATATATAAAATTATATTTTTTTTTCAATATACATTGAAAATATATCTATATATATTCAATGTATATTGCTAGATAGTTCCTTGTGAAAATTGCAATCATTCTACACATCCTTAAACCCAGCAAACAAGATTTAATTCCTCTTGAAGGAGGACAGTGAGGGCTGGGGCACCCTCCACCTCCACTTCCTTGCTCAGCTGTGTGAGCAGGAACCAGTGTGGTGAACGATAATTGTAGGAAAATCCTGTCTTTGCCCTCCCCTAAGCAGTTTCACCTCAAGAGCAGAGTGGGACCGTGCAATCCCTAAAAATACATTTACCCTGATCCCTCCTCCAGGCTGCCCCTGAGAGGTGCTGGCAGCCAGGATGTGACTGGCAGAGTCTCACAGGTCGAAAATCACAGAAAATTAGCTGCTTTTGGCAAAAAAAAAAATCAGAGCAGGTTTCATGACAACACCCCTCTAAACGTTTTGGTTTGCTTCCAGGTTCTCTTTGGAAACCGGGTCTCTTTCTCTCTTCCAGCATACACGAGAGCCTCAGTTACCTGGAGGGCAAAGCCACGGTCTTTCACTCCTGTTACCTCTCAGTGTGTGCGAGCACCCGAGCTGCAGAGAGGCCCTCGGTGGTTCTGGGCCACTTCGTCCTGCCCCCTGCCTGCCTGCATGAAGGTCAGGCAAAAACAATCATCTGGGGATGTTTTCCCGTGGAAATCCCCCATGAGTACAGCCTTGGTGCAAACTAGAACTGACAGTTACTTGTCTGCAGGGAGGGACTTTCCCTTCTGCTTGGGAGTGGCTCTTCCTCCCAGAGGACAGAGTATGATCCATCTATTATCACAGAATGCCTTGACCTTGAACATTCCCAGGGATGGGGCAGCCACAGCTGCTCTGGGAAACCTGTGCCAGGCCCTCACCACCCTCACAGGGAAGAATTTCTTCCCAATATCTCATCTAACCCTGCCCTCTGTCAGTTTGAAGCCTTTCCCCTTGGTCCTGGCACTTCAGGCCCTTGTCCCCAGTCCCTCTCCAGCTCTCCTGGGGCCCTGTCAGGCACTGGAAGGGGCCCTGAGGTGTCTCTGGAGCCTTCTCCTCTCCAGGTGAGCACCCCCAGCTCTCCCAGCCTGGCTCCAGAGCAGAGGGGCTCCAGTCCTTGGAGCATGTCCATGGCCTCCTCTGGACTTGCTCCAGCAGCTCCATGTCCTGCTGCTGTTGGGGACTCCAGGGCTGGAGGAGCACTGCTGCCCCTGAGAGGGCCAGAGGGCCAGAATCCTCCCCTCACCTGCTGTGGGACCAGCCCAGGACACATGGAAGCTCACATCCATGAACTTCTCATCCACCAACACCCCCAAGTTCTCCTCAGGGCTGCTTTCAATTCACCCCTGCCCAACCCTGAATTTGTGCTTGGGATTGCCCTGGCCCAGGGGCAGGACCTTGCATTTGGGCTTGTCCCTAGAGGCACCTGCAGGGCATCACACTGGCAGCAACTGCCAGAGTTCTGGTTTTTGGTGCTTTCACAGTCACTACTTTTGTTGTTCTTGTCAGAAATCAGAAGGAAGATTGGCCGGTTTATTTGGGAGAAGGCAGATGCCCTTGAAGAACAGGTAAGATGAAAAATTTGTACTACACATGTATGTGCTGGAGGACGAGCTTGTGCTGAGCAGGGAGCTTGCACAAGATTTCAGGGGGAAAAAAGAGCATATATAATTTTTGGGAAAAGGGGCAGGCAACTCAGGAAGCATTTAAAGATGTCTTTAGGTCATGCAGAAAGAAGAAAATCAGAGAGGTGAAAGCTCGGTTAGAACTTAATCTGGCCACCTCTGTAAAGGATAATATTTTTATAAATTATATGTATATATAAAAGGAGGACCAAGGAAAACCTCCATTCTTTATTGCAGTGTCCATCACCAAGGACTAGGAAAAGGCTGAGGTAATTACCACCTTCTTTGCCTCAGTCTTCAGCACTAAGACTGGTGGGATCAGGACAAACAGCCCCCTGAGCTGGTAGACAGGCATGGGGAGCAGAATGGAGCCCCAGAAATCCAGGAGGAGGCAGTCACTGCCCTGCTGTGCCACTTAGATGCTCACAAGTCCGTGGGCCTGGATGAGATCCATCCCAGGCTGATGAGGGAGCTGGAGGAAGAGCTTGCCAGGCTGCTGTCCATCATTTATCACTAGTGCTGGCTCACTGGGGAGGTCCCAGATGACAAGGGACAATGTGACACCCCTCCACAAGAAAGGCTGGAAGGAGGGTCTAGGGAATTAAGAGACCTTTCAGTGTGACCAGTGGCAGGGAAGGTTATGGAGCAGATCACCTCGAGTGCCATCACCTGGCACATCCAGGAAAACCAAGGGATCAGACCCAGCCAGCATGGCTTTAGGAGGGGCAGGTCCTACCTGACCAACCTGATTTCCTTTCATGACAAGGGGATCCACCTGGATGAAGGAAAGGCTGTGGATGTGCCTATCTGGATGTCAGCAAAGCCTGTGACACCATTTCCCACAGCATCTCCTGGAGAACTGCAGCCCACAGCTGGGACAGTTGGTGTCTGGTCACCTGTGGTGTCCCCCAGGGATCAGTGCTGGGCCCAGGCCTATTCAACACCTTTCCTGAAGACCTGAATGAGGGGACTGAGTCCATCACTGGCAGACAGACAGGTGACACCAAGCTGAGTGGCAGTGTGGTTCTACTGGAGGCTAGGAAGGCTCTGCTGAGGGACCTGGGCAGGATGGATCAATGGACCAGGGTCACCTGTAGGAGGGCCAACAAGGCCAAGGTCTGGGTCCTGCACTTTGGCCACAATAACCCCTGCAGAGCTACAGACTGAGTGGCTGGAGAGCAGCCCAGCAAGAAAGGTCCTGGGATTGCTGATGAACAGCAGCTGAACATGAGCCCAGGTGGCCAAGAATGCCAGTGGCACCTGGCCTGTGTGGCCAGCAGGACCAGAAGTGATTTTTCCCCTGTACTGGGCACTGCTGAGGCCCCAGCTTGAGTGCTGTGTCCAGTTCTGGACCCCTCAATTCAATTCAAGGACGTTTTGGTGCTGGAGAAGGTCCAGAGAAGGAACTGAGCAAGGAAAGGGTCTGGAGCACCAGGAGGGAGCTGGGAGGGCTCAGCCTGGAGAAAAGAAGGCTCAGGGGGACCTTCTGACTGTGCACAAGGCCCTGACAGAAGGGGGCAGCTGGGTGGGGGCCAGGCACCGCTCCCAGGGACCAAGGCACAGGATGAGAGGACGCTGCCTTAAGCTGCACCAGGAGAGGTTTTATGTTGCACATCAGGAAGATTTTTTTCCCAGAAGGGATGATTAGGCACTGGAATGGGCTGCCCAGGGTGACTGGATGTGGCACTCAGCGCTCTGGTCTGCTTGGAAAGCTCCTGATTGGTCACTGGTTGGACCTGGTGGTCTTTTCCAACCTCACTGATTCTGATTCCTTGTGCTTGCTGTGCTGTGTCCCTCCCTGCATGACATCTGGAGGGGGACAGCACTGGGACTGTCCCTTGCCCAGACATATGCAGTCTCCCAGCAGTGTGCTGTTCCAGGGACTCCAACTGCCACAGGCTGAGCTCAGCCCTTTGGTCTGGTGTTTTCCTTCCCCATGTCACTGCCCACTCTCCTCTCAAAGCAACTTCCCAGCACTTTTGAAGCAGGAATGCCCTTAAATTTAAAATATAACTCTGAATTATGCTTGAAATCATAAGCCCTAAGAATTCATGCACTCAGAGCGTGTCCCAGGTGTCTGCAGGTGACCCAGGGACAATTTTAACTCATTCTTGTGCTGATATTCACAGCCCAATGAAAATCCGACAGAGGAACCAGAAGCAGCAAGAAATAGCTGTGAAGAAGAATCAGAGGAGGAAGTGCTAGACCTGGCTGAGAGGTATTTTCCTATCTTAGGTGGTGGGATTTGGATACACCTCCAATTCCAAGCAATCCTAACACACAGAAACTAACACACACCATTTTCCCCCTCCTGATACAGCAGTGAAGAAACAGAGTCTGAAGCACCTACCCAGGGAGAATTTCCATGCCGTGCCCTCCAGGAATACCCAGTAAATAACATGGTGACAGGTAAATAAATCCACCTGGAAAGGGCTGCTGCAGATGGAGCAGGGACTCAGTGAGCCCATCCTCCCTCCACAGGCTATGCCTCTGCACGGGACATGAAGAAATACGAGGGGGAACTCCACGACTTTATCCCCGGCACCTCGGGCTATGCAGTGTACTGGGTTCAAAGCAAATGTAGCATTTACTGTGAGAAGGCCAAAATGAAGAGGAAATGGTAAGGAACAGGTGGCTGGAGCAGCAAAAACTTCAATGGAAGAGCTGCCAAATGATTTATAAATTATCCCACTGCAGCTCAGAACATTCAATGTGTTATTTGAGTACTGGCTACAGTTATAGCAGTATTTGCTTCTTTATGTAACTAAAACTAAATTTCACAACAAACATAAATACATCTTTCCTCAAAACACAAATATTTTCTTTTTATTGTGGGGCTGTGGGGTGTGTGGTGGTTTAAGCTGTGTTTTAACTAGTTTAAGCAAGTTTTACTTGGAGGGACAATCCAAGGAGGGACATCTCCTCACTTTCATTTAATCAAAGAATTTTAAGACTTTTCCCTTTTGTTTAAGCACTTGGAAGTGACCAATAGCGTTGCAAAAACAACTTTTATTGTGGTACAGCCTGATCCTCGGGCTGTCCACTTGGAGGAAGCACAGGAAAACCTAGGACAGGTTCCCACAAGCTCCAAGGAGCCACCATGGTTGTTCTCCCACTGCCTCAAAGGCAGGAGAGCCTCTAAAATAACAGTTTTGCACCTCACACCCCAAAATGCCAGGAAAGAACACAAAAAGATGCTGGTACATCAACATGAAGGTGTTGAGTCCTCTGTGTGCTCCAATGTGGCACCCCGAGAACCCACCCTCCCTCATCCCTTGGTTGTCTAAAGACCAGGCAAGGCTGAGGTGGTTTCCTCACGTTTATTGGAAAAGCGACACACAGGGACAGACTCAGAGCGCTCCTCGGGGCGTCTTGAAGTTCATTCCCACTGTAGGCTGTGTCACCTGCAGGTTGGACAGGCTGCCAAAATCCTGGAAAACAGCACAGGAACAATGGGATCAGTCACAGCATTCTGCCCACTGACAGTGGAGGCAAGTTCCTCTGGGGAGGTGTGGGGAAGTGGGAAGGTGCTGTGGCAGCACAAAGGGTGGACCAAGGTCTCCTAAGAAGGGGAGACCACCCTGCTCCAGAGATTGACTCCTTGGAGAGGGAATCATCAGAAGGGAGGGCAAGGAACACCCCCACCCTGCTGGTGGCAAAGGCCCCATGCCTCTGCCCCTTCAAAAGCCATGTATGAACGAATCCTCCCACAGGACCCAGGGCAGAGGGACCCAGGGCTGGACACCATCCAGCCACTCAGGGCAGCAGGAGCTGTGCCAGGGATATGCCAGCAGCCAGGCAGGAACAGTTGTGGCCACTAACCAGGAGCTTCAGCATTTCCTTGGTGTCCGGGTCCACTTCAATGATCTCCTGGTCAAGGGCAGAGACCTGGGGACAGAGGGGACAGAACAAGTGTGATTGATAAAGCCCCACAACAACCTGAATGTCACCACAGCCACTCTGGTCTCATCCCACTGCTGTGGGGAACAGTCCCAGCAGCAGAGCCAGGAGCATCCTCGTGGAACACAGCTTTCCTGAGTGAACACTGCAAGAGGCTACTGGCAGTAGAGGGAAAAGCCTGGTTTAGGGCAAATCTTTGGAAACTGAGGCCCAACCTGCTCCAGGCCACAGCTGCTGAGGAGCTGGCGTTGGACCCTCAACTGCACCAGTCCTGGCAGTCATCAGTGACACTCACAGCTGCCTTGGGACACAAGGCCACCACGGTGCCAACAAAGGCAGTCCCACCTGCGGGACACCTGTGCTCTCCTGCTCTTTAATCCCAGCAAAACTTCCTCCAGCCCTCTCCAGACCGCAAAAACTCTACCTCCACAGGTTTCCTTCCCCAAGAGCTACGTAAGACCAGGATTTTTCTAAGAAACCACAAACAGCACAAGTTTTGTGTGCTGACACTGCACCAACAGCTGCAGCATGGACATTCCTTCCCTGTAATCCCTGTCTGGTACCAGCACAGAAACCAGCAGCTCTGCCAGGAGCTGACTGGGAAGTTCTGGGAAAAGGGCAAGATGTGCTGTGCCTGATGGTTACAGGATTTAGGAGCAACAGGATCACACTCCTGGAACAAGGGAAGCCCTCCTGGACCACCTCACCCAGGTGACAGGTGAGATCTTGAGCCCAGCCAAACAGAGGATTAAGGCAAGGAGTTTTTACCAAAACCTCCCTCTGGGGTTTCCAGCTGCAAGTATTCTCCTCCTTCCCATCAAATTTTTTTTTCCCAGATTTTAAGTTAGGAAAACCAAATCATGAGAAGCCAGCTGTCCTTCCTGTCCCAGGTGGCAGCTTTGGAGGGATCCACCTCAGCCCCCTTGATTCAAACTCTCCTCAGCTCCTCCTGGCTGGGGGTTTGTTTTAAAGAAACTTGAGAGCATTTCTGGAGATAGAGCGAGGCAGGATGCAGCAAGATGGGGAAGCTGGGGCCTCACCTCCGGGACGTAGTTGTCCCTCCTCTCCCTCTCCTCCTCCTGCAGTTTGATGGAGATGCCGCGGACAGGGCCCCTCTGGATTCGCTTCATCAGGTGGGTGACATACCTGCGGGGACACGGGGGTGTCCTGGGCTTTCCCAGGGTTCACGGCACCCTTCCCCAACACCCCAAACCTCGGAATCGCAGCAGGATGAGGACAGCTGTTACCATCCACCCCGGCAATGTCCCACCACTCACCCTGGCATCATCCCCCATCACCTCCAGAGGATCAGAGACAAAGTGTCCGACAGCAACAGGGTTTGGGGGAGACACAGACCCCCCCAAACACGGGAAAACTCTCGCTCTCCTCTCCCTGCACTATCAATGACCCGGCCACAGGCGGGACCGTAATCACTTTCGAATGCAGGAACCCCCACGCCATGCCCGAATCGCCCAGGCCCTTCCGATGCCCAAACCCCCCGGGACACCCCCAGCTGCCCGAAGCCCATCCGGGGCCCCGCGGTGCCCGAACCCCCTGCGACCCTCCGGTGCCCAAAGCCCAGCCGGGCCCGCAGTGCCTCACCCCGCAATCTTGTTGCGCAGCTTCTTGCTGGGGATGATGGCGATCTCCTCGCACACGCGCTTGTTGGTGTGGAAGTCATTCCCGAGGCGTGTGTAATACTTCTCGATGATCACCCGCGCCGCCTTCTTCACCGTCTTCGTCCGGACGCGTCCCTACGCGGGGCGGGCGGCAGGGCCGCCGGTCAGGCTCCGCCGAGCCCAGGCCCAGCGCCCCCTGCCCAATCCCCCCCTTCCCGGCCATCCCGGGCTCTCACCGCCCCCCACTGCCCCTCGCCCCGGTGCCCTCCGGTCCCCACCGCCGCTCCCCGCCGCGGGAGCGCGGGCCCGCCTGAGGATGGCGGCGGATGGCGGGACCCGGACTCACCATGTCGGCGGCAGCCGCGGAAAAAGAGCGGAGGGTGGCGGGAGGCGCCGGAAGCCAGCGGCGCTCACCGCGCCCCCTGGCGGCACGGAGGGGAAGGCGGCGGGAAGGCGGGCGGGGCCGAGCAGAGGCGGGAGCGGCCTGAGGCGGAGCCGCGGCCTGAGGCGCTCCCGCAGCGCCCCGCGCCCCGGAACAGGAT
Source organism: Camarhynchus parvulus (assembly GCF_901933205.1). NCBI lineage: Eukaryota > Metazoa > Chordata > Aves > Passeriformes > Thraupidae > Camarhynchus > Camarhynchus parvulus. The sequence goes on from NC_044580.1 coordinate 2,137,110, forward strand.
GGAGCAGCCCGGGAAGGGAACTGGAGAGAGCTGCGGTGCCAGCGGCACCAGCCCCTCCCACAGCTGGCCCCGAGAGACAACACGGAGCAGCCGCAAACTCGCAGCCCCCAACCCACAGGAGGAAGGGTGAGCACAAGGCTGCTGCAGAGGTACCGCTGCGGGACAGGGAAGGAGCCCAGAGCCTGCCTTGCTCCAGGGACACCGGGCACACAAAGTGTCCCTTGTGGCAGCCTCAGTCCAACTCGGCCCTCCCCAGCCCCACAGAGAGGAGCCCTGCGTCCCTCTCCCCTCCCAGCCCTGCAGAAGCAGCACCTCCCTGCCACAGTGGGAGAACACGGGGCAGAACAGGCCCCTCTGTCAGCCTCATTAACTTCTTGTTGTAATTAGGGGAGCTCCAGTTGGAGCTTAGGGGTCTGCAGGGACCTCAGGTAGATGGGATCTAAAAATGCATTGCCCAGCAGATAGAGCTCCCTCCCAGCTGAGTCACCCACCAATAGCATCCACAATTCACAGCTCCATCCATCCATCCCCCCAAACCACATCCATCCCTTCCCTCCACACCTCCAGGAGTGACACCACAGCCTCCGAGCTGCAGAGATCGCCCATGAAGCACACAAGGCACAAGAAATATTTTTTTTGCTGCAACGTGTTTATTATGTGCCAAAAACTACACCACAGCTTACTCCACACGTCTGTAGGAGAGTGCAGTCTTGCCTGCATATACTACAATGAGGTAGAGACTTCACACACAGCTTCACAAAACCCCACAAAGAGCAGCTGGGATATGCAACAATGCAACATCAGCTCAGCAGGAAAGAAAAAAAAATAATCATAGTAAAGAGGGAGAAATTATGACACTGGTTCTTTGGCACACAGCTTCCAATAGAGGGGAAAGTAACAAAATAATAATGATCAGCATAATTAAGGTCTCAAATCCCAGCAGCAGCATTTCAGTCGACTGCACTGATACTCCAAACATCTCGGGAAGGAAAGGAAAATTACTTGTCCCCTCTAAGAGAAAGGGCTCCCAGGAACCTTCATCGTCCACCAAAACGCAGCCCTTTTTTAGCTTGTTACAAAAGAAAAGGTAAGTCCTGTGACTTTGTGTGATTAAAAACCTCTATCAACCCCCCGTAAGTGCAACTTAAAAAAGTGCAACAAACTATTTAAAACTATATACAGCAGCTCAGAGATCCTCATCCCGTCCAGTTTCAAATCCAAAAACAAAAAAAAAGCCCGGCCTGTCCCGTTGCAAACCCCTGGATTTACAACGTCCTGCCATCAGCCCCCAGACACAAATTGCAATAATGTTAAAAGCTGCCAGGAAAAGAAAAAAATCTCTCATTTCAAACGACTTAAAAACTGTTTTTAGGAGTGTAAAAAGGAACTCGTAAAAACCCTCGAGCGTAAAATATGAAATATGATTTGGTTTAAATGAAGAGCAAAGTCTCCTTGTTGTTACAGTAAAAAACGCCAGCTGAACACCCAGGTCACACCATCCAGGTGGGGGTAAATGAATGGAAAGGCACTGTATGGCAACGGCAAAACAATGACCAATGAGACCTGCGCTCTCTCCACCAGTATTGCAAGGAATGTAAAAAAGCGCCTTTAAAAAATAAAAAAACCAGGGCGGGGGCGCCTGCGGCGACGCCTCCGCGACACATGGCCCTTGGTTGGTTGGGTTTATTTGTTTTCAATTTTTGCTTCTCGTCAGCAAACCAGGAACCAAAGTCTGGGAACTGCAGAATGGCTTGAGGGGCACTCCCCCCCTCAAAACACCCCCAAACAAACCCCAACAAAACTCACTGTGCATTAGTGCAGAAACAAAAAGACCAGCAAGTGCAAACATGAATGTAAGATTTTTGTTTTTTCCCCATCGGTCCTCAGGAAGAACGTTCCCAGCCGGGCCTGGCTCCGGCGGGCGCTGCTGCGCTCTCCTCGTGGCGGGCTCTCCCAGGACTCTGCCCGTGCCAGCCCCGGGCCCGGTGCCCCTTAGCTGGAGTCCCGGTTCTTCTGGTTGCGCATCAGCGGGCGGTGGTGGCGCAGGACCTCCATGGAGTGCTGCCAGTGCCAGCACGAGCGGCAGAAGTACTTGAAGCAGATCTGTGGGCAGAGCACAGGGCTGGGTGACACCAGTAGAGCCACTCCTCCCCTTCACCCCTGCCTGGTTTCGCAGCCCCCACCAGCGCAGTGGATCCGTGGGTTGGACAGGGGGGAAAGGCAGCGATGCTGTGGAGGGCCTGGTGTGCCCAGCTTCCATCTTTTGATTAGGTTTGGAGATGAAGGACTGGGCACTGGGGCTCTGCCAGGGCTCCCATCACTCCCATGGCATTCCTGCCCCCTGCTCATATCCCATCCCAGCTCTGCAGGAAGCTGCTAGAGCCCAGCCAAGCTCCTCTGCCTGCAGCCAGAGTTTCCTGCGCCTCACCCAACCCCAGGTTCATGCACCCCAACCCCAGCCCATCATGGCTCACAGAGCAGCAGCCTCCCCTCCCCTCAGGGGCACCAGTCACTCCCACACTAGGTGCCAGTGCTGGCACAGCACCAGCAATCTGCAGCACCCGTGGCTCAAAGCCAGCTGGACATTGCCTGCCTGGACCTCCTGGCAAGCACCAGCATTGCCTTCCCCAGGAGGGCTGCACCTCCTCCAAAACAAGGTCACCCTCCCAGCTGGGCCCCATCTTGCCCACTGGGGAAGAATCAGTATATATCCCCAAAACCCAGCAGCAGGGCCTGCTCCTCCTCAAGAAAACCCCTGAGCACAGGCTGCAGGAGAACTGGCCTTACCTGGTCTCTACAGAAGAATGGGCCAGGCTGGGCATTGCACACCTGGCACATGGAGTCCTCCAGGTATGGGTCGATCTGAACCTGCAGGAGAACCAGGCAGTGGGCATGGAGCAGCACCTTTCCCTGGTGCCTCAAATCCACCCCCAGCAGCTCCCCTGGGGCTGGCAGAGCAGCAGCCCCACTTCCCACTGCTTGAGCAGGAATGTGGGGCAGGCTCCATGAGCACCGGTGCTCCCAGCAGTACCACCCACCATGCACACCCCTCCCTGGGCTGCCCCCACCAGCCCCACTCACCTTCTTGGTAAACTTGGTGGTTTTGATCTCCACAAATGCAGCAGTCACAGCCTTCAGGTAACTGCGCTGGTTGTTGAAGGTGACACGGCCCGACCCTGCAACGAGCCAGACCACAAAGGTTAGAGAGGAACAGCAGAGATCAAGAGGGAACCACTGCCAGCACCACCCCTCCCTGGTGCCACTCAGACAGGGAAGCAGCTTTGACAGGGAGATGGTATCCAGGGCCCTCTTCCTGCCTCCTCCTCCTCCAGGCACCACATTCCCAGGATCAGCAGCAGAGTGCTTCACACTACACCTGAAATGCACCAGTGCTGAGACAGCTCAGCAGCTTTTATTCCCAGCCCCCCCTCACCCCAGAGCCTTGTGTTTTGCAGCCTCATTGCTGGTCAGCAGCATTCCAGCACCACTTGCTTCCAGCCAAGGTCTATTAAGTTTCAGGACTGACATTGGCAGATCCCTACAGCTCAAAGGACACAGGACAAAGTGCCACCCAAAACCCATCCATTCCCCTCCCCAAACATCACACAGGACACAGGCTGGAGGGCCTGGATCCAGTCTGGGGACACAGGAGATGCCCTCAAGCAGCACAACCAACCAGGGCACAGCTTAGTTACCAAAACTAAGCTCTGATTGCTGTGACTTTAGGACAGCTCTAAAGGTGGAAGTGCCACCGAGCTGTTGGGAGATGGATCTTGCCTACTTGGAGCAACCTGGGCTCTGCATGAACCACAGGAGGTTGGGGTCACACACTGGGATCTCACAGGGCCAGCACAGGGAGGTTCTGTGACACCTCCTCCACAGCCACACTGAGGATTTGCCTGAAGTGTCATACTGCCATCCCCACCCTCCTTGAGACTGTCCCCCTAAAGGCACTTCAGGGGCTCTGCAGCACAACATGCATGTCCTAAACCTGAGCCTTGCCCAGAAAAGCCCGACTGCTATCCAAGCACAGTGACCAAGCAGTGACAGCTCTGCACTACCAAGCTCTGACACTGTTACTGCCTGGCAACACCAGGAGATCCACAGTCTCTCCAAATCTGTGATTTGCTGCAGCCTGAGCCTGGAAAGCTGGTCCTGAAGCACAGGCTGTGGGGCTTTTCCAACAGACCAGCCACCTCAGTGCTGTCCCCTGGCCCATGAGGTCTCCAGGGATGTACACACGTCACGACACGCCACATTTCAACTCTGGTGACAAGAGCCCAAGAATGGGTTAAGACCCACAACTGTCCCTGCCCTGGGAACAGAAAAGCAGCTACAGCAGCATCCAACAACCACTAACAGCGTTGAACAAGGACAGAGAAACCTTCAGCAATGCCTAAAGGCATACTCAAAACTTCAGGCTGCTCTGGAATGATCCAGGACCTTCCAATTCCCCAGCACATCAGCTCTATCAGCCCTCCCAAGGCTGCTCTTGCCTCCCCAGGGCCAGGAGATGAGAAGCACAGACTGCAGAAGAGGTTGGACAGCATCTGCTTCCTGAGCCTGGCACCTGGGCAATCTTCCAACAGCAGGACAAGCCAAGGGCACACCGCAGCCTCCTCAGAGCACAGCACGGGCAACCACAACCCAGTGGAACCATCACTTACCTATGGGATACTTGTGCTTGTCGGTGTCGATGCCAGCATAGACCACCCCTCCGAAGAGGTCGTACATGACGGCTGCCAGGGCCTCTGCGTTGAGCATGCCGTGCAGGGCCCCCACAAACACCGTCTTGCTGGGGTCCAGCCGCTGCGAGGGGCTGCGCACGAAGTTGCTGTCGGCCAGCACCCAGGGGATCACCTGCACCTGCAACCAGCAGCACCCCTGAGCCTCAGACCTGGCCCCCAGCTGCAAATGTCATTTGTTATCTATTGCTGCTCAGGGTCCACATCCATCTACTCCAGATACCTCCAGAGAACTCACAAGGGGACAAAACCAACTCTGCTTCCGGCCAAACTGGAACCCAACCCAGCGGTTCCTCGGGGGTGGCAGCCAGAGTACAATCCACATCCCTCCACCTGCATTTATGGCCCAGTCAGGTACCTCCCAGCACAGGAACCCAATGTTGGAGGGGGCCACTGGAATACCACCCATTGCCAGCTCCATCTGCAGCTCTGCAGCTGATGGAGGGCTCTGGAGAGAAGCTTCTGGCAGAACTAAATCAACCAAGCACGGAAGCTCTGCCAATTGACACACACCAGGGGAGCTGTCTAGAGCACAATTAGTTTGTGCCTGTCTAGATTAAGAGCTGCATCTCCATCCTGTAACTCCCTGAACTCGGGCAGTTATCTGTGATCTGAGGACACCCTTTCCCATAAGCCCAAATGGAGCCTCTGGCAGCCCCAGCACCCCCAAAACACAGGTCAGCCAGCCAAGGCCACACTGAGGAGCAGCCTGGGATCCAAAATCTCTGCCTGCTGAGGGGGAGTTACTTGTTCTGCAAGCAGAGGAGGCCTGACAAAGCACCTGAGGGATCCCACTCTGCTTCTGCAAGCAAGGGTGTGATGGAAGCAGTACAGAGCAGTCAAATCCTTGTTTCCATGCTCTGTCCCAGCTAGCTGAAGCCTGAAGGCAGAGTCTGCCACCAACTCAGAGCTCCAGGTTGGTTTGACATCAGCTGTTGTGAGGGACACAAACACCGAGCAGACACATCCCTACCACAGGCACAGAGCAGTCAAAGCCAGCACGCCTTCAGCTGCTGTTCCAGCCCTGCTTCCCTTTCCCCCAGGGATGTCCCTCTGCACCCCCTGCTGCCACACCAGGCTGCTCTCCCAGCTCTGCTCACCTCTTTGCAGCGCATCCTGCGGCTGGACATCTTGAAGTAGTACTCACTGAGCCCGTCGGGGCTCAGCAGGTCCTGGGAGCAGGCCTGGAGCAGCGCACGCACCGACTTCTCTGACTCAAACACCAGGTAGACGTAGCCTTTGGAAGGGAAGGGAAAGAAGCAGCTGTTAGAGCTGTGGCGGAGGAGGAACAGATCATCCCAGTTTGCAGACATCCTCAAAATCACTCCTGGGTGCCACCTGAAGTATTTGTGTGGCAGCTCTTGCTGTTCCCAGCAATATTATCCTCTTAATATATAAGCCAAGCTTGAAGAGCCCAAACCCAAAGCTCAGCACGAGGGGCAGGATGCCCAGGGCCATGTGGGCCACTGTCCATCATCCAAAAACCACACTGGGACATGCCAGGTGGGCACCACCAGCCTGGCCACAATGAGGTCTGCAGAAAAACAGACCCTGCTATATATTTAGGATGGCCTGGCTAAAATACAGTCCAGGGTTAAATAAAGTCCCTTCCACGGATGCCAGTGCTCTACCTCACACTGCTCTGGCGACTGAATGAGGCCATCAGGCACTACAGGGCCTCCAAACCAGCCACTTCCTACCCTGTGGCTAATTCCTGCTTACACAATATGCCAGCCCAGCTGCACATGCTGGCAGTGGGATCAGCAGCTGCTCCAGAGCCACAGCCCTACATGGAGCTCCCAAAACACCCAGAGGGTTCCCCCAGCCCACAGTTCTGTCCCCACACTGCTATGGATGGGTGAGGAGGCTGGGTTTGGGGTGCCAGTGCTCTGCAGCCCAGGTGCAGACCCAAGTGAGGGCAGGACATGACCCCAGGTGCTCTGTACCAACCAGTCACCAGCATGCAGCTGTACCATCCCAGCATCCGTGCTGTAACATAGCATGGGAAAAAAGTAACCCTACCGTGTTCGCTATTACCTTTAGGCATATTACCTTTGGGAGGACAGCGTGGGTGTTTGCCATCCTTACCAGGCCACTCCACACTCAGGGAGCCAAAAACACGGAAAGTGTTGATCAGCCCAGCTGCAGAGAGAAGCAGAGGGGTCAGTGTCCCCCACAGAAAGCTCCATCCTGCACCCTCCCAATACCAGCCCCCAAGGCCTTGGTGTGGGGCCTTGCTTTCCAGGGCTGCTCACCTTCTGTAATGTCCCAAGGGACTCCTCCCAGGAACACCTTGCAGGAGTAGACGGGGTTCTTGTAGTTTCGGGGAGGCAGCTGCCCACTCCAGGTGCAGGTTGCTTCGTTCACAGCTTGTAGAAAACACCAGTAATACTTAATACAGGATCATTTCTTTCCCACTCTCCCACATCTCCCCATCTTCCCCAACTACAGGCTGAGCAGAGCTGCACAGCCACAGGCAGCTGCCCTGTTCTCTCAGCACACAGAGCCAGAGTCAGGCTTGGGCCTGGAGCAAACTCTATGCTCAGCCAGTGTCTGCACAGATGCCACCAGCCCCCCCTCAAGTGTGGGACTGTCCCCTGGTCCCCTCCCAGCTCACCTGCTGCCTGCCGATGAAGCCGAGCTTCTCTCTCAATACTGAAGGGATCCTCCGGAGAGTCCAGAAGATCCCAGGAAGGCCACGCAGATGCTCCAGGCCATCTTTTCGATGCACTGGCCGGGGAGGAAGTTACTGCAGCCAGGGCAGCTTGATCTTGATCCAGCTGGGATCCCACTCCCATCTTCAAGGGGTCTCTCGACACCCCACTGAGAGGCAAGAAGGGCAGAGGAGGGGATATGCGAAGGCTTGACTGCAAGAGAAAGGCCATGTTGAAATCCAGCTCTGAGTAAGAGCACATAATGCCAGTGGTGAGGCATCACACTGGGGCCCTGCCCTCACCCATGGCAGGAGAGGGAGCCCTTGGGGATCTCCTGAGACCCTCTGAGGCCCAGCAGAGGCAATAAGGCAGCAACCCAACACATCCTGGCACCCTAGGAAAGCCCAGGGCCATTCTCCACTGAAACCATGCCCATGATCAGTAGCAGGGATCATTAAGCAGGAGGCACTTCAGAGACCACCAAGCCAACAGCTACCCCTGGCTGTACAGCCTCAAGAACAGCATCACCCCCAGGGAGCACCAGCCTCAGGCTCTGTGCTGTGCCTGCAGTGGGCAGGGCTTGCTGGAAGTGCTCAGGGACTCTGCAGGCACCAGCTGGATCTCATCCTCACAGCCCAGCTCCAGGGCTGCCTGACCAGGCAGCGAGCACCATGCACCACAGCTCCTCCCAGGGCAGGAGGAGGGAAAGCTGGATTAATGGAACAGCAGGGAGGCAGGATGCTGCACAGCTCGGTGCCAGCTGCGCTGCGGATCTGTCCCTGCGCTGCCACGGCAGCCGCCCACGCCAGGCCCTGCTCAGAGTCCTGCCCTTCACAAACAAGGCCAGCACAGAGCCCTGCACCACCTGCCACCAGCACTGCCTGCCTGCTGCAGTCACCCAGCACATCCTGATCCGCCAGGGTGCATCACAGCAGAATCAACCCCACATCCAGTCAGGTCTGTCCTTCACACCCACCCCAACACAGGGGTCAAGGCCATGGCAACACCACAGCAGAGCCTGAGCAGCTCCTGGCTTTACCCTCCTGTGCCAAGGCCAGGCCATGCAGCAGCACCCCAGAGCTGGCTGGAGCCAGGCTGCCCTGCTGGCACCCAGAGCTGCCACTTGCACCCAACCACAGACCCATCAGAGCAGACTGGGGCAGCCAGCCAGACACTCACTTGCTCCCTGCCTTTCAAATTTAGCTGTGCTTTAGGGAATGGGAGCAGGCCAGACCCAGTTTGCTCTAGAAGAAACCGCCCTGAGATGGAGAAGTGCAGTCAAATGGGAAGAGCAATGAAAGGCAAGGACAGTAGCTCCTCAGAAGTCCAGGCTGGATCAGCCACCTCCCTGCTGGGATCAGGGCACAGACACTGCCCTGCCTCACACCAGCTCAAGCACTCAAGATCCCTCTGGGAGCTACTGTAACCCAGTAGGGCTGCAAGCACAGACCCACAAAGCCAAAATATTAGCTTAGAAGAAAAAAAATATGAGGATACTGCTGGCTTGTGGTGAAGGACTGTATGAGCAGCCTTTCTCCCAAGCCCTGGGCTGTGCCAGTGTGTGCACAACGGCTCCTCCCAGCATCCCCTCCCGTTCCTGAGCAGGCAGGGCTCTGGCTGGCAGCTCCACTCGGCTGTTCTGTGCTCCCCAAAAAACACAGCAAGACCCCAGGAGCCAAACTTACAATCAAGTCTGAGAGGTGGTCAGAACCAGAGCTGAACCCACTGGTGTCCGAGTCCGAGGGGCTGCTGGAGCGGGAGTCCAGGAGGGAGCGGGAGTTCCTCAGCGACGGGGTGGAAAACTTTTCTGGCAGGTCTGAACCAATGGGGTCTAAAGGCAGAAAACCCAGCGGGGGCTTCCCCAGGACGTTCCCAAGAGGGTTACTCAGCATGCTGAGAACTGCAACAGAGAGGGACACAGTCTGTCAGGGCTGCAGCACAACACTGCTCCTTCCTCCTGTGGCCCAGGAGGCCACCGGGCTCCTGTCAGCCCACAAATACCATGTCTGGGAGGTGGCACCTCTGGGTGTTTGCCATCACTTGGGCCATGGTGCTGCACAGAACTCACAGCAGCCTGTGTGGCTGACAAACATGAAGGTGGGTTATGAGAGAGATTGGCCAGGAGAACCCACTTAATGTGGGAGAAGTTCAGAGATCCCACATCCCAGATTACAGACCTCAGAAGTGCTCTGGGACAGGGCCCTCTGCCTAGTCCAAGCCACTCCCTGCCACTTGTCCTGGAGCAAGCTGGGGCTCAGGGGGCAGCTCCCCAGGGATGGGGGCACACAGCAGTGGCAGGCACACCTGCCCACCAGCAGGAATTTTCATGCTCAGAGGTGGGACACTGCTGCCAGCATCCCTGCCAGGAGCTGGCTGTGGGCAGCCAGGAGGGTGCCAGCCTGGGCTGCTGACAGAGAGGCTTCACTGTCCCTGGTGTGTGTCCACAGCAAGGCTGCCTGGTCAGGCCTCTGTCCCAGAGCCTGCAGACAAGGATGCGTCAGACTGCTTCCCTCACACTGCAGGTTTTCCTCCCAACTGAGGAGAATCCTGGAAAATTCCTCCCTACAAAGAGAGTTGCTTCTGAGCAGAGGGACCAGGCCATCCAAAGGTCACAAAGTCACATCCTGGTCAGTGCTGTGGGGGCAGCTGCCACCCACAAGGCGAGGGAATGTAGGGCAGGGATCCCACAGGGGCACACCACCAAGCAGTCTATTCAAAAAGAGCAAGTCTCAGCAAGCTGAATGCGTACCAGAACCAAATGAAAAGAGCAAAGCATTCAGAAATGGTTTTAATTATTCACAGGCTGCAAAACAAGGCAGCTTGCCCTGAAGCTTTCGGTTTTCAGCAAAGCAAATTTGGGATCCACTCGAGATCCTCCAAGCCCCACCTGATCTCAGCAAGCTGAACCATGAGGTTTTAACCCAGATTTTCAGCAGCTCCTATGCAGGTGAGGATTAACAATCCAAACCACCAGCCAAACCAGAGAGTGACAGCACCATGGTGCTCATGCACACTGTGGTCAGACACCAGGACAGCGTGGTGTCAGCGCCAGGGAGAGCTGCTGAGCACAGCTGAGGCAACATGCTGGGATGTCCTTATCCCAGACTGCATTATCCAGGGGCACACCTGCTGTGAAGCTGGTATCTCCAGCCCCACACCTGGGGAAAAACATCACCACCCCAACAGTACACAGGTACAGGTGGGTCCTTGAAGTATCTCCCTCAACTCAAGGCAGAGACCTCAGCAACAGCCACAACATCTTCCCACATTTGCAGTGCCTTATCCCTGCAAGATTCCCCTATTCTGGCTACATCACAGGACTAGGAACTCACCTCTGACCACACTGAGAAAGGGACCTCCTGCCCCTTGCTCTCCTGGCCAGGCAGTACCTGTGTTCACACCCAGCCCTGCAGCCACAGGAAAATACCAGGCAGCCTGGCAGTCCTTACCTGGGCAGCAGCAGCCCTGGGACCGAGGGAATGTGACACAGCTGGGGAGGAGATGCTCCCTCCTAGTCACAGCTCCGAGCAGGGCACAGCATCTCCCAGCCCCGGCAAGCCGCACTTGCTGCTCTGCTGACTTCTCTGAAGCCACGTGATGTGTTTAAAAATACAGCCGGCGTATTGTTCTGGGGAGACAGCTGAATCTGTCCGACAGGCTCCAAAATCTGATTAGTCACTAAACAGCACAAGAGGCAAAGCAAAGCAGCTGATCCCACAGCCCGAGCCTTGCTGCCAACAAATGCTCCCGCGCTGACACCCTCCTCCTGGCCCAGCCAGTGAGGGCCGTGGGTTTGGAACGCCGCAGCCCCGTGCTGACCCCAGCTGCACAGCATTCCAGAGAACCTGGAGCAGCTAATGCCAAGCAGGCTGCTACCAGATAATGCTGCCCTGCCCTGTATCTCCTGGTTAGCACAGATGTGGAATCAGAACTCTATTTAGGATGCCACAGCAAGGGTTTGGGGCTCATCAAGAGCTCCCAGGGGCATTACATGGTCCAGCTGCTCTGCCCTATTTATGACATCCTCATTTCTGCCACCACATCCACATCTCTCCCATGATTTCTCAGCTCTCACAGCAGCTACAAAACCAGTAAGGCCAGCATAAGCACACTGAAGTGGCAGCATTAGTGCCCTTCAAAAGGATCTACTGTCTGGGCATTTACCACCACACAAAACCCTGCCAGCTTCAACTGCCCCAATCCTAACCTCATGTCCTGGAAGTGCTGACATCCTGCTGTTAGCACGGATGGATTCCATCCAGTCCAGCAGCTCTGACAGCTCTGCACTGGCAGCACTTGATTACACACTCTGCAGGACAAACTGAGCTTGTGGGAGACCCCACATCACCCCAGTGGGCCTGACTCAGCTCCACCTGGTACCCACAGCCCCCCACAGGGACACTGGGAGGAAAAGCCGTGAGTCAAACTCAGCCTTTCCTCTTTTACCCTTGCTCAGTGACCAGGCTGTGGGCCCTGATGCCAAGCTGTACAGGTAGCCTAGGAAACACCTGCATGAGAAACTCAGATCTTATTCCTCAGCACTATCCCAAAGGCATCCTGATCTAACTCCCTGGTCCAACCCACCAAACCCCTCCTGAGGAAAGGGGCACAAGAGCCCAGCACAGGCTGCCCACCTAAAAAAAGCCTTCAAGGCACTGGGGCCACACTTCTTCCTGAGGAGTTGGCCTTGTTTCCCCATCCAAGCAGACAGCTCATGTAAGGAAAAAATCATTCCCAACACACATGCAAGATGCATCAGCAATTCCTGGAGTTAAGAGCATCCCTTAAAGTCCCAAAGTGAAACAGCAAGTATCATGGAACTACTCAGGGTAAGAAAAGAACATGAGTGCAAAGAAGTATTTTTCACACCTAGAGGGGAAACTTTAACTTGGGGGGGTCAACGGGATTCCCATTCACCACTCACACACCAAGAGCTTCTGGAACTTCTGCTGCCTCTGCTCAATGCAGCAAGGGAGGCACATGGCAGTGCTCCTCTGCAGGGGACAGCAGAAAAGGAGGCTTTTAATAGAATCTGGGCACTGACTGGCACTGACTTTTGACTCGCTGCTGCAGCTCCAATGCCTGACACAGAGGCAGCTCTGCTCCATCTCTGGGCATGCCAGCCCAGCACTGGCACCTTGGGGCTCTGTGGAACAGCCCTGACACCACAGGGCACTGCCAGGTCCTGGCCACAGAGGCCACTCCCTGGAGAAGGAGCATTTTTACATCAAACTGCTCCCCTCTTCCTTAGCTGAACTTTCCCTAGTAACTGCTGTTTGGATACACCATTATTCCTGCATCAACCCAGGGCCCCTAAAGAAGCCCAGGGGAGCATGCTCAAGACTCTCAGACCCATCACACCTGAGCCAGGCACTTGACAGAAACAAGCAATGAGCCCACAGTGCTGGTTTCAACTCTTGAGATCATCTCTACCTGCTGACCCCAAATTATCCTTTAAATCCCACTACCAAGCACTGAACTACCCCACTGAATGTGAGTTTACACTAACAAGCAGATCCAGCACCAGCACAAGCTGCAATTCAGAGCACACTCTGGGAAAGTGCCCCAACAGCAAGATGTCCAACCCAAGCACTAAGAACAGCTTTTACTATTCCATCCACCAGTGAAGACATGCAATCTGAGCACCTGCCCAGGACCCTGGAGCACACAGTTCTCTGTACACTGCAATTTGCAGCCATTTGATATGTAGACCTTCCTAGCAGCTTTGCCCATGCCCATTCTGTAAGACATGAATATAAAGATGAGCCCCAAGGATTACTGGTGGTGGCAGCTCAGGCAAAGAAGAGCTCTGGGAAATAACCACTATGCTGGTGACAGATGACAGTTTATTGCCTTGGATAACACCTTAAGAGCAGAATGATCATTTAGGTTGAAAAAGACCTCCAATATAGAGCTCAACCTTTGACCCATCACCACTTTGCCAGCTAGACCAGAGCACCAAGTGCCACATCCAGACATTTCACCTGGAGCATTCCCTGAGTTTATGCCTGGTGGACAGAGCTGACCAGAACCTCAGCTACCTCCACAGTGCCCTTTGAACAAAATGCTTCAGCTCAGCTCTGTGGGAGACCACCCAGCCACCAGCATACAGATCAGTGCTGCCACTCTTCACTCCCTGGTGCATCAGTTTAATCAAATTATCCTGAAACTGAGTCCTGCCCAGAGCAAAAATCTCCCTTATCCAGCAGCTGCCCAGGTCCTTCCACTCCAGTTCTTTCTCCACACTCAGAATATCAGTGGGAGCTCCCTCATGGCTGAGAACAACACTTGCCACAGGGGCCTGGAGACACACAGAGAGTGGGCCAAGGACCTCCTGCTGCAGGAGCAGCGTGCCAGGCCCAGTCCCTGAGCTGCCAGCTGTGTCTGGCACCCACAGACTGTGCACAGGCAGCTGGACACCATCCTGGCCACAGCCCCAGGGCCAGAGGAGCACACACACTTTCAGAAGTAATGCTCTGGAGATGTGTTTCAGCTTTTAGAAACTCACTGCAGGGCTGAGAAAGCCTACTTTGAGAAGGCCAGGACCTGTCTGAGCAAGGCTTTACCTTGGTCACCTCTGCAGCCTGGCACCTCCAGCAAGAGGGACACTGCCATCTCCAGAAGTTTATCTGCTCAGAGATTACTCAGCACAAGAAGGATGGCAAGGCTGTTAAGACCTCCCCCTGCATCCACCAACTACTACACAGGCTGGAAGTCCATCCTTCTGCCTGGATCTCCTCACAGAACAGGAATGCTCTCTACCAGGAGGAAGAGCCAGGTTTCGGTGACACCTGCCATGCCCAGAGGCTGCAGCACCATATTCACATTTGGGGCAGGGCAGCAGAGGAGAGAAGCAGTGTGATTGAGGCCCTGGAGACTGAATACAGTGCACTTTCTTTTGTCATGCATCAAATAAGCCTGTAAAGTTAAAAAAAAAAAAAAGCTAATGTCCTAAACAACAGCCTGCTGCAATTCCAGAAAAACAGCTCGTCTGCAGTTTTTACCACCCAGCCAAGCTCTGCCCTGGTGGGGTGGGAGCAAGCTGAATGTTTTAGTCAGCCAAAAAGCAGCACCTCCTACAGACACTGAGAAACTCCGTGGCAAGAGAAACATTTGCATGTCTGAAAAGCAAATGGGCACCTCAACCAGCTCCTACAGCTGTGGTTCACCAGTGACACAGCCAGACAAGCTGCCAGGGTGAGCAGCTTGCCCTCCTCACTCACCAGCACCAAACAGCTCAAAGCTCATGGCAGGGAAGGGGTGACCAACACCACAGTCTAATCCTAAATTTCAGCACTTCTCACCTGCAGCTGTGGGACCTGGAGCTGCCTGCAAGGAGCCTGCACAGGAACACTGACTGAAACAGCAGCAGCTGCAGTGGCAGATGTGGGGCTGGAGCACACGGGACAGTGACAGGCTTTGCTTGGCACAGGGAAGGCAGACACTGGATTCTCCCGTTTACCAAATTCTCACAGGGGCACAAAAAAGTCAAGGAAAAGCTGCAGCAAGAACAGTGACACAAATTTCTTCCTCTTAAGTGGAGCAGCCATGGGATAAGGCCCAGAGGTGGAGGGAACCGTGTCCTTTGAACCCTGGAGCTCACCTGAGCAGCAGACTGGATACTTCCAGAGGATCTGCCCAGCTCAAATCCTCCAACTTTCATTACATTCCCATTACGCCACTGAAAAAACAGTCAGTGCTGTTACTAGAGGAGCCATGCAAAGTCCAAGGCACACTGTCCTCTCCAGGTTGTAACACCACAGAAGCCCCAGTAATCTTGAGCCAACTGCCAGCTCTGGAGAAAAGCAGCTCCCAGAACTGCAGATGTAATCAAAGCAGCAGCAAACACCATCTAAGTAGGACCTACAGCACAACCAATTTTTTTTCCCTGAACTACAAAAGAGGAACCTCTGCCCTCACAGATTCTTCATTTGGGGCAAAGAAAAACTGAAGATACACTGGCAGCTATTTCTGGTTTGCTAAGAAGGGGGCAGGGGAATAAAAAAGGCAGCATGATCCCACAGCTGAACCACAGAATTAGACTCAGGACACCTGAGGTCTATTCTTGGTTCTGACACCAACATGGTAAGTCACTTGCCCTGAAAAATGGAAACAGCAGCATAAGTGGGAACAAGTAGAAGATTATTGCATTAACATCTGAGAGCACTGGTCCTCTGCTGGCACTGAGAGCAGGGTCTGGCTGACAACAAGGCTCACAGCTTCCTGAGGCAGGGAATTTACTCCTGTGTGTTTCTAGGAAGAGAAAACAGCTGCCCAAGGTAAATATAAAAATCAGAAAAGACAGCTAAAATGCAATTCAGGATTACAAGTGCCCAGGTAATTGCATTCACTAAGCAGGCTGCCACAACCACAGTTGTCTTTAAAAAGATCAGAACACTGAAATACAGCAGGTTTTAACATGTATCAGTCCCAGAGAGATTTAAAAGCCAACATATTCAGGTCAAATTCTGCACAACAAGCATCATCTTTGCAAGCCTCAAGAACAAACACTTCTATATTTAAGTACCAAACTCCTCTCAATTATCTGCTGCAACATCTAGGGTGCAAACTGTGCTGTGTGTGTTACCTGACGTGATAACAAGGGTGAGTGACTCACCCTCAGCAGCATCACAGTTTGGGGGTGTCAGGGCCAGGATACACCTTTAGAAGGGGGGACTCTCTGAAGGGGGCAGGGTGTTGGCCAGACCCCTTTGCAGGCTGCAGTGAAGGAAAAACAACTGAAAAAAAGACAGACTTTAGTCCCAAACTCCATTTGCCTTGGGAAATGGCACACAAGCCTCACTGAGGCCTTCAGCTGGCATAAAGCCACTGCCAGACTGGCACTCCCAAACCCCACCAGTGATGCAGGCTCCCAGTTACCTTCCAGAGGTCTGCACCCCTCAGCATCACAGCTTGGGAGTTCGCCTCACCTTCCCCTCCACAGTCTTGGGGAGAAAACCAGGCAGAGGGGCCAGGAGGGATGTCCCCATGGCCATCTCACATGTGTGGCACCAGCTGCTGTGCCCCAGAGCAGCCTCTGTGCTGGCAGCAGCACGGACAGCACCTGTGATTCAGCTCTTTTGCCATCACCTAAGGGACCAGGCACAGGGGAGCAAGCCTGCAGATGGGGATAGAAGGTGCAGCCCAGGTTGGAGATGCCTTGCCCAGTGCCCCAGCCCTACAGCAGCACCACTCAGCCTCAGTGCAGTGACAGCTCAAGGACTGCTGCATCCTTTGGAGGGGGATGATTCCCGAGCCAGCTCAGGGGAGGTACCACTTAACAGGGTGTTTTGTGGGAACAAGAGGCAGAATTCATATCTGGAACCCCCTTGGGCTACATCATTTCTGCCACCCTCCAGCAGCTTTCCTACCCTGCTCTGAGCAAGAGCTGGACTGGATAACCTCAACCTTCCAACAGGAGCTGCCCTAAAAACCCCAGCCTGCCAAGAGCACTGCAGGGAGCCCACAGCTCTGCCACAAGCACACTGGGAGAGCAGGTCCAAAAGCTGCTCCCTGCCCAGCTCCATGTGGAAGCAAGCACTCATGTCAGCACGTGCTGTAGAGTTTGCAGTAAAGGCAATGAGTCAAAAACACATTCAAGACCTCTTCTGGAAAGCTCCCATGCTCCTGATGGAGCTGCAGTACAGCCTTTTGAGCCTGTTCTGCCCAGCAAGGAACCCCCACATCCACTGCTTAGACATGCAGCAGTGCAAGGGCTGGAGGAAAACCTCATCTCTCATTTGACTGGTGCAATTTTGGGGATGAATCCTACTCCAGGCCAGGGTTTGCACACACTAAACCACTCTCCCTGCTGCTACCTCCATATCAATCACAGCAAAGACTAAGCCATGAATTGCCTGGGGCAGTTCAGACCCACCAAACAGCAGCTCCAACGCTCTCTCTGGAAGGGAATGTGCCTTTTAAGCCTCAATTCCAGAGTGAGCCAAGAGAAATGTTCTCCAAATCACCACTAAACAGTGCCACAGGGCTGCTCCAGAGGCCACAATCAAACACCCCTCCCTGGCAGAAGCCAAGGGGAGGGTTTTGGGTGGCACATGCCTGCTCCCACAAGCTGCCTCCAGCATAGGACTGGAGCTGCCCTGACCCACTTCAGGTCTGGCTGGATACAAGCAGAGATGCTGGTTGGGTTCCTGTTCCAGTTACTCCTCTATTTGCATCTTCTGTTTTACAGCATCAGCGCGGATAAAAATAAATCTGTTTTAGGAGAAGCTGCTCAAATGGAAGCTTAAAGAGTTGGACTGAGAGCAACTTCCTTTAGAAACCAATTGCAAGCTCAGGTTTGATACTTCTTTTACTTATTTGATACATATTTTATTCTCTTAAGGATCAAATACTGCCGCCACATGAGCAGTGTGCAGCTTTTAAGTGCTTCCCACTCCCAGCACGGGTGGCTGGAGCCAAGCACTGAGGAATCAGACCACTGAGCATGAGCAGCTCTTACAGAAACACGTTCAAGGAACAAGTGCCCATTAAGTACCCACATCGAGTAAATCCTTAGAAGAGTGCTACAAGCACTAGGATGGCATGGGACAAGCTCTTAGTAAGGCTGTCTCAGGTACTCCTGGAAAACCAGCACCGAGCAGGAGACCCAGAGAGCCAAACCAGCTCCCAGCTGTGTGCCTTTACACTGTTATCATCCACAACCTTCACACAGAAAGCAACACCACATCTCTGCTTCCAGCACTACAGTCTGAACACCAGCAAGCTGCTCCCAAAGATCCAGGCTGCTGGAAAGTCTGTCCTCCTTTCAAGGGAACAAAGCATGCCAAGAACATGTAATTCAGGACCACCACCAAAACTCTGGATACCTATTTTCCTGAACCAAGCACAGGTCCAGGGTCAGCAGGAGCTGCCCTTCCCTCCTCAACCCCACAGGACAAAGGAACATTTCACTGAGTTTCCTAGGCATACTTGGGCTTACATGGAAGTAAGCATCACCCAGGTGAAGTGCTCTCCCCCCTCACCCCAAGCACCCCTTTCATTACAGAGCAGGAAAAATCCTCCTCGGATATTTTGATGCCAACCTGGTGTTGTCCAGACACTGAGCTCTCCCATCAGGATGCACCTCTGAAATATTTCTCTAGCATAAGGAGAAGGATTCACACACCGCCAAGCTGGAATACACACGAGCTCAGGACACACCTAGGTCAGCTGAAACCAACTTGTCCAAAAGACAGCAGGAAAAACAGCAGGGAGAGACCTGGACATGCACAAAGGAGAGCTCTATGGAGCTTGGCATGGGTTAGCCAAGCAGCAAATTAAACAGATGGAGAACTGGAGACCCAAATCCTCTGCCCCAAGCTCTGCATCCAACCACTCAAACCAGCAGCTTGAGGAAAGCCAGTTATTGCCATGCTGTATCTATAAACAGCCACCCCAGGCTGAGCAGCAACTCTCCCCTGGGGGGCTCAGGTGCCCTCCACCACGCACAGCATTTGAGGACACTGAAAACAGCCTGACCTCGGGGAGCAGCGTACGAATCCCTCCTGCTGTTATCAAGAAGAAAGGCAAGGAGTCCATGACAACAACCGTTCTTCCTGTGCAACAGGTCTTTTCTTTCATCTTTCAGATGGGGCTTTGCCTTGAAGACTTCAGAGAGATTCATGCTCTGAGGCCTCACTATCTGCCAGGCAACACACAACAGACTGCCCGCAGCTCCAGCCTGGCAGATTTTAAGCAACTACAGATAAGCAAGCTTATTGCAAAAATGAGTTGCTGTGCTCTGGGAAGCGGAAGAGCCAAGGGCTGGAAAGATTCAGCAGCATTTTCCTACCATGGGCCATTTCCCCAGAACCAGAGCAACAGGAGCTGCAGCTGTGCAGGCTGGAGAATGAGACAGCAGCAGCCACCCCGCAGAGGGCACAGATGAGGCTGGAGCTGCAGTCTCAAGAGCAAATCCAAGGAAAAGCTCAGATCTGTTGCTGCACCAGCAGCTTTAGGGTCACACAACAAGCAGAGAGGCAGATGCAGCAAGGTGCTCCACCAGATGCCAGCAGAAAGACCTTACCTCGAGAGCCCAACATCCTCTCCAGAGGACCTGATCCTGCTAAAAACACTCCCAGGTTAGCACTGCAGACTTAGTGTTAACAGACTGGTTTTAGGATGATTTCCCTGTGGGCAAGTCTGCTGTCCCACATAGGGACAGCTCCCAATGTAGGGCAGGACAGACCAGCCAGACCGAGCAGCTGCCATGCAGGCTGACAGCCAGGCAGGGAGACCCAAAATCTGCACACGGATCTGCTGTGCTCTGCTGCTCTCCAGGCAAAAACTGGATCAAGACCCCATTTGCCTGCACCCCTTGAGAAACAGGGCAGTGAAGGTAAAGGATATCATCAAGGGCAGTCCCACCTCACTGCCTCTGAACTCCAAGATCTCAGCACACCTGGCTGCCTACTGGGAGGCTAAAGACAGGGAAACACGGCCTCAAGAAACACAGAAGGGCAGGACTGCAAGTGTTAAAGGCCAGCTTCCTGCACAAGTCCCTCCCCAGGTCACAGAGCAGGCTGCTGGGACTTGCTGAAGTATTTCCAGCCTGACAGATCTAGTGGCAGCAGAGGGCTTGAGACACTTTGCCGGCTGTGAGACAGCAGTTCCATCCTACAGCCGGGAAGTGCCAGCAGCTCGAGGCTGCAGCAGCCACTGCCTCCAGAGAGCCTCTCCAGGCACCAGCAGTGCCTCTGGCACGCTCCCCAGAGCTCAGCACACGCCCTCTGTGCATTACAGGCCTGGTGCAGAAGGAAAACTCCTCACAAATAACCCTGCCTGGGCGCAAGGGGCTCAGCAGCCCTTTGGGAACAGGGGATGTAGGCAGGACTGGGGCATAAAAAACCAGCCCCACTGCCCTCCAGCCTCCAATCAGCTGGCATGTGCTCCTACTGCACCAAGCTGTGTGGTGACAATGCCCTGGGAGCACAAGGTGACACCAGAAAGCTTTGCAGGCAAAGGTCCTTCCCAAGCTGAGGAAGCTCAGTGCTGGCAGGGACCAGACAGAGGAGAAGAGGTCCCCAGCTCATCAGTACTCAAGCACAGCACTGCAGGGGACCACATCAGCAATATTTTTAGCCTGATTGTTCGCTATTTTGTTGCATTTCCACCCTTCCAGCCACCTCTCTGTGGGTCCGCACAGCTGAGTCACTGCTGGAACCTTCCAAGCGCTCGGGTGCCAGCAGCACAACAGTTTGCTTGGCACTGCCAGCCCTCCCCCATGCCCAGCGCTGCCGCAGCCTCACCTGCCTGCAGGACACCCCCATGGAGAGCCCAGCCCTGCCAGGCCTCAGCAGCGCTCAGACACAGCAACATCCTCTCCATATCCTCCCTCTTTCCATCGCTGCACACACAGGCCAGCTGGAAGCACCAGCCTCTGCCAGCTCCTCAGACCCACAGAGCTCTCAGACACGGGACACTTTCTGTCACCCAGTGTGTTCCACAACCTTTCAGAAAACATTTCTGAACTACAGGCCCTCTGCTCCCAAGGAGCTCCGCTGCCACTCCTGCAGGGCCCTGAGGAAGGGCTAAGGCCCCACAGAGATGGGAGGTGTGGGTGGCTGAAGCAATACAAAGCCGTGCACAGGACCAGCCTTCCACCTCCCCAGCCAGCACCTGCCATCCCCACAGCTCTCAGAGCAGGAGAGTAACAGCAGCCCGGACCATGAAGCACTCCTGGCCCAGCTGCTGCCCGCCTGCAAAGGGAGTGTGGGAGTGAGAAGGAGAACATTGTCTCAGGATCACAACACCACCAGCCACAGGGCACTGGACCCTCTGCACAGCCACTGAAGGCCAGAGGCTGCTCTGTACAAGCAGTACAGCTGCACTTGGGCAGGTCTTACATCCCACCAACTCCCCCTCTGTGCACTAATGGCAATACCAGGAATCAGAAGTGAAGAAGCAGGCCTCTTCAGACAGCACTGGGTGCCATCTTCCACCAGCTGTTACCACATGTGTCACAACCACCCGGTGGGCACAGATCATCAGAGCCCAGGGCTGTGCTTGAGGCAAGATCCTCTCCACAGCTCTATCCAGGCCTCTGCGGCAGGCAGGAGCTCCAGCACAAAGCACTGCAGTCAGTGGGGGCACCTGACACCAGATACACCTTCTGTGAGCAGAGAGGTCACCAGAGCACCTTCAAACCCCCTCCAACTCTATCTCTCTCCTGAAACCAGCAGCCCTTCCACCCCCTTAGCAGTAAATTCCCACCAGCAGCATGGCCCTGCCAGCCCCACCACCCAAGCTCCGAGGCGCAGAGCCCGCCCCGGGCTCATGCCAGCACTGCTCGCCTGCCTGCCGGAGCACTGCGGAGACATCCACGCCTCTGCCAAGGCAGGCTGGCAGGAAGCTGGCCAAGAGAGCTCTGGAGATGGCTCCAGAGGAGCAGGTGGAGCTGGGACACCCGCACCGAGCGGCTGCCCCCACGTGTGACAGCCCTGTTCCGCAGCACGCTGTGCGCCGAGCCCAGCGCCAGGGCTGCGGGCAGCACGGTCACTCCAGGGGATGTCACCTGCTCCAAGCGTGCTCTCCATCCATTAAAGACCCTGTGACACAGGGAACTGCAGGGCTCCAGTCTGCCAACAGCCAGAAGGGGCTCCGAGCAGAGCTGAGGCACCTGGCTGGCCCACTGCACACTAGCAACTTTTCTTTCCTTCCTCCTTCAAGGTCTCAGCTGGCAATGAAAGTACAGGCAGGAGTGTGCGGTATTCCCTGGTTCATTAGGGGAAGCCCACAGGAGCATGTGGAGGTTTGCTCACTGGAGCAGAGCAAAGCTTAATAAAGCTACCGCAGCTGGGCTGCAGGCAGACCTCAAGTGCCCATGCCAGGCCCCACATGCCAAGTCTTGTGGAAATTAAATGCAGAAACTCAAATGAGCTGTGCAGATTGAGCTGTTCAAACTCTGCTACCCCACTAGTACTTTTTTTTTTGCTCTTTTACAACTCATGCAGCAACTCAGGGCTGTGTCCCAGAAGCCCTTCCTATGCTCAGGACAGCACTCCCTTGCCCCTCCAAACATCTACAGAGGCAAGCCCCAAGCCCCACTGCCCAGCTCCCCCAGCCAAGAAGCTCTCTATACTCCTGTCAGCACCAACTCCATGCCTGGGGCCTCTGTGTCACCCAAGTCTGCACAGCGCTGCACTCCCCTTTTAACAAAGCAGCAGCATGCTGCTATAAAGGGATGAGTTTCTGTAGCAACCAGGCTGTACTTGTACAAACTCTGCCAAAGCACTAGATCTTTCCACAGACTGATACTTAAATGAACACACTGTTTGTGAAACTGGTTTTTACATGCCTCAAAGGCTAGCAAGTGAACTCTTCTCTGTTTTACCCCTCTGCTCCAACACCAGGCTGACAGGATGCATTAAGTTTGTGCATGCAACACTCCTTTCTCCTGGGATTTTACAGGGAACGCCAGTGTCTCAAACAGTTAACTGGACCCCACATCACTCCAGGGGGGGCACCCAGCATGCCTGGAATCCCCCAGCTGATCCCAGCTGCAAAAGCAGACAGGAGCGGATCAAGGGGGAAGGGCACATCAGCCAGCAGCGCGTGGCTGCAAGCCCACACCCTGCCCATCACGTAGGTTTGCGCTGGACCAGAAGAGTTAAAACAAGGAGCCATTCCACTGCATCTCCTGCAGCCCACTGCCAGGCACAGCCCGCTATTTCTAGTTGAGCGTGGGAGTGGAGAAGGATCCCTCCAAGTCTCCCACCCAGCCCCAACCTGGCTGAAGTTGTTGGGTGCCAGCTGTACCACACCCCACAGCAGAGTTGGGCAAGCGAGGCTGCCGGGACTTCGGCAATCGGGCACGGAGGGGACCCTCTGCAAGCACACCCCTCCCCACCTGCAGAGCTCCCTGTCACCAGGGATTTCCTCAGGCTGCCGGAGCGAAGTTCAGCCTCACTCCTACCCAGCGTGTTCAGCCTCCTGACACCACACCCCCCACCCACTCCTTCCAAACACAGCAAGAGGGTTTCTCCTCTCCTGGTGAGGTTATTCCTCCAGCAGCGTTACAGCTCTGAGCAAAACAACCCTGGGCACTTCTCATCTGCAGTGAGCTGACAGCAGAGCAGAGGGGGCTGTGGCACAGGCAGCCACAGCCTCCCCAACTCAGCTGTCACATTACACAAGCAGCACGGCTCGAGAAGCCCCCATTAGCCGCCGCCAGCGCCCTGTTACACAAGCACATCGCTCCACGTTAGCTTGAAACCAGCCAAAAACACACACAAAATCCAACAACTGTTGCTGCATGTGTCAGCAGACTCACCGGACTGTGTGCTGGTTTGTGCTGCAGTGTCAGAGTCCTGGGTGCTCCAGGGTCTGTCCCACCCTGTCAGGTTGAGAGACTGCAGGCCAAGGCACAGATCGTTGGTGTCTGGGAGGCCACGGGAAGACTCTTGCGTGGACGTAGGGAAGAGCATCCTGCTTGCCACTGCTTCTTCAGAGCCCTGGATGTCTGCTCGGATGGAGAACAAACAGAAGCTTGAGAGTTCAGGGCTGCTTTTTTCTTTTTAAAGCAGGAGTTTTCCAAAGCATTAAGCCCCAAGCCAGGTCTCGTGTCGCTCTGAAGCCACAGCTCCTGCAACCAGCAGTTGCACCCCAAAAGGGAGGGCTACCATATGTCCAGAATCCAGCCCCCCACCCCCCTCGGCCCCTCCACCTTCCTATCCCGTCTGCATTACTGACTGGGTCAGCATGTGACCAGGCTGCTGATGCTTACTGTGCTGACAGTGACGTCACTCTGCCATGCAAGAGAACTGCATCAGCTCTTACAAAATAAAGGTAAGAAGAAAGGAGAAGATTTCCCCTGACAGACAAGACGGTAGCAGAAGCAAAGAGGAGCAGTTCCAGTAAATCAGGGGAGGCAGGCAGCACAAAGCAGGGCTCGTCGGCACAGCAGACACCACCAGGCTGGAGGCAGCAATCCCCCCAGCAACGACGAGAGCAGCAGCGACAGAGCACAGTTAGTTTTAGTGCTACCCAGCTCTCCTGTCCCCGCCTCCCTCCACCCACAAAACCCAAAAACACTTTAGTCCTGGCCAGCTTCCAGCTGCTGGCTCCGATTCAGAGCCGATGCAAAGCTTCGCAATTCTGCTGGCATAATCTGTTCGGTTGAGCCTGGCCACTGTGCCTCACTGACTCGGCATTGTTTACCCCTGAGTTACAAGGATAACCTTCAACCCCCCCACCCGGAGAGCAGCCCATCGTCCCTGCTCCAGCCCCAGCAGGGGCACATCCCCCTGGTACAGGAGGAAGAGGACCAAGCAGACCCATTTCACATCAGGAATTTTTCATGGCCTGTTTACCTTTCACCCACCGGGTCCCCCCTTTCCCAGCCCTCCCCTCCCTTGCAGGGTGTTCACAAGCCTACAGCACTGGAGATGCGGATTCTCGCCTTGGTTTAAGCCCGTGCCAACAGCCTAAGGAAACGCAGCAGGTTCATAGTCTGAGAATTCCAGTTTAACGCAGGGATCTGGGGGCTGGTGAAACCACAAGATGCTCAGCTGTGCTACCCGAAATCTGAGTCAGAGGGCATTTATAAGCCAACTCCCAAGCAGCAGCAGCTGTCTCCTCCTCCTCCCCCTGCCCCCACAGCCTCCCACTGTGCCATCAGATGTACACCTCACTCCACACACCGCTCCCGGCTCTTCCCCAGGCGCTGCAGTCGCTCCAGTCTGTCACAGTACCCCTCACGTGCAGTCCCAGCCATCCCAGACAGCCCGACAGCGCTCCTGGCCTCCTTTTCCACATCCCATGCCACTCGGATGTCCACGAGCAAAGCCCAGGCAGAGGCTGGAGGCAGCTGGGTAGCCCACATGTGACACAGGCCACTGCTGCCAGAGGCAGGACCCTTGTGAGTCCTTTGGGAGCACCAGCATTCCCAGACCCCAGGGAGGGCACTAAGGCACCACAGGCAGGATCAGAGCATTTAAAACCATCACCTGCTGGCAACCTGTCACCTTCCCTCCTCCCAGCTGCAGCCTCCTCCACAGCACTCCACCAGGATAGCACCCACCAGGCTGTTTCCTACTCCTAGTAGGAAACTAGTACAAGCTGTAGTGCCAATTCAGTCACATTACTACCAAGCACCTGTAACAGCATCTATTCCTCTGACAGCATCACACTGCATCTCCAGCATGATATTGCACTGCATCAATTCTTCCCAGATAGTTTTTCGATGGCTTGTTTTGGACATCTCTAACATAGGGAGGGGAAAGGATCAAGACACAGTGCTCAGCCAACTCAGTTCCCACAGCAACCATAACTTGTCCATATGAATATGTAACATTCCTGCCTTTATGAAAAGGCACAAGTGCTGTGCACAGATCCCTGGCAGCAGGAGACTCCCTTCCCTTTGGGAACCAGGATCTTGCTAGGTCTCAAAAGAATAAATCCCACCAAGCTTCATCTTCTGGAAAGCATGGACACAGAGTACTAACACACAGCAAAACCTGAATCCCAACAGCTTGGATGAAACCCACAACTGAAAAAATAAGGAAAATAGGGAACAAATTTATCTGTGACAGGAAGCACTCACTCTGCAGTATCCAGCCAAGCTTTCCCTAACTATCTGCATTTTTCAGGAAATGAACTGTTTCATTTAATCAAACCAAATCAGATTCAAGTAAAAGATCCATGATTCCCTCTGATTAGTTCAATCCACATTAAAAACAAACTGCCTGCAATCCAGTTACAGCTCTAACTGTGGAAGCACAGAGCAGAATCCAGTCAGATAACCAGCAGTTTTTAATTAGACCTTTTCCCATCGGAAGCCAACAACCAGCCCAAGCTGCTTCCCCTTTAATACTCCCAGCCAGGCTAAAAGACAGATACAGGTCATCCAGGCAAAACATCAACTAAAAAAAACAAAGAACTTGCACAGATTTCTGGATTAGTTATTTTTAAAAGTCAAGAGTCTGGAGATTTGTTACAAAACAATCAATTGTTGTAGGCAGAAAAAACTAATCAGATACTAGAGCAGGAAGAATTAAATTTCTGACAAAAATTCAGTTTAAGAGTCATAACCTCAAGTTATGAATAACTAAATGCCTACCAAATACTAAATAACTTCACTTTGCAATCTGACACAGCCCAACCCAAATGCTTTACTGCAGATTTTTTCAAGCACCAACCACCAGCACAAGCCCTTCCAACCTGGATTTTTCCCTGGAGTTGCCACTGGAAGCCAACCATGCTGGCAGAGGGAGCGGCGCTGTGCTGGGCTCGTGCCCGAGCGTCTGGGAGAGACTGAGCTCCTGCCTCCCAAGCCTGTTGGGTTTGATTTCAACAGCATTATGAGAACAAAGTCCTTAACAAAACACTCCCTTCACTGGCCTTGGAGCAAGTGTCTCTCTCCTGGGTGACTCCCTCCAGGCCTGCCCAGGAGATCCCTGTAGCCAGGCCACACCACGGCACAGGCCAGACAGCGTTCCACACCACTGCCCACATGGAAAGCTGCATTTTCCAGACTTTAACTGTGAGCCCAGGATTTAAGACATTCCAAAGGCTCTAGAAGATGAGGATCTCCAGAGCTCAGCTCTCACAGGCCCAGCCCCTGTCCCCAGCCCAGCCCACACCACTTGAGGCAGGTGAGTTTCCACACAGGAAGCTGGGTTGGGGAGCTCATCTGGTTAAAACCAAGCCACAGGGAGATAGTTTCAAGCCTGGTTCTCTTCCCTGATCTGGTATGCAGCATGGCTGCACCAACCAGACACTTCAAACAAGAAAATATTTAGGAAATTACAGCCTAAGCCTGTGTGGGAAGGATCCACAGGGCCTGGCAGCAGAAGCTGTGATCCACAGGCAGGTTGTGGGTTAAGGGAGCAGGAGGAGCAGAGAGCATGATTCAGTTCCCAGCCCATAGCAGCAGCATCTCTGTGCCATCAGCCTGGAAAGGTGGTGCTTCAACCTAGCACAAAGGGGTTCAGATATTTGAGCCTTCCAGATCTGGGAAGGTCAGCTAACAATCCAGCAAACAGGGTTTTTCTTCCTCTGGGTTTTCTCAGAATGGTTAAGCAAACATGAACCAAGTCAGATCCCATCCCTGCCACCTCTACAGCCAGGACAGCTCTCCCTTTGCTCCCACACACTGATTTTCCATCAGAGCCTGAATACACATGAAACCCCTCCTTGAATGTGCCCTAAGCATCAAGGGCAGCAGAATGATAGGCCCAGCTCAGCTGTAAGCTCTTGTCTCTGACAAAACCAGATTCACCCCATGGACTAGAGCTCTGACCAAGGCTGAACTTTCAAACCAAATCTGGAGAAGCCAGAGGCAGAAGCCTTCAGAAGACAAACAGGAAGGCAGCAGCCAGCAGCAGCACTGCTTTGCCTTTCACGCTTCTCTGCGCCTCCAACTGTAAAGGCTGGGAATTGCATCCCTGAAAATTAAGCCTCTCAAGTGCCTTCTGCACACAAGACAAATATCCAAGTGAAAGCTGTCAGATGAGTCAGTTGTATTCCCAAAGTGCAGTGGAGATCATTAGGGACTTAGGAAAGCACTTGTTCACCATAAACCCACTAGTTTCAAGAGGTTTTTCTGAAACACAACTAAGCATCTCCCCTGTAATCTGAAAAGGTCCTGAAGTGGAGACACTTGCTGCTGCGTGACCTGTTTCACAGCCAGATGAAGGAGTCTGCCTTATTCCATAGCCACAAACACTTGAGCAGCTGGCAAACAGCTACTTCAGAAACCAAGGAAGAGACACTGCAACAGTCTTGCTGCTCTGCCTCCCTCTTCCAAGAGTAACAGAGACTGTCACAGAATTACAGCACCAAAAACCTGAGTGACAGAGCTCAGAACAAATCATATAACTGCTGGATCTTCAGGAACACCACCAGTCTGTGACCATGG
The DNA here is from genome assembly GCF_901933205.1 of Camarhynchus parvulus. Classification (NCBI taxonomy): domain Eukaryota; kingdom Metazoa; phylum Chordata; class Aves; order Passeriformes; family Thraupidae; genus Camarhynchus; species Camarhynchus parvulus. Next base: position 2,165,369 of record NC_044580.1, read on the forward strand.
CAGAATACAACAGCTCTAGGCCAAGTCCCCGCTCTGCAGAACACTGGCCTGGCTTCTATCTGCATATCTGATACAAAACCCAATTACTAGAGGCACTTTCCAGTAGAGAGAAGCATCATGACTGTAGGCAAAAACCTGGCCATGTGACACTTCAAAGGCCAACAAGACCAAGGGAAGTAAGTGTGCTCTTTTTCTGGAGCACAGGTGTGGAATCTCCCTATTCTGGATGTGTACGTGGCATCCAGCACTTCTTTGGGGCAGGCAGAATGGTTCTGCCAGCTTCAGGTGAGCTCCTGCTCAGAGTTTTACTCTGCCTTAGTACCTCCAGGTAAGCAGAGCTACCTTTCGGGTCCCTGCATCCTAGAGCATTTTATTCCCTGATTCAAGACCATGTGTATCAGGTCAGCTGCATCCAGCGCTGTCTGGAATGTTTCCTTGGGGCTGCAGAGGAAGAGCAGAGGAATTTACATTACAGTATCAGAGACACTTTTTGGACGGCTAAACAAGTGATAGGTCATTAAATGACTGCATTTAAGAGCAAACAGGAAGCCGATTTAGTCATCAGCTAGTCTGGGTTTGCATTTGTCCTTCAGTTTTCCTTAAATAAAGCAGCCACAGAGTCATTAAAGCCTGATGGGCCACAACTAACAGCCTTTAAACTTGGCACCTGAAGCCTCTCCTATCCGAAGGAAGTCATTTAAGCATCTCCCATTTCTTCACACAATGGATTGTCAAGTTAGAGCAAAATAATGGCTGCTTTGTTGCTGTTAAATGAGCAGAGCTTAATGAATGAGAGATCAACGTTGCTGGGACATTTGGGGTACCTACATATCTTCAAAGTTCCTTTTAAACAAAGCACTGCCTTCAGCTGAAACCAGCCACAGGTATACAAAAGCTACCGTGGGAGCTTTACTCCCAGCTCTACTACAGCTGGAAGTTGTGCCTACAGTTTAAAAGCTGGTGTATGTAACAGCACCCAGCAAGGCCCAGCTTTAAAGCCTGGCAGCAGGCTTCAAAACCACCCAGCAGCCAAGTAAAGAAATTGTCCTTGTCCACATTCTTATTCAGAGAGGTGATAAACATATGCAACAGCTTTAAAATCACATTCCTTGTGCAGCAGCTGCTCAAGGACAGGCAGCTGCTCCAGCAGCACCACCAGGAGATGCTGACTCCTGCCTCTGTCATGGCCACACTGCCTCTCCCATCTCCAGCATCACACAAAAAGCCACTAGAGGCTAAGGCCTGCACTGAGGAGGTTCTGCCTTTCCCCAGAGAGGACGGAGGCAGCCGGACATGCAGCAGCTGTGAAGCACCACGACCCTGTCCCAGAAGCCACCAGACAGGTTCTACAATGACACCACTGCACCCTGAGCCTGGTGCTTGGAGAGCGCCTGGAAGAGCTACCCACAAACCTCGGGGGGGTGGTCAGCCCGGGCATCCCAACACAGCTGGCTCTGACAAGGAACCAAGCTCACCACGGAGTATCATCAGCTGCAAACAGATCTTTACAGACATCCAGCTGTAGGTGTGACAAGCTGAACCTGCAGCAGCAGTCCCAGAAGCTGAACCTGCGGCAGCAGTGCCAGCTGTGCCCAGAAGGGGATAACACTGCCTGTGTGCATGCAGGAGTGCTGAATCAGCCTGTCCTCTCACATTGCTCAGGCTGCTGCTGGACTGATCCCAGCACGGCCTCGCTGTCAGCCCTGTACAGTGTCTCCACACGTGCTTCCCCAACAGCATTAGTGAAAGGTCACGAACTTCTGCCATCTCTTCTCCACCACGTGTAATCCTCTTAGTGCTCAAAGGGGCTTCTTCAACACAAGTCCAAGCCGGGATAAATTTAGTTTGACCTGAAGATGACAATTGAAAAGCTTGAGGGACAATGAATAGATTAAAGTCCAAGCATTTACTGCTGGATAAAGTCTCTTCCCCAAGCTCTGCCATTTAAAGAGTTTAAGTTGTAAAAAGACAGTCCTTTCACCTGTTATAGCTACTACATTCATGCTGGATCTCCAGATTCATAAGCCTGCCCAAGCAAGGAATTTCATGATCATCTAGTCTAACAGTTGCTCCTGCACAAGTAAAAACCCCACAGACTCAGGAATTCTTAAGAAGTGACTTGACTTGGAGCAAAGACAAAACACCACATGAGATGAAGGGTCTCCGCTCCATTGATCACCTACCCAGAAGTGACTCAAGGGCAAGGCAAAGCAGCTCCAACAACCTGTTCCAGGCTTAATCACCTGCACTATATTCTGCATTTTAGCAATCAGCTGCTCAGCCTTACAGCCATCAGGTGTGAATTTCTGCACAACCCAAGGTCCAGGTGCCAAAGTAACTCCCCCATTTATAGATCACAGATGCCCCAGGATTCACATATTTGCTGACACTGCCAGCTTTTTCATGGAGAAGACTCTCATTAGCAATCTATGAAACATCAGGAGCAGCTCCTGCACTTTCCAGCTCCAAAGACAGGACAAAGCTTGCAGAGCTGCTGCATTCAGGCCCTCCTTACCTACCCAGAGGACCCAGCTCCAACATTAAGGAAACAAGGCTGGGACTGCAAGGACACCAATAACTCTGAGCTGCTGAAGCTTTGGCAGATGCTGACTCATCCATAAATTTACAGCTGATAACTGCTGGCCCAGGTTGCTCTCTTATCAATACCTTCACACTTCTATTGTCCCAAGGCAGCCCTCCTACAGCCCAGCTCAGCAGGGCCCAGTATCCTTTGAGAACTGCAGAATTCTTTCCTCACAACACCGTAAGCATTTGTGTCACTATACAAGGGATTTGACACAAGCTAAAGCCCTCCTGTGTGGATAACTACTGCTGAGCAAGGCTCCCACCCTGCTCCCCAGCACTCACTGGTCAGACTGGTCTTCAGCTGCCCAAGCAGGAAAAAAAGCTGCTTAGGGTGCCCCCAAAGCACAACTTTGGTTTCCCTGCAGCAAAAATAACATTTGCTAGAGGAAGGTCCTCTTTTTTACACTCCAGTGCCAGTGTATTTGCCCTATGAGAGTTCTTCCACAGGACTTATCACCTGAAACAAGCAGTTTAACACCACTGGCAAACTCAAGAGTTTCCAGACAAGGCATCACCAGCAAGATCCTCTCCTCCAGACATCCCTAGGAAAAACCAGAGTAAATGACAAAACACGCAGAGATTTGCAAGCAGCAGGTCAGTAAAAACTCCTACTTCAGTGCCAGGCAAACACCCCCATCCCTCAGAGAAGAGTTTTCAAAGTCAAGTTAAAACTGCTGTGCCAGCTCTTAAGCCCAGACACAAAACCAGAACTAACCCAACACCTTCACATGATCAATCTGCTCTAGCATATCCTTTATAAATCAGGTTAACTTTGGAAAGCTGAAACTTAATCAGGAAATACCATGAACATGTTCTAAGAGTCTATGAAATATTCCCATTCCAAATGGAGTAGGAAGGGCTATAGCAAAGATTTCAACAAGGAAGCCAGAAACAACTCTGTCATTAACCCACTGCAAGGAGATAAAAGAAAGCATTACATTTATTTCTCCTTTATGCTTCCAGTGCATCCAGATCAGGTACAGCACTGGCCACTACTGTGCCAGGGGACCAAAAAAAAAAAAAACAACAAAAGAGCCAAACCAGCTCAGCACAGCAGCAAATATCTAAAAATGCACCACTAACCTGAATGGGTTAACATTCACTACACCATTGCTCAGGAGTAGCCAGCACAGCCTCCAATGCCACTTTACCAGACAGGTTTCAAGCAATGCTGGCCATGGATCCAGCATTGTGAATGGCCTCCAAGCAGGCAATTCACTTCCCCTGGTATTTCTGCAGCGCCAGCATGGGATCACATGGCCAGATCAGCCCCAGGTCCACACTGCTAAATCCTCAAACACCCAGGAGATTAAGCTGCACTGGAAGTCATCTGGTAGCAGTCATTTTGTTAGCCCAGAACAAAGTTGCACTGTACAGGCATCAAACAGACCCACACGGCGTGCAGACACTCATTTAGAGCTTTTTTCCACACCCATTTGATTAAACTAAGATTACCCACCAGGCCAAGGCAGCCCCGTCTCCATGTGACTGCAGAGAAACCTGCTCTGTCCAGGGAACACTGCAAGGTCATCAGCTGGGGAGCTTCAGCCCTTCACTTCCCACTTTGCTTTGGGACCTATCCTGAGGGGTCAATTTGCTTCCAATAATGGCTGAAGTGTTTATTGACCCTACAATTCAGAGGCTGGAGAGGCAAGAGCAATCCCTTTCAAGTGCCCAAATCCTGGTACAAGCAAGCACTGCTGCTCAGAGGTGTGCTGGCAAAAGGAATATCAGGCACAGGTACATTTACTGGCAGACCTGGGCTGCTGCAAAGGGACAAAAGCACGTCCTTCACTTGGATAAAAATAAAGACCAGACCAAACACTCTCTGCTTTGGCACAGAACTTCTGTCTTGAGGCAGCAGAACATGCCCACTCCCCTCAGCCTGGAGGAAACAGAAGCCTGCAGCACTGATTTCATCACACCAAGCTTGCTTTGCAGGGAAGTCTGCACCCACCTGTGCTCTTACATGCATGTTAGCTGACCTGTGGCAAATGTGGTTTTTCAAAACTCTTTTGCAATTTCAATGTATGCAGCAACTCAGCCTCGCTAACCTTGGGAGCAGATGAATCCTGCCTCCAGGAGAGGCAGACTAAAGGAGTCTGCTGGAGGTACTCCCACCAGCAGTTGGCAGGTCAGGCAGGGAGCACTCACATCCTGCCCACAATGACCCACAGCACCACAGGGAGGCAAACAAGCCTTCCCAGGCACCTGCACACCGCCAGGGAATACACAGGGTACTCATTTCAGGCACACAAGCAAAGACCCCCTGGTACCAAGCATGCCAACACCCACACCACTGAGCATCACCACCATGCTGTGTGTTCACCAGGTCCCACCAAGTGCCTCCCCAGCCCAGCAGCCCCCTCCATCACCTGGCAGGGTGTCACATTTGCCTTTTGTGACAGGCGTGGTGCAGACTCCACTGAAATCCAGAGAGTTGTCCAACATGGCATTTATTCGGCGGAAAATATCTGCATTGCTGCAAGTGGAAAGCGCAGGGGCATTCGGGCTATCCCAGCAGTCTTTTATGCTCCTCACAGGATCTTCTTTCTGGTAAAAAAGAACCAGTATGTTTGTCAAATAGGCAAGTACTCAGCTTTCAACACATTGTGGAAAGCCTGGACTGCCTCCAATATTCACATTAGCTTAGGTCTTAGCAACACTCAAACCCAATTCGTGGCATTAAAGAAGCAGTTAAGCAACCGGGTCAGTAATTTGTCAGCAGAGCACACTGGAGCAGACTGCCCAGCACACACAGGGACCAGGGATGGACTCCAGGCTGACAGCCACAGCAAACCAGCTGGGTTGTGAACACAACTCCTGGCTGTTTTTCTCCAGCCCATCACAACACCAGCAAAGATCTGATTAATGAGGGTACACACCTTCTACCCCAAAATCAGTCTCCTGACTCCAAGGGACAAGTGGGATGCTCACGGTCCAGGCAGACACCACAAGGAACCACAGGAGTTCCTACTATGCACAGCAGAGGAGTACAAGGCTCACCTCACTACCCATCATCTTGGAATTCTGAACAGTATCTTGGAATGATCCAAGTCAGCAGCAATCACTTCAGGTTTGCAGAAAAAAACCCAAACAACACTGCTTCCCAGCTAATCAAACAGCCCCAAAAATGCTGAGAAAGGCAGAAGATAAAATCCTGATCTTCCCTTCAGGCAGCGGCACCTGACCACAAAGGTAGTTACCCCAAACCATCTCTGCTTTAGCACAACCCAGCGCGGACACGGATCCACCAGCATCCTAAAAAAGGATCACCTCTTGTGAAGCTTCTGCCTGAGAAACATCAAACCCCTCCCGCACCCTGCTGCCGGTCCGGAGAGCCGGGAAGAGCAGCTGCTTCCCAGCTCTGCTCACAAGCCACTGACATGCAGGCTCCTTCTGGAGCAGCTGCAACACATTCGAGCCTCTGACAATGTAGAAGCCGCTAAGCTTCATCGCTAGCAGCGTTCTGAGGCCGAGGACAGGTCTACCCACCACCCAAAAGCCACTGCAGAACTCTGCTCCCGAACACTCTGAGCCATCGGTACGGCCGGCAGCTGAGACCTGCTTTAAAGAGAGGAGCAGGAGAGGCACAACGCCGCCAGTCCCGGACTCCAAAGCAGAATAGTGGCCATTGAATCAAGTTAAACTCAAACCCAAAGAACTGAAAAGCATCAAGTCTGGCAAACGAGCCCCTGCTCCTCCAACACACACTGAAGCTCTAAATGGGGCCGTTTGTACTTGTCAAGAAGACAATACAGGCACCGCTTGGATGTGCTTCTGCAAGTCTCAGGCCTCACTTACCTCCCGTTCTGCTTCACTCACAAACAAGCCTGAAGCACCGAGCTGGTTTTACTTTCAAATGACCCATTGCGGGTCGTTCAAGGAGGCTGGTCTAAAACTGAAGTTCACACGGAGACGGGAATATTAGCCCAGCCCACGCCTGGCACTTACATTCCACCCCCCACATCGTCATTAGAGGCGCACGATGTGATCCTTTTGTCCAGCTACCCACCACATGGGTAAAAAGCACAGGAAACCCAGTCCTGGCAGCAGCAGGAATAAGCCACAGAATGGGCAGCTCGCACCGTGCCTTCAAGCGGGACCTGAACAATCCCTGGAGAACTCCAGCCCGTTTAGGACTTATTAGCATTTCTTCAGCGCTGAGGGCCGGGATCTTTGGCAGCTGAAACGCTCGGAGCTGTGCAAGAAATCACGCTATGAAAAGTCAGTGCCCACAGAGGAGTCCTGCAACTTTATTCGAGTAAAGGGAGAGACTGTCCACTGGGGCATACGCCCGTGAGGTTTTCTCCCTCACGGGTTCTCTCTCTCTCGGTTTCAGAGGGCACAGCCTCCTTTTAGCCTAAACTCCCAGCCGCATGTTGCCCTCTTCCTTTCCCATCAGCTGAGGGACTCGGAAGGTGCAGCCTTCCCGAACCGCCTACCACATATTCCCCCTTTAAACATGTGATTTTCCCCTCAAAGATCAAACTCAGGCTGAGTTTGCCTGTTTCAGGAGCCAAACTGTCTGGTTTCTCTAACAAACCTGCGGCTTGAAGTTGGTAGAGACATTAAGAACCACTTCAAAGACATTAACACCCATCCCCTCACCCATGGAATTGTTTGTAAATACACGAACACAGAGCACACATCAGAGCCCACCGCCAAACAAGGGGAACATTTACAAGAGTGAAACAGGTAAGGCTAAAAGCGAGCTGAAGGCTGAGAGAAGAGGCAGAGTGCACTTTAAGTCATCTTTATAAAGAGCAGCTGGAATACAGAAGCTCAAATTACAAAAGTATTGCCAGTCATCTTTAATAAAAAGGAGCGCCGCATCAGGCTGCCTTGGCATACGGATGAAACTCCGCATTCTACTCCCGTTTCGGTAAAACAACCACTTCCAGCGGGAGGCAAAGCTTTTCCCTAGCAGTCTGCACTAGCGAGACGAAATAACCCGGAGCAGCCAGCTGAACGCCCCACCCGCTCCTTCTCATTTAGCTTCCACGACTGGCAGCACCAGTCCTGCTCCAAACAGGCACAGAAACCAGCGAGAACACAGACAAGCCTTTCCACAAAAATCCCTTCTGCTAGAGAGCTTTTAACCCTAGACTGTCAAGGATATCCTTGGCATACTGCAGTCATCCTGGACACAGGGTAGGGGGGACCTTGCAGCACTGCAACCCCTTGTAGGAAGGAAGCACACCCTCCCCTCCCTAAACCCAAAAATAAAATACTCCTTTGAGAAGAGATCTGCAGGTCTCCAGAGCACTCAGAGCTCAAACCACTGCCAAGAGCCTGGAGAGGATGGTGGAAGAGTTTGCAAACTGGAGAATCCAGCCAAGTGCTTCTGCCTCGGAGTCAACACCACAGCCCAGGGAAACACCTCGCCTGAGGCTGCATCCCCAGAGCCGGTGCTGCTCTATCATCCCCAGCCAAGACGAGCAACTCCAGAGCCCAGGTAGGATTTGCTGTCCCTGCCCCACCTGGAAGGGTTTGGCAAATTCAACACAGTGCCTCTCCAGGCTTCCCTAGCAGCCTCCACACTGCAGCTTACAAGCTACAGATCCCCTCTGCTTCCAGAGGCACCAGTCCTGCAGCAATGGTGGGTTCTCCTGGCACCATATGAGACACCCTGCGGTGTAACCAGTGACCCAACAGCCATTCTCAGCCATTCCATCCTGCTATACCTCACAATCCCAATCCAGAGGCACAGACACAGTTTTATCAGGGGATAAACAAGTCAATGGAGAAGCTGATCCAGCTGACAGGTGCTTTAAAAGCCACCAGGAGCCAAACACCCCTTCTTAACACCTGGTAAGACACCCAGTCTCTTAGAGAGCTGAGAGTTTCCACAGCAGCCCCTGGATAAGAACCAAAGAAGGACAAATCAGTTCTCTGCTGCAGGCCCATAGTGCCACAGAGCAGAGAATTCTGAGATTGCAGGTTAAGTCACTGGAGGTCAGAAACACAGACCCAAGCAACATCATACACAGAACAGACACACAGCAAGAGGAAGCTCAGGCAGGAGGGCAGTTCTCCACATCCTGACTCAACCAAGAGCTTCCAAGCAGGAAAATTCATCCCCAGAACACTGAGGCTTCAAGGAGGGTACTGAAAGGCTCCAGACTCCTCTTGCAACCCAAACAAACACATAGAATTGACAAAAGGATTGCCAAGAAACAGGGAGGAGCTGCCATCCCTCAGAGGAACAGAGCACCAGCAAGCCTTACCACCACAGCAGAGAGCTCTTGTTTTCCTGCTGTGCATCAGGAAGCTGGCAGGTCCCTGGAGCTCCCATCCCACCAGCCCCAAGCAGAGTTCACCTGCAGGAGTTCACTCCAGGCACCACCAGCAGCACTCAGTCCGTGCTACAACACACACCTGTGCAGCAAAACACCCCAAAGTTGTCCAAGGCAAGTGGAAATGAGGAACCTCCGAGGCACACACACCCGCAGGAAACCTAGAGATAATGAAATCCCAGGGCTAAGCAGAACCTGCAGCATCACAACAGCACTAGCACAGGATTAGGACAGCCTAATCCTTAGGGAAGTCATTAAACACAGCTTGGCTGCCAGTATGGCCAAGATGTGCATTAGCTCCCGGGGATGCTGGGGAGCAGGCAAGGCTCATCCACCTCAGCTACAATCCAGCCTTTGCTTTTTACATCTTCCATGGAAATCTCACCCAGGCAGCACCATGCTGATGCTTAGAGGGGTTCTTGGAGCTGTAGCTACAGCCAAGAGGGCCTGCAATCCCAAGGCAAAATTTAAGATGCTGTTAAAATGGTCCCCATGTCAACATAACCAAGCTGAGATGACTCCATACTTCAATAAGAGGGAGCTCAGAAAATCCTTTTTTGTTGGCATGTTTTGCTTCCCAAATTGAAGTCAGCTACACCCGTGCAAAACACGACATTGGTGTAACTGTTTCCACCAGGCAACACACTCCCACCCCCGCAGCTCATCCCAAAAAGTGCTAGGCAAGGCTGCACCAGCTCTCCCACCATCAGCAAGGCTAACGACAAGCAGCTGTCCTGGGGTTCAGTGAGTAGAGCCATCTTGAACACACCTGGTGTGAATTAAGACTGGTCAGAGGAACACTGACTTCAGAACAACTGCAGTCTTGCCAAAATCCCTTTTTTTAAAAGGCATTTCACCATCAGGGCAGCTATTTTTCTTTTGTATTTTTTTGAAGCCATCACTCACCAGCAGCTTCATACATGTGCAATACCCACAGCTGCCTGTTGCAGCAGACTGTCAAAACTGAATAAGGTTTTAATTGGTTTAGGGAGACTGTTCCAGTTGAGACAAACTGCAGCAAAGTAACGGGGTCCTGGAGCTCTTCCCGGAGCCCAGCTCCCACCCTGTGCACAGCTGTGCCCCAAGTCCCTCACCAGCACTCCAGGTGCCAGCACACCTTGTTAGCCCGTAACACAGGCACCAGTAATGAGCGTTAATTGGCTTCAGCTGGGGAACAGCAAAGGGGAAAAAAAAAAACTTGTTTTTCAGCAGACTTGTCTCACTCAGAAGAATCACCTTTGTCCATATTCAGTTATGAGCTGAGTCTCCTGTGTCACCCCTCACCCCAGCCAGACACTACATGGAGCTTTAAGCATACGGTTTACAAATACAACAGCACCTCTGGTCACCTTTTACACTTAAAAAAAAAAAGGAAAAAAAGGCAGCTTAGAAGTGGGCAAAAATACCACTTGCATGAGTACAAGGGCCCGCTCTAGCCAAAATATGCCCCACCATGCACATCTGAGTTCAGCTTCATCCCCCTAAAGCCCCGGGAAGGGTGGACGGACAGGTTGCTAGGCTAGGCAGCGGTTTCCTCCAGCGTTTCCCTGAAGGCAGGGTCAGTTGTGTTCCCTGAGCTCCATCGGACGCCCTGTTCCCCGGGGGTACCTCAGCAGCAGGGCCCCCTCGAGGCCAGTCCAAAGGGAATGGGGATGCCATAGCAGCGTTCCGACGCGAAGCGGGGCAATTCCATGCAGGGCCGCCCTGAGGGCTCGGTGTCCCGGTGCCCTCTTCAGGCAGGTGGAACGGGCGGGAACGCCGCCCCCGGCAGCTCCACCGCGTGGAACCACGTGGCGGGGCGGCCTCGCGAGGCGGCACGTGCCCGCACTTACCGGCGGGAAGGCCATGGGCAGCACTACGGGCGGGCGGTCCCGGAACGCAGCACAGACGAGCCAAAAGGATAGCGAGGACACCGGGAGCGGCGCAGCCCCTCGCCCGGCCCGCGGCTTTTATGGGCCGGGCCGGGCCGGGCCGGGAGGCGGGGGCGGGGGCGGGGGGTGAGGGCGTGGAGGGAGGGGCGGGGGTGCCGCTGAGGGGCGGGGGGTGCCGCTGAGGGGCGGGGCTGCGGCGCATGCGCGCAGCACGCGCCGGCCGCGTGGCGGCTGCCCCCGCCGCCATCGGGCGGTTCCCGCCACAGCCCCGCGGAGCCGCCTCGGCCCGGGCGCCGTGAGGGGAGCGGGCCCCCGCGGGTTAACGTGGCGTCACGCGAGGCATTCAGCCAGCCCCTCTGAGCTCGGCACTGTGCTGTTCGGCTTCAGCCACCCTCCCAGGGACACCTCAGCGCTGGCAGTTGCCGCCTGCAGGATGTAACACTTGCCGTGCCCCCGCCGTGAGGGGAATGGGATCCTCTAGGCATTCAGTTGAGGGCCCCAAAGGCAGGCTTAGTGTCATCATTTCTTCACACATGGGCTGTGGTACTCACTCAGCCCCCTCAGAGGGGATGGAAGCCCTGAGCGGTTAAATCAGCCTGTCTGAGTGGAATGGGGTGGTGGTGGTGCTGTGGTGCCCAGCTGTACTCCCTCGGGTCACCTCAGTACCAGAAGCTCTCCACTCATGGTCTGTGGTGCTCACTGAACACGCCACGAGGGAATGGGACTCCTGAGGGGTTAAATCAGCCCCTCTAAAGGGAGTGGGATGGTGGTGGCACTGCCCAGCTGGAGCTCCCTGGGGACATCTCAGTGCTGGCAATGCTCCATGTTCCTCTGAGGGGAGCGGGACCCCAAGGGCCAGTGTCAGGAGTCCAGGACTTAAATCAGCCCCTCTGAGGGGTCTGGGATGGTAGCGGTTCTGACTTTTGCTTCAGCACCTCTCGGGCCACTCACCACGCAGAGGCTGGGTGTTCACCGGGTGCCCTTGTGAGGGTGTGCAGAAAATCACATTCTGAAAAGTCAGGGTCCATAAAAGAGACAGAAGAGTCCTACAACTTTATCTGAATAAAGGGAGAGATTGTCCACTGGGGCATATGCCTGTGGGGTTCTCTTTCTCTCTCAGTTTCGGAGGGCACAGCCTCTTTTTAGCCTAAACTCCCAGCCACATGTTGCCCTCTTCCTTTCCCCATCAGCTGAGGGACTCGGAAGGTGCAGCCTTCCAAAAGTGCTTACCACATATTCTCCCTTTAAACATGTCATTTTCCCACCAAAGATCAGAAACTCAGGCTTGTAGGGACCCTTTGTCTGTTTCAGGAGCCAAACTGTCTGGTTTCTGTAACAAACTTTGGCTTGAAGTTGGTAGAGACATTAAGAACCATTTCAAAGGCTTTCACAGCCATCCCCTCACCCATGGAATTGTTTGTAAATACATGAGCACACATCTTTCCTGTCAAGGGGAATGGGGCTCCCCAAGAGCAGCCTCAGTGCTGGCAACTCCCACACACAGGATGTGATGCTCACTGAGCCCCTCGTGAGGGGATGGGACCTCCAAGGGCTTAAATCAGTCCCTCTAAAGGGAATGCAGTGATGGCACTGCCTGGCTGGAGTCCTTCTGAGGACCCTTAGTGCCAGCAGCATTCCATACACGGGCTGTGGCACTCACTGTGCTCCTTCTGATGGATGAGACCCCCAAAGGGCTCTCAAATGAGCCCCCCCGTGAGGGCAATATGTTGGTGGCAGTGGCCATCTGAAGCCCCCCAGGGACACCTCAGCACCAGCATCTCTCCTCACACAGGTTGTGGCACTCTCTGAGCCCCCTCTGAGGGGATGGGACACCCCATGACTCAAAAACGGGTTCCCCAAGGGTAGCCTCAGTGATGGCAGCTCCTACAGGTGAGCTGTGGCATTCACTGTGACCCCTGTGAAGGGATGGGACCCCCAAGGGGTTAAACAAGCCCCTCTAAGGGGAATGGGATGATGGCACTGTGGTGCCTGGAGGGAGCTCTCCAGGGAACACCTCAGTGCCAGTAGCTCTTCAGTCACTGGCTGTGGTGCTCACTGGGCATCCCATGAGGGAATGGGACCCCAGTGGGGTTAAGTGAGCCCCTGTGAGGGGAATGGCATGGTGGTGGCACTGCAGTGTCCATCTGGAGCCTTCACAGGGTCACCTCAGCGCTGTCATCTCCCACACACGGGCTGTGGTGCTCGCTAAGCCCACTCTGAAGGGAATGGGATCCCCAAGGGCTAAAATCATGCCCCTCAGGACTTAAATCAGCTCCTCTGAGGCACTGGAATGGTGGCAATGCTGTGGCTCTCAGCTTCACAACCCCCGGGGCCACCACGGTGCCAGTCACTTGTCACACACAAGCTGGGTGTTCACTGAGCCCACTCTGAGTGGAATGAGATGCAAAGGGGTTAAAATGGGTTCCCCAAGGAAAATGGGGTGGTGGCAGTGCTGTGGTGCCTGGCTTTAGCCCTTCCAGACCTCCTTTGGCTCCAGGAGCTCTTCACACACAGGCTCAGCACTCTTTGGGCTCCCCATGGGAGAATGAGTCTCCCAAGGGCTTAAATCAGTCCCCCTGAGGAGAATGGAGTGGTGGCACTGTGATGCCTGGCTGAGCCTCCCTCCCAGGGATGCCTCACTGCTGGCAGCTCCCACACACAGGCTGCGGTGCTCACTGAGCCCCCCATGCGGGAATGGGACCCCCAGGGGTTAAAGTGAGGTCTCCAAGGGCATCTCTCCACACACAGGCTGTGGCACTTGCTGAGCCCACGAAGGGATGGGAGCCCAAGGGTTAAATAAGCCTCCCTAAGGGAAATAGGGTGGTGGCATCATTGTGCTCCCTGTGAGACAGCTGCAGCTCCAGCCCCTGTCCTTATGGGAATGGGCTTTTTTCCCTATGGAAAAAGCACTTGACACCAGTGGTTGCTGCCGCTGCTCCAGCCAGGGATTCCTCACCCATCAGAAAACACAAAGCGTTTTTTTTCATCTCTTACCCGGAAAAAGCAGAAAGCCCCTCACCCTTTTTGTGGCAGCGGAGGTGGTTCGGGATTCAGACCTTCCCGCACGTCCTTTGCTCATCCTCTGCCTCTGGTGCTGGGCCTGACTCTGCGCTGAGCTGCAGCTTTGGATGGAGAGAGCCAGTGCTCACTGAAATCCCACCCAGCCCGTGCTGGGAGGAGAGATCTTAATAAAGAGTCAGATTTCCTTCTTTTTTTTTGTAATCCCAGTTTGGAGATGAAACGCCTCCCCGATCTGGCCCCAGGAATCCCTCCAGTGACACTGCAGAACAGACCCAGCCCTGACGTAGCAGGTATTTCTGCGGTTGAAGCATGAGCAATTCTGCCTTGAATAAATAGCTGGAACCCTCCCAAGACTCCTCAGATCCCTGGTCTGACTGAGCATCTCCTGCCCTGGGGGGTTCACTCCCACACCATGTGCCATGTTTTCTCCAGGACCCAGCAGCCACCCACCCCCGGGACACTCTGCATGTTTCCAGTCAGCTAAGGGATGGCTGGTCCCCTGATGTCCCCTGTGGCTGCCCTGGGGAGGCTGGCAGAGCCCACCATGGGGTGAATCTGGGGTTGATGTGCCCACAGAACAGAGGAGGGAAAGGGAGCAGGTTGGAGAAGAGCTTTATTGGGAAATCCTGGACATAATAAATAAGGGTTACATCAGGTGATGACAGTGAGGGACTGGGGCCACACTGTGCTCCATGGGGGCTGGAACTGCTTCTGCCCTTCCAAGTAGGACACTTCCCTGCATCCCATCTGCTGCATCCTGCTCCTTCCGCCCAGCAGCAAAGCCGGCCCAAGGGTCGCCTGCCGCCCCTTTTGGGATCGGGGCAGGGAAAAACCTGGCAGAAATGGGGGCAAGGGATTGTTTTGGGGAGCAGCACGGGGCAGAAGGGGTGGGAGGGCAGGGCCATGGGTGCGGCAGAGCCCGGCTGTCACTGTGTCAAGGCCTGGATGATGTCCTTCACCAGCATGGTGCCGATGACCATCTTCTCGCTGTTGATGGTCAGCTGGGCCGTGGAGCCCTCCCGCCGCTCCAGGGTGATGAGCACCAGGCTCCCGCTTGTCACCGTCTTGGCCGCAAACCTGTTGGGTGGTGAACACAGGGCTTCAAGGCAAGCTGTCCCCTGTCACCCTCTGGTCCCATGGGATGCTCTGGTGGGGACAGGCAGGTGCCTGCCACCCACAGCCACTGTCCCATTTGGGTTCATGCAGGCTCCTCATCCTAAAGGAAGCTGTGAGTGTCCCCACTGTGATTTGGGTGGGAATGGAGGAGCGACAGCGCCTGCCTGATCCAGGTGTGGGGGTGCAGCTACCTGTACTCATTGCTGGCACCGCAGGGCACGCGGCCCACGTTGGCAGCCGAGGTCACTTGCTGGACGATGGTGTGGTCACTTCGGCATTTCTCAGGCAGCGTCAGCTTCTCTGTGATCTCGCTCATGCCCATCAGCTTCCCTAGAGCAGGTAACAGAGGCACCTGCCTGTCTCTGGCCACACACCCTGCTGGGCCCTGCTTTGACATGCTCAAAGCAAGCCCCTCCAGCTGCCTGCGTTCAGGTTCCCCATGACATCCTGAGCTGGCTGCTCTGCTTGCTCTTGGTTCAGGATTCAGGGGAGCTGGGAAAATCCTTCATAACCCTTCCTGGGCTCATCCCTATGTGCCTGCCTGGTGGCAGCAGCCACGTCCCTGGGGATGGGCTCCTCTGGACAGTGGCAGCAATGGGGCCAGGTGCTACAGGGCACCAAGCACCCCCTACCCAACACTGCCCCCATCCATGGGGTCAGGGTGGGGATGTGCTGATCCAGAAGCACGGAGGCACAGGGTGTCACTCACCAGACACAGTTCTGGGAGCACCAGGGTGACATGGGCCCTTCACACTTTGTGGAGACCCAACAAGGCCACCCTGACACCAGGGTGGTCACCCCAGCCCACAGGCTGGGGGTGCAGGGGGGGGTGAGGGGAGCAGAGCTAGTCTAGGGGCCAGCTGAGCAGCCACTTACCCTCACCCGGCCGTGCCAGGTGCTCTAGGGCCACAGCGAGGGCGGCAGAGGGGACAAAATTCGGGGTGAGTGTCAGTGGTGGGTGCCCATGCAGCACTCTGTCCCCATCCCTGGCCCCACTCACCCTGCTCCTTCTTGAACTCGTTCTCACTCATGAAGACAGGGGCCATGAGCTCCCCCACGGGTGGCTGGATGGAGACGTAGAACTGGCGCGTGTGGGTGCTGGGGAGACAGGTGGATGAGAGGGGCATGTGCTCAGATTATGTCCCCTCTCCATGTCCTGCTTCCCATCCCTGCCCTGGGCAGGGGTGACCACAGAAACTGTGGCACAAAAGGGCTCAGGAATGGGGGGAACCTGTCAGGCTGGACCTGGAGCTGCTGCTGCCTCCGTGTCCCCTTGCAGAGAGGCATGTGCGTTTCCTGCTGTCCCCCAACCCCCCATGCCCATCTGACCATCTCCTCTTCCCTGGAAGGACTCTGGTGCCTGTCCTGCTGTCCTCCATCCCCTCATGCCCTGCTTCTGCTGTCTCCTGTCCCCTGCTATGTGGAGGGATGTTGATACCTATCCCCTTTCCCCATCTCTGGAGCACCTGATGCCCTGAATCCCTGGGGACACCTGTCCTGCCCTGCCCGGTGCCAGATGCTCACCATAGCTGGAAGTTTGCCGCCTGGGTGGAGTCACAGAAGTCGATGCCCATCACCACGGTGGCTGTGTCCCCGGGCGCCAGGTGCTCTGGAACCACAGGGCTGCCACTACATCCCACATTCCCACCCAACCCCTGTCCCCACTCTCCCACAGCATCACAGCCGTGCCGTGCCATGCCGTACCGATCTCAGGGAACTCCTGTATCCGCATGCCGGATAGTGGCTTGGGTTCGTTGACCCGCAGGTTCTTCACCTCAGTGTCGGTGTTGTTGGAGATCTGGATCTGCACGGCCACCATGTGGGGGTCTCCCGGGAAGGGCCGGCGGCTGAAGCAGTACTCCACCGCCAGCCCCTCGCCTGCCATGCGGTGCAGCAGCTCGTAGGTCTTCACCGCACTGAACGCCGGGCTCAGCAGCTGCACCAGGCGACAGCGGGGGCTGCTGAGGGCTCCCTGCAACCCCTGCAGCTGGCAGAGGGCCCAGGAGCCCCCACAGGTGACAGGAGGCCTGGGACCTCCCCAGGGAGGGCATGGGGGACACTTACAGTGGGTGTCAGGGAGGTGTCGGTGAGAGTGAGGCCCTCCAGGTCGGTCACCAGGCTGGTGGAGATGATGCTGCTGGAGGGCATGGGCTGGGGAGGAGGCGGAGTGACTGCAAGGTAGGGAAGGGGGTGGAGAGGGTTAACAGAGCTCACAGCCCCATGGCTGTGAGCATAGCCCCATGGGGACACCCACACAGGGACAGTTCTAGTGGCTCAGCTCCATGGGGACAATAGCATGGGGACAGGCCCAATGCCACAGCTCCATGGGGACAACCACATGGGGACAGTCATATGAGGACAGAATGGTGGCATAGTGCCATGGGGACAACTCCATGGGGACAGCCTCATGGGGATAGCCCCATGGAGACAGCCATGTGGGGTCAGCCCTGGTGGCACAGTCCCATGGGGAGAGCCACATAAGGACAGCCCAGTGGCACAGCTCCATTGGTGTAGACACAACCCTGCAGGCTGTCCCTGTGCACAGCCACACAGGGACAATCCAATAGGCACAGCCGCCTGTCCCACAGCCATCCTCTGGGCACAAGGACCCCTCACCACACCATCTGTTCTTGTCCCAGCTTTGCAGCTCCCAAAGGACCCACGGAGTCCTGATGGCACTGGGGTGAGTGCTCATGCCTCAGTTTCCCCAGTACCACCATGGCCTTTTGCGTATTCCAGGCAGCCACTCACAGTCATCCAGGTCAAGCAGGGAGATCTCCTTGGAGCTGGCCTTGCTGCTGGGGGGCTGCAGCGGGGCAGAGATAGGAGTTCAATAAGGGGTCCAGGTATCCCTGTGCAGCCCCCATCCCAGCCCACCCCAGCCCTCACCGCTTTCCTCTGCTTGGCCTCTGCCTCGGAGCCCGAGTCGGAGCCAGAGGAGCTGCTCTCAGAGGTGCTGGCCTCTGATGAGGTTTCGGCATGGCCCTTCCTCCCCTGCGAGGCCTTCTTCTTGGCCTTCTTTGCCCCTTCCTCCTCCTCCTCTTCCTCGCTGGGGCTGCAGGGAAAGCCCAGCTCAGGGGGTTGGAGTGGGGGTTTCACTGGGAGCATCCCCCTGCCTTCCCAGGGCATACCTGCCTGCAGTCCCCAAGACTGCCTTATGGGAACCTTCCTTGTCCTTCCTCTTTGGCCTCTTCTCCTCCTCCTCCTCCTCCTTGTCCTCTGACTGCTCTCCACTGTCATCCTCCTCCTCCTCCTCATCCTCCTCCTCGCTGCCAGAGCTGGAGCTGCCAGAGCTGCTGCTGCTGCCATTCTCTTCGCTGCCGGACTCGGGCTCTGTGGGGGCACAGCTCAGCCCTGCTGCTGTGTCCCCCCACATTCCTCCACCTCCCACTTCATCCCACTACATCCTCCATCCTCCCACTGCATCCCCACACCTGCTGCTGCCTCTCCACTGCATCCTCCCACTGCATTCCTGCATAGTCCCACTGCCCACCACTGCCTCCCTCCACATCTCCTGCCATGTCTCTCCCATGATGAGGTGTCTCCACTGTCATGTCCCCTGTCCAATGCCCCACCATTGTGGCACCTGCCTGATGGCCACAGTGACCACTGCCCAATATCTCATGCCCTCAGGTCCTCACCACTGTCTGCCGACTCTGTGGGCCCTGACTCGCCCTCTGAGTCAGAGTAGAAAGGCTTCTCCACCTTCTCCTTCCTCTTCTCCCGGCTGGTGCACTTGGTCCACTCAGGAACCTGTTGGCACAGGGTTGATGGAGCAGAGCCATCCCCATGACTGGGGGATCCAAACACCCACCCTTGTCCCCCACATCCCCAAGCAGATGTGTGAGCACTAGAGAGGGAACAAGGGCAGGTGAGCAGTACCTAGGCACCTTCTGGGGCTCTTCCAAGACCTTGAGTCAGTGTGCCCACCTTGGCCCCTCCTTCCCCATGCACCCGAGGTGCTCCACACACCTCCACATTCCTCACAGAGGGGTCAGGGGCCTCATCTGGCCAGTCAGGCAGCTCCTGGTAGCCCACAGCCTTAGCGTTGAGCAGATGGGACAGGGAGCCCAGTTGGAAATGGTCCCGATCTACAACGAGGTGAAAGGAGGCAGCTCAGGGAGAGCCATGCAGCATTGTGGTGACAGCTTGTGCCCCATGTCCCAATGCCCTGTGACCAGGGATGGGTACCTTTGAAAGAAGATTCCAAGATGGGAGCCGGTTTTTGGGCCAGGAAGAGTTTCTTGGCATACTTATTGAGGGCCCCGCTCTTCTCAGTGGGCACGATGAGCTGGCGGATGAAGCGAGCCCGGTCGCGGATGTCATAATTCTGGTCGTACTTGGCCAAGTTGAGGACGTACTGGGTCAGCAGCTTGCTCTGCAGCAGAGAACATGCTCAGGGCTGGCCTCTCCCTCCCTGGCAGGGAAACTGAGGCCCACCCTAGGATCACATCCCCGGTACCTGCTTGGAGTTGGTCAGGTAGAGCTTAGCTGCCAGATTGATGACCTGCAGCTTGACAATGTCCTCCTCATTGGTGAAGGACTTGGCCATCTTGCGCAGCACATCAGGTGCGATCTTGGGCACGTGCTCGCAGTACTCACCGATGAGCCACAAGATGCTGGCCCGCGCCATTGGCACCTGTGAAATGCCCCCAGACATGTGGCACTGCTGCCATCCCCTGCTCCTGTGGGTCAGCAACACCCCAACCAACCTGGATGTTGTCAGTGAGCTTGGCCATGTGCTTGATGATCTCGCTGTGCTGGGCCGGCTGCATCTGCAGCAGCTTTTTGATGACCACCACGGATTCGGCCACCACCAGCTCTGCGGGCAGAGACCCAGCCTCAGTTGGGTCCTGCCCTGAGAGCGATGGAGCTCCCATTTCACCCCTGCTGTGTGTACTCACCATCCCTGTTGGAGAGGAGCTGGACCAGGCCATTGAGGCAGGTGTCCCGCACCTTCCCGATGTTGGTGGCACAGCGCCCGATGGCTTGGATGGTGGCTGCCACAAAGTCCTTGTCCATGCTGCGGATGTAGGTCTGCACATGAAGGGCACACATGACATGTCACCCATGTACCAGTGCTGGACATCCCCCCTGGCAGTGGTCACACATTGGGGCCCTTTGGAACCGCTGATGGGGTTGGCATGGCCTCAGCCCACTCCTCCTGGAGGGGTTCTCCTCTGCCCCCTCCATGGTGGTGATTTGGCACCAAGAGCCATGCCAGGGTGGCAGCCTCAGTATGGGCATGGCATACCTGGAACTCTCTCAGGATGGTGGAGATGTTGGTCTCGTTGGCCAGGTTGGTGAGGACCTCCAGCTGTGGAAACGAGGAAGAGATGAACAGCACAGGGGCATGGTGACGGGGCACCATTGATGTTCTCCTGTCCCCGGGGCATGAGGACAGCTGACCCAAAGAAAGGGCTCCATGAAGCCCCAAACCCACTCCTGACAGATGTTTCCAGCTCACCTTGAGGATCTTGATCTGTGTGGGGTCCGTGGAAAGGATGTAGAAACTTTTCAGATAGGGCTCAAACATCCCCTGCACATACAGCCAGAGACATTAGTGTCATCTCTGGGTCAACAGGGCAACTCTTCCCACACCAAGTGTGAGACTCACCCGCCGCTTGATGGACATGGTGGCCACATTCTGTAGCACAACATACTGCACCTCACTGTGGGGACAAAGAGGGGACATGATCGCTGGGGCAAGGGTCGAACACCCTCAGCAAGTCCCTGTGAATATGGGCCAGGACCCACCACCAGCCTGGTGCCACCAAGATGCTGTCACCCCATGTCTGGACTGGACCAGCCCAAAAAGGCCTCCAACCTGATGTCCCTCAAGGGATGGGCTTTTTGGGGGTCTCTCAAAAAGGGTCTTGGAGCTCCCCATGGGTTCCAACAACTGGGGTGGAGGGGCAGGACACCACCACAACCAAGGTGCCACAGACCTGTGACTCCGCAGGAGCCGTACCAGTGCCTTGGCAATGACTCCAACCTCTGCCTTGGGTGCCAGGTGGAAGTAGAGCTGTGCCACGGCCATCACCACCTATGGACACACACCCAAGTGTCACATGGTGGGAATGGGGGGCACCCTGAGGAATGGCCACGTCCCCCAGTCCCACTCTCAGCACTTGGGGATAGCCTGACCCTGAGGACACCCATTTCTGGGTGTCCCTCAAGCATCCCAGTGAGTTCTAGACTGTGGGGACATCATAAGCCCAGCCAGATGGACACCACCAGTGGCCCTGGGGAAGGAGCAGGGTGGGAGTGAGGGTCTCACTGCGGCGTTGCGGCTCTGCAGCAGGGGCTTGGTGTTGCGCAGGAGGAGGCGGTGGTCGGGGTCCATGACGTAGGGCTTGCGCTTGGCCAGCGAGGCTGCCTCTGCCTTGGCGTCCTTGGCGTCCTCCTCCTCAGAGCCATAGAAAGCCTTCTCAGTGTTCTCCTCCAGCAAGGACTCCTGCTGGCAGGTGGGACCCTTTTCATTCCCAAGAACACTCCCCCTTCACCCCACCTCCCTAGGGGCTCCCAGGACATCCCAAGGCTCCCAGGGCATTCTGAACTCACGTTCTGGTTGGGGCTGAGGAACTGGGTGCGGGCGTAGCGGGTCAGCATGTTGATGATGACCACCTGCCCCCACTCCTCCACATCGATGAGCAGGTTGCAGAGCTTGCGGTAGTTCTTGTGGATGAGGTCTATGCGCTCTGGGCAAACCTCCTCGAATGCCATCACCACGCTGCCAGCCACCAGCTGCAGAGGGAAAGCCCAGGGTGACTTACTGGAGTGGTGGGTTCATGAACAAGATGTTGGTTTGGTGGGGATGGTGGCATCTCCATAAGGGTGCTGGTTTGGTGGGCAACCCTTCCTTGCAGGGATGCCAGCTCAGTGGAGTTGGTGAATTCCCATGAGGCTGTTGGCCCAGTAGGGAAGCAGCGATCCCACAAGGATGCATCCCTCTCCAGGTCTGGCTTCATCCCCACAAGGACACTAATTTGGTGGGGACATCTGCATTCCTGTGAGGATGCTGGATCAGTGGGGACAGTGGCATCCTTATGAGGATTCTGTCTTACTAGGGACAGTGACATTCCCCCAAAGATGTTGGCTTGGGAGATGGCTGCATCCCTTCATGGATGCTGGATCAGTGAGGGCAATGGCATCCCATGAGGATGCCAGCCCTGTGGGGATGGCTGCATCCCTGAGATGACACCAATTTGGTGGGAACACCTCCATCCCCATGAGGGCACAAGGCCAGTGATGTTCCCAGATTTAGAGGTGGGGGAGACACAGAATCCTGCTCACTGTGGTTTTGTCGGCCAGCAGCTTCTCGATCACTTCGATGAGCTGGTCCTTCTGGTCTGAGTCAAGGCTGTGAGGGAGAAGCAGGGCAGATGATGCTGGACGAAACTCCTCCCCATCCCTGCCCGTACCAAGCAGCCAAGACCCTTATTGATGTTGCGTACAGGTAAAGATATTATAAAAGAAAGGCCTTATAAAATATGGTTTAGGCCCTATTACTCTAGCTAAGCTAGCAGTTAACCTGTAACTTCCTATGTGAAAAATCACAAGAGTGAAAGCAGTTAGCATAACAAGCTATTCTAGTAAGAAAACTGTTTGCACCTGTAATAAACAAGAAATCTCTCCCATGGGAACCAGTGAACAAAATATGTAAACTAACCAAAAATGGAGAGATGTACACCCTAGCCATTTACTGACTAATAAACTGAGTGTCAGTGTATTGTTAACCAATTAGGTCTAACACAGTGCCTTCTGATATTTCCTATAAATATCAGCTTTGTGACTAAAGAATTGGCTTTTCTGCATGAAGAAACTGAGTCCTGGCTGCTTTATCACAACAACTGGTGCACCTTACATTCAGCAGCTGATCCCCTCCCCGTTACCTGTACAGCTTGGGGATGGCATGGGCGGCTGTCTTGCGCACGTAGGGGGACATGTCGGAGGCGGCCTCCTTGATGGCCAGCATCATGATGGGCACGATGATGGGCACACGGATGCTGGACAGGACCCGCAGGGCACTGGCACGGATCAGCTGGTTGGGGTCCTGTGGGGACATGTGGGAGGCTGCAGTGCAGTTGTGGGAGGCTCAGTGCTCCTCCAGACCTCCCCTGGGTCCTCAGACCAGCCCACCTTGAGTCCTCGCTGGAAGGTGGAGATGGAGAGCAGGGCCAGATCCTGCTGCTCCTCTGCATAGCGCACCAGGTACACGTACACCAGCTTCTTCACCTGCAGGGTGAAGGTGTCACCTCAGAACCCCCAAACTCCAGCCAATCCCCAAAAACAGAGAAAGTGCCAGACCCTGGGATGCTGCCAGGGCCACCCAAGATCTTCCTCACCTCAATGTTCTTGCAGGCAACGTTTTTCACCACAGCTGGGAAGAGATCGGAGGCGTTTTTACCACGGGCAATCATCTAGAGGGAAAA
The DNA here is from genome assembly GCF_901933205.1 of Camarhynchus parvulus. Lineage (NCBI taxonomy): Eukaryota > Metazoa > Chordata > Aves > Passeriformes > Thraupidae > Camarhynchus > Camarhynchus parvulus. The sequence continues at coordinate 2,188,697 of NC_044580.1, forward strand.
GAAGTGGTGTGACACTGGGCACTTGGGCAGGGGCTGGTACAGCATGAGACAGCTCGGCACCAGCAGTGTCCCCACCAGTGACAACAACACCCACCGCCACAATCCTCTTCATGGCCTCCAGCTTGAGTGAATCCTTGTTGCTGTCGAGCATCTCCTTGAGGTCATCATGCCTGAACCACACCAGGGGGAAAAAAATCCCATTTTCACATTTTTACCTGTTTTTAGTCTTTTTTTTTTCTGCTCCCAGCCTTCCATCAGGCTGGCAATCCAGCCCTTCATCATGAAATATTTATGGGGACAGGAGTTGGGTTACAGCAAGGTGAAAGAGGAACCGGAGGGACTGGCATGGTGCGAGCACCCAGTGCCATCCTCATCCCAGGCACTGGGACAAGAACCCCGTCCCATCCTGGCTGTGGTTGTCACCCTAAACCACAGGTGCCCATCACCAGCTCCATCCCGTCTTGGCTGGGTATCCCTTGTCCCCTCATGGACATAGTGGCATGGATGTGCCAGCACATCCCGATGCAAAGTCCTTCCCTGGTCCCCTCCCTGGACTGGGAAAATGCCACCAGCCTTTTGTAAAGTTGTGACCACTGTCCTCTTTTCTAAGGGACACTGGTCACCCCCTAAACTGAGGGCACCTGCAAGGCTGCATCTGAGGGTGACACCCATGGGACGATGCTCGTCCAGAGCCACCATCACCAGAGGGTCCTGGGGGCGCTCCCTGGGGGAGTCTTACCGCGGCGGTGGCCCGGTGCCAGTGTCCCCTGCAGGCTTGGTGCCGGCGAGTGGCCGCAGCTCATCGGCTCGCAGGGCGCTGTAGCAGGTGGCTTGTCCAGCCTCGGGGGCCAGCACCGGGCTTGTCACCTCCTCGGCCACACCAGCACCCTCTGGTGTTTTCGGCCAGCCAGCCGGCCCCACCGGCAGCTGCCGCAGCAGCTTCTGCACTGGCGGCAAGGACATCATGGCTTTGACAGGCGGTAGTGGCCCTGGGGATGGTGACAGGGCTGTGGCCCCGCTCCTCTGCCCAGCACAGTGGGCTGAAACCTGATGCCGTGGTTGGGGTTGGGTTGCAGCCTAGATCAGGACGCAGCTCCCAGTGGGTGAGGCCAGCTTGGGATGTCACGTCCAAAGTGACATCTGACCTGCAGCTGGGACCTGGGGACATTGCAGGGAGCTCCTTCTCCAGTGCTGAGTGGCTCAGTCCTGGACAGGGAACGCACATCATGGTGGGACACTCTGCCTGGGTGGTAGGGTGGCAGGATGGGGCACCTGTGGGTGTCCGACCTGGGAGGTGGGGGTCACACTTGGTGCATTTGTCTTGTCCCATGTTCCATGGATGCCACAGATGGCTCACAGGACTGGTGACAGACCTAGTGTGGCTCTGGCAAAGAGCAGCATGCAGATTATAGTGACACTGGGTATGGGGGACACTGTGGGTGTGAGGGACACTGCCAGGAGGTCAGGGGTAAGGGGACAGTGCCAGGAGGGCGGTGACATTGCCAGAGTGGGAGGCACTCATGGCAGATCACTGAGGTAACCTGGACAGATGGGGAGACACAGCCAGGGTGTCAGGGCTGGGGGATGCTTCCAGAGTGGGGGACACTGCCAGTGGGGGTCAGGGGACACTGGCAGACATGGGAGCAGGGAGTATTTCCAGGCTGGGAGACATTGCCAAGGGGGGATCAGAGAGGGGGAGACTTGGACAAACTGGGGGACACTGCCAGGGGCCTGTGGGAGGGACAAACACTCTAAGATGGGGACACTGCCAGCGGGTTGTGGATAGAGGGCACTGCCAGACTGGAGGGCACTGCCAGTGGATCAGGACTGGGGGAAATTGTCATACTGGGGGACACAGCCAGGGGTAGGGAGTGTTACACTGCAAGGGACACTACCAAGGGGTCAGGAAAGGGGGGCACACCATGAGATGGGGATACTGCTGGAAGGTCATGGATGGAGGGCACATCCAGAGTGGGGGACAGTGCTAGGGGCTCAGGACTGGCTGGACACTGCCATACTGGGGGACATTGCCAGAGTATCAGGGGGAAGGGGAGACCCAGTGAGATGGGGACACTGCCAGCAGATCACAGATCAGGGACACATCCAGAATGGGGGACACTCTGCAGCATTAGGGAGGAATACAGAGAGAGAGGGGACATTCCCAAACAGGGGACATTGACAAGAGGTCAGGATGGGGTACACATTCAAAGTGGGGGACACTGTCCGGGAATCGGGACAGGAGAGACACTGTCATATGGGGGGATACCACCAGAGGGGCAGGGATGGGGAGACCCTGCTGGACCGGGGGACACAGCCAGGGTAGAGAGCTTGATGCTGGCAGACGGTGATTCAGTGCTTTCCTGCTGGGGCAGCAGGGAGGTGGGGACAGTGCCAGAGTGGGGGACACTGACACGGTAGGGAGGGCCAAGAGACATTCCTGCAGCTCCAGGAGCACAGCCCCCATTCCTCTTCACCCCTGCCCCCCGCAGGAGCCTGTCCCACGGCAGGGTGACATTCCCCAGCATCCCCCCCATGCTGGGAACCTGGATGCGGTGGGGGGGTGTGAGCTCACGAGAGCCACAGGAGCCAGGAGATCCCGTGGTGGGAACACCGTGCCCGGGACGCCCCAGCCCGAGGGTGGGAGGGAGGTTCAAGGGGGATCCCCGCACATCTCCCCCAGCCACACCATCTCCAAAATCCCGCCGCGTTCCCACCCTCTCCGGCCTTTGCAACCTGCAATGACGGTGGCGGCGACGTGACCGCATTCCCTGCCCCTTCCCTGTCCCCGTCCTCATCCTTATCCCTATCCACATCCCCATCCTCATCCCCGTGCCCGTCCCTGTCCCCGTCCCCACGTCGGGGGCCGCTCCAGCCCCGGCTCGGGTACCACATCCCCGCCGAGCACGGCGGCCAAGGCCTCAGCGGCGGCCGCACGGGCCGGCTCGCCCTTGTCCCCTGCGCCCGCATTGTCCCCACCTCTTGTAGTCGGAGGAGAAGATGCCGCCGCTGGCGGGGTCGTGGCCGTACTCGGGCTCGCCCAGGCTGGAGGAGCCGCCCTTCTCCTCGCCGTAGGCCGGGCTGGCGGCCATGGCGGCGGGAGGGATGCGGGATGCGGGATGCGGGGGGGACGCGGGAGGGAACTGATGTCAGCGCGGGCGGGGACGGGCCCGGCCCCCCGGGCAGCCCGGCTGCACCGACCCCCGGCCGCACCGGGAGCCGCGGCGCACGGGCAGCCCGGCTGCCCCACAGGGGTCCCTGCGGCCCCGCACCTGCTCAGGTTTGGGAGCGGGACGCGGGTGACCTTAGGAGAGCAATGCTGGGGACATGGCTGGGATAGAGCGACACTCACTGAGCTCACAGCCGTGCACATAGCCGTCCAGAACCACCAAAATCTATAACTATTGCCATAGACATGATTGTGTATGATTATAATGATATGTATTTAAAATAGATTACATTATAGTAAAGAATGTTATATGTTCGGCTGTTATAATATGTATTATTAAATCCTACTGTATTACGTTTTATTATTATTTTATATGTAATGCTGTGTGCAGTATACATAATATACATTTATTTATACATTACATATAATTTATACACTCTATTACATGCTGCATACTGTATACCATATATTGCATGTTATTTATTATATTACATTATAATATATTACAGATTTCATTAAGTATGCAATACTATATATTTGCCATATTCAATTTCATGTCTATAACATACTATGTTATAGATAATCCATAAACCATTCTACATTCTACAGTTTATATATTATATAATATATGCAATATGTTATATATGCTATATGTTATATTATATAGCAGATTATATGAATTATATTATATAGTATATGGTATTTAATGTGTTACATATTACATATTGTATTATGTATTATCTACTATATGATAAAATTCAATGTTTTATGATCTATATTCCACATGGTAGTATATGTGATGTATGATATCTAAATTATTATATATATTAGGTATGGTATTAATTTATATTTTTCTTCTAGATATTGTAGTTTATGTTTAATATTATTATCAATAACATGATAGGAATGATATACTAGATATATGATCATATATTAACTATACTACAGATGTTAAATATTATTGTAGATCTGACAATGCATATTACGATGTTTCATATATATATTTTATATATTACTATAAACTATATCAGTCATAAGGCATCATTATTTATGTTATTATAGTTGAGATTCTGTTTGCATTTCTTTGATTTTTCCCAGGTACTTTATACTATTGGCAGATATTCCCACTATTGTTTCTCCAGGCAACTGACCAGCCCTGGAGCTGTGTGGATGGGGCAGCACTCACCCCATGCCACAGGAATGGGGCAGCGAGGGAAAATGGCCATGGTTCAGGTAGCAGAATTGAATAAAGCATCAAATTAATGGACTCCAATTAATCTTTAGCACAGAAACACACTCACTGCAGCCCTCCCAGGGCCCCCAGCCCTGCTTGGATCTCAGACCTTCCTGGAGACCCTGCTGCTCTCCCGGAGACCCCAACCCTCAGGAGACACAGAGGAGATTCCCCCTTCTTTCCCCCCCAATAAACAGTGATAAAATCCCACTGGACATTCCCTTCTCCCTGCTGAACTGCCCCAGCTCTTTCAGCTTCCCTTCCTAGGGAAATGCTCCAGAGCCTCGGTGGCCCTCTGTGGTGTCTCTCCAGCGTGTCCCTGTCTCTCTCAGCAGGGAGAGCCCAGCACAGGGCCCGGCACTCTGGGGCTGCCAGCACCACCATGGGTTGGTGGCTCGCTCCCCCTCACTGCAGATACTCTCCACCTCATCAAATGGACCAGTAATGAAGAGGTTGACCAGGACTGGGCACAGAGCTGACCCCTGGGGTACACCCCCAGCCTCCAGCCAGGCCTGATCCAGCCTTTTGGCCCATTTTCAACCCAGTAGCCCATGGAATATCCATTTTTACGCTCAAAATTAAATGCCAGCAGTGGAAGAGGTAGATGATTGTCTCAGGAGGTCATGGGGAGCAAAGAGCAGCCTCTCCCTTCAAGGGGTGTCAAGGTGGGGCATCCCTTGACGGCAGTTTCTGGGAAAAGTGACAAAACAACAAATCAAACAGGGTTGGCACAGGGTTTCCATGCAACTGTTTATTGCCACACAGAAGGATTGGCAAATCACTGGTGCAGTTCTGGTGCCCAGGGGAGGATGCTCCAGGCCGACATATTCCCCAGGAGCACCATTGTGGTGCTGTTTGCAGGGGTCCCAGGATGAGGGAAGAGATGAGAATCTTGAATCCATGTTTCAGAAGGCTGATTTATTATTTTATGATATATATTATATGAAAAGAAAATGATATGTTAAAACTATACTAAAAGAATAGAAGAAAGAATTTCATCAGAAGGCTAGCAAGGGATGAAAAGGAATGATAATAAAATCTTGTGACTGCTCACAGCCTCGACACAGGTGGCTGTCATTGGTCATCAAGTAAAAACAATTTCACATGCTGGGTAAACAATTCTCCAAATCACATTCCAAAGCGGCAAAACATGGAGAAGCTGAAGCTTCTCAGCGTCTCAGGAGAAAAGATCCTGGCAAAAGGATTTTTCATAAAATATGTCTGCGACACACCATCAACTCCATCACTGCAGCGCTGGGGACACCTGGGAAAACAGAAGAGATTTGGTGACACTTGGCTGGAGCAGATGCCAAAGTATCCCAGGTTGGTGACCCCTGATCTGAAGGTGGCACCCACCATGGCACCAGCAAGGTGGCCCAGCCCCAGGAGGGCGAGGGCGAAGTGGATGCAGTTGCAGGTGACGGTGTCGTACTCCAGGGGCTGCTCCATGGCCGCCCGGACCCGGCGCTGCAGCGCGGCCGCGTCCAGCGCGCCCTTCCTGCGCAGCACCCGGGCCCGGCCCCGCGTCCGCAGCAGGTGGCTCTTGCCGTGCTTGGCCACGATGCCCGATGGTGACACCCCTGAGCTGCCTGCAGGGCAAAGAGGACCCTGTATCCCATGTGCCTTCCTTGGAGATGTCCTTCCATGGAGCTGTCCCATGCCATGACAGCTCCCGGGGCTCACCTTCCAGGTGGATGATCTCCCCGTCACCGCAGTAGATGCCAGCGTGGGCGCCCCACCAGCCAGAGCCCCCCGAGGCCAGCGGGAAGAGGAAGAGGTCCCCAGGCTGGGGCTCAGCCACCCCGTTGGGGACAATGCTGAAGTGTTGTCCCAGCAGCCCCTCGCAGAGGAAGAACCCTGCTGTGGTCACTGCCCCAGTCACTGCCTGGGGACCCAGCTGTGTTTCAGGGCCACCGGTGCCCTGGGGACACCAGCAGTGTCACTGACCTGCTGGCTCATCCCACACCATTGGTGGCTTAAGCACAGCTTGGCTCTCAGGTCTCCATGGATGGAAACCCTTTGGGAAGGGGCTGCCTCCTGCCAGTGCTGAGGCACCCATGGGTGCCAAGGAAAAGGCAGGGTGGGCAGGATTTGGCTCAGATGTGCCAGGGGTGAGACGGGCAGTGCAGGGCACAGGGGCAATGCCGGCTCTTACCTGCCTGGAGCTGCTCACCTGTAGGGACAAACACCTTGCATCAGCCCCAGTGGCACCCCTGTCATGGCTCAGCCCAGGCCTGGGCTGCTGCCACCCCCTGCCCGAGCACCTGGCTGGGCATGGGATTCTCATGCCAGCACCCCCAAACCTGCCGTACCCAGGAGCCCAGCCAGTGCCAGGGCTGGAGGAACAGCCAGTCTGGGGCTTGCAGGGCCTGAAGGAGGGAGCTCACCTGTGGGGAGAGAGGGCAGGGCAAGACGGGGACCCGTCCTCTTCTGACCCCCGTCCCCTGCCACTCCCATCTCTGCCAGCACACAGCCCAGCCCAGCCTCCCAGGCCACACTCTCCCTCCCACCGCCCAGAGCCAGCACCAGGCAGGTCCCATCTGTGGGACCCGGGGCCCTGGGTACCATGGCAGAGGGGTGGGATCACCTGGATGCAGGTGTCCTTCCTGCCGGCTCCCCCTTACCTGGGCGAGGAGATTCATCTGCAAGGAGAAAACACAATGTCCAGGAGCTGGGGACAGGCACCCCATACCTGGGGGACTTCTCTGTCCCCACAGTTGTGGTGACCCGTCACCCCTTGGGCTGAAACCCAAGCTGCAGCCTCAGGGCTCGTTCTGTGCCCCGCAGCCTCACCTTGGTCGCTCCAAGGTCCCCTCGGTGCTCTGCGCTCCCCGAGCTGCCGCTGCTCCAAAGGCGCCCGCGGGGCAGGAGCTCCGCCCGGCCCAGCACCGCGGCGGCTCCTGGCAGCGGCACACGGCTCTGCCGTGCCTGGGAATGTGCCCCGACCGGCTGCACCGTGGCACTGTGCCCGTCCTGCAGGGCCAGCCCCAGGGGACAAACCCAGCCTGGTGTGACATTTCATCCACAAACTCCTGGGGTGACCCCAAAGGAGTCAGGAAACAGCCCTGTGGCCACAATGCCTTGCTAACCACTGACCACCAGGCTTATGACAAATCACCTCTTGGTGCCAAAACCCTCTGGTCCTGCGAGGCCATCAGCCTGTACCCAGCCCCATGTCCCAGGGATGGCCACCAGCCTGTCCCCAGCCCTGTCACCTCGGAATGGTGCACGCCCGGGGTCAGCTCCAGGGTCACATTAAACTTTAATCCTGGTGCCAGGGGTCAGTGAAGGCTTTAGCAGGGCTCAGGTGGGTGACTGTCACCCTCTGTCATCGGGCCACCTCCAAAGAATCATTTATCAAGGAGCCTCCAATAAACAAGAGCTAATTACAGGTGAAACCCGAGCCTGGCCTGGACCCAGCTCAGTGCAGGCGGCCACGTTAACCCTTCCCAGCCACCTCTGGTCCCACAGCCACCCTCCTGGAACTTCACGTCATCTTTTGTTGGCCTTGTCCCCTTCTGATCTCCACCATCCTCTCCTGGTCTCTGTTGTCTTGCCCACATGTACCCATCACACCCTTCTCATTCCCTCCTCCCCTCCCAGTCCCCATCATCTCATCTCAGTCCTTATTATCCCCTCATGATCTCCATCACCCTATTGCATCCCACTGCCCTCTCATGATCTCTTCCTGGTCCCCATCATCCTCACATGGTCTCTATTGTCATGTCCCGGTCTCCATCATCCCTTCCTGGTCACTGCTGTCACCTCCCGCTCTTCCCATTTGTCATTGTCTCGGGGTCACTATCTAAACATCCAGGTTCCCATTGTCCCCTCATGATCCTCATTATTGCCTCCCAGTCCTCATCACCTCCTTCTTGTTCCCATCACCCCCTCCTGATCCTTGTTGTCACCTCTTGGTCCCCATCATGTCCCCTCCCTCTCCCATTGGCTCCTTTTGGTCTCCATCATCCCCTCCTGGTCCCCACTGTCATCCCTTGATCCCCAATATCTCCTCCTCATTCCCATCATGTTCTCTTTGTCCCCATTGTCTCCTCCTTGTCCGCACTGTCCTGTCCCATTCCCCACCACTCCATGCCATCACCAACAGAGCAGGACTGCCAGGACAGTGGTGCTTCCCCGGGTCACTCAGTGTCCCCAGCCCAAGCTGTCCCTGCCAGGGTGCATCCACCAGCTCCCCACAGCCAGTGGGATTAGGGTGCCTGGAGCCCAGGGGCTGCTCCTGACCGCAGGTCTCAAGCCCATCGCCAGCATCTTTAGGTAATTAGTAAATTAGTAATTAAACGCTCTCTGCCTGCTGGGGGGAAGGGGGGCAGATCCCAAGGTTTTAGGCTGGGTAATCCCGTGGCATCTGCCCCAGCATCTGTGACCGAGCCGAGTCACGACCCCGCCTCGGGCTTTAACGTTTGCTCCTTCACCCCCACCCGCACCCACAGCCCCTGCAGGCCTCAGGCCTGCTCGTGTCTCACCCAAACAGGCTGGGCTGGGTTGGGCCCCCAGCAGCGCCCAGTTGGGTGCTCATGGAGCCCTCATCCCCGGGAAGAGGACAGGGTGCTGCTCCACAGGGATTCCACCACAGGGACAGCACCCATCAGGGTGTAATGGAGAAACGGGGTGGGAAACCATATTTTTGTAATTATTGGCTTTCCTGGGGGTGCTGATGATTGGCTGGCAGCAGATGGTTGGCCCAGCTAATCCCCCTCCCAAATCCCTGCTCCAGAGCTGGCTTTTACCCAGCGGCAAGGAGGGGATGGGTAAATTAGCCTAACTCAGCTGCACCGCCATGCCGGCCCTCCCCGCTGTCCCTGGTGCTGGCCGCCCGTGTCCCCACGGGTGGGCTGGCACGCCGGGATGCCGCGGTTCCTGCCGCCCCGGGAGTGTTCCACCCTTGGGCGAGAGGTGTGGAGGCACCCAGGGCCGGGCAGGGAGGTGACAGCTTGCTCCTTCTGCATTAGCCCAGCGTCATAATTCTGCCGCGGGAGGAGGAGGTGGCCCCTGCCGCAGATGGTGGCGGTCAGAGATCTGGGTCAGCACGGGGCTGTGGGTGGGACAGGGCACCGTGGGGAAACGGGGCGTCCCAGGGTGGGAGGGGGCTGGGAGGGCTTGGAGCTGTGGTGCAGGCAGGGATGGGGTCATGGTGCAGGCAGGGATGGAGCCATGGTGCAGGCAGGAAGGATGATGGAGCCATACAGTCAGGAAGGGTGATGGAATGTCACTGCATGTGGGAACATGGAGCCATGGTGCAGGCAAGGCTGGTAGAGAGAGTCACAGTGCAGATTGTTAAGATGGAGAAACACTTCAGGCAAAAGGGATGGAAGTAGGTTGTAGGCAGGAGGATGGAGCCATGCTGCAGGCAGTAGGGATGGAGCCATGCCGCAGGCAGGGGGATGGAGCCATGCCGCAGGCAGGGGGATGGAGCCATGCCGCAGGCAGTGGGATGCAGGAACGCCGCAGGCAGGAGGATGGAGCCGCATCAGTTGAGGATGCTGCAGGGGTGATCCCCAGCCCCTGGATCCACTGGAGTCACTGCTGCCAGCCCTCAGCAGGGACCTGCCGCCAGGGCCTGTCCCCTGGGACACCTTCAGGGCACCAACACCCCTGAGCCCCTCTGGAAGGGGCACAGCAGGCCGGGAACCCCTGTCCTCAGCCTGGCCCACGGCTGGGGACAAGCCGGGCCCGTGACGGTGGCCACCCGCCACCCCCCTGAGCGGGGCGGGGGGTTTAGCGGCTAAAGCCCACAAATCCCAAATTGTGCTGCCCTGTCACCGCGAGGGTTTAGCGGTGGTTGCATAACCCCGGGGCCACCTGGCCCCCACCCTCTGCCGTGTCAGCAGCCCCAACATCCGTGGAGGGCCCCGTCCCCGGGAGGGGATGCTGAGGCCCAGCGGGGATCCTACCGAGCATCCCCCCTTCCCTCGCCATCAGGGCCGGTAATTAATTACTTGGGGGCAGGGAAATTACCCCCCTTAATTACCACTTTTCGTTATTCCCCTCTAACCGCCTTAGTGAAGGGCTTATACGCTTACAGGACCTGGTGGGTCCCAAGGGGAGGACGACGCACACGGGGGTCCCCAGCCCCAGCCCCGTGTCCCTCCTGCGCCGCAATCTCGGCCCCGCAGTGCTGGGGGTGGCAGTGACAGGGTGACAGCTCCACGGTGGCCCGCGGCGGCGCGCGGGGGGGTGGCTTGGGTGTCGCGGGGTTTAGGGTTACAGGGCTGGGGCTCAGCACCTTTTTAATTCTTCATCGCGTGGCTGATTGATCCCCCCCGCCCCGCGCAGACACTAAAGATTAAGAGGGTGACAAAGAGGCGGCTGCTTACACAGCGCCCGCCGCTAAGCCGCCTTGAAGAGAGCAAGGCAGGAGCCCCTTTGGCCGCAGAGCTGCCGGAGCACCCAGCGCCTGGCCGGAGCCTCCGCGGGCATCCACAGGGACAGACAGACGGACAGGGATAGGTCGGGAGCGCCGGGTGCGGGATGGCTGCGTCCCCGGCGGGGTCGGTGGTGAGCGCCGGGCTGGATGAGAGTCCCACGGGTAAGAGGCGGCTCCGCTGCACTGGGTGACTCGGGGGGACACGGGATTTTCTCTGGGATGGCCGGGCCCCCACTGTGCTCACTCCCCGAGATGCCTGGAGGTCCTCTTCAGTATCCTCTGGGATACTTGGAATCCCCATAGTGATCAATCACCAGGTTACTTGGGGTCCTCCACTGCAGCTTTTCTCTGAAATGCCTGGGATCATCATGGCCTTCTTCTGGATGCCTTTGGTCTCCCTCGTGGTCCTTCCCTGAGATACCTGGGGGTCCCTATTATGGTTCATCTCCAAGACACTCAGTGTCCTCATCATAATTGTTTGGGATATTTGGGTTCTCCACTGCCAACCTTTTCCAGAATGGCTGGGCTTCTCCTCGTGGTCCTTATCCTGGGTGCCCAGGGTCCCCACCATGGTCTGCTGGGATGCCTGGGGTCTTCAGCTGCCATCCTTCTCCAAGATGCTGAGTTCCCATCATGGTCCTTCCCTAGGCCAGGATGCCTGCAGTGCCTGACCCTCTCCATGGTCCTCATTTGTGTTTGCTCTCCGGGATCCCTGAGGCCCCCAGCTGTGCCCCTGCTCCAGGATCCTGGGGTCCCCTGTAAAAACCCTCTCCTGGATACCCTTGGTCCCTGGCCCTTCACCAGGATCCCCACAGTTCCCTGCTGTGATTCTCTCTGGGGTGTCCCATGTCCCCAGAGCTGTGTCTTCAGGACTCCTCCCATCCCTGATTGCAGCCCTTCCTGGGATTCTTAGTCCCTTTCCTGGGATGCCTGGTGTCCCCATACATAAGAACACCATTTCCTCCATTTTTTAATTTTCAAAATTCCTGTGAGAGCCCGTCCTGCATCGCTCTGTGTGCTGGGCTGTGGGAAGATGCTGAACCCTGCGTGCAGTCCCTGAGGTGTCTGTCCCCATCCATGTCCCTGGGCTGAACCAGCAGAGACAGGAGCCCCCCCATCTCCAGGATGCTGGGAGGCAGCAGGGGCTGGTGGGTGGGACAAGGGATATTGGGATGCCCAGAGTCAACCCAGATGTGACAGTTCCCCTCCCACAGGGCTGAGCCCAGCCCCTGGGAAGGAGCTGAGCCCGGTGCTGCTGTGCAAGGTGTGCGGGGACACCAGCAGTGGGAAGCACTACGGCATCTACGCCTGCAATGGCTGCAGCGGCTTCTTCAAGCGCAGCGTCCGCAGGAAGCTCATCTACAGGTGGGAACAGGGGGTCCCCAGGGGCAGGGAAGGGGGGCACAGAGGGGCAGCCAGGGGGGCAGGGACCCTGCGGATGGACATCCAGGGGGGCGAGAACCAGGGTCCCATGGACAGACACCATAGGGGAAAGGACACCCCACAGGGCAGGGACCCCAGGAATGGCCAGCCAGGGTGTCAGGGATCCAGGGGATGGACACAGTGGGGCAGGAGTGGGGGGAACGGGCACCCACCAGGGAAAGGATGGACACCCTGTGGGACAGGAGCCTTGCAGATGGACACCCAGCAGGACAGGGAGCTTGGGGCAGGCCCCCAGTGGGGTAGGGTACCCTGGGATGGACACTCAGCAGGCCAGGGACCCCAGGGCATGGGCAATGGCTGGGGCAGAGACCCAGGGGGACTTAAAACCACTCAGGGGACAGGCGTGCAGGGGGAGGGGCACCTGTGGAGAGGGATGTACAGAGCCCCCTGATGGGGCCAAAACCCCCATCAAGGCAGAGCATTCACCAGGACAGGGCACCCCCCAGGGACACGGCACCTCTTGGGGACAGGGTACCCACGGTAGTGGGGCACTTGGAGGGTGGAGGGAACCCATGGGGGGAGACATGGTACCTATGGGGGAGGATGCTCCTTGGGGACAGGGGCCACCTCAGGGGCTGCAGCCATATGCCACCTCTCCCCATAGGTGCCAGGCAGGGACAGGGCTGTGCCCAGTGGACAAGGCTCACCGCAACCAGTGCCAGGCCTGCCGGCTCAAGAAGTGCCTGCAGGCTGGCATGAACAAGGATGGTAAGATGGGGGGGACACACAGTGACAAACAGCAGGGGGGACAGTGGGGTGGCCGGTGCTGATGCCGCCTTGTCTGCACAGCCGTGCAGAACGAGCGCCAGCCCCGCAGCACAGCCCAGGTCCAGCTGGACAGCATCCAGCTGGATGCTGAGCTGCCCCCTGAGCACGTGGCCACCACATGTGAGGTCCCCCCATCAACCTGTCCGGCTCCTCGTGGCCCCGGTGCCACTGTCACCCCGGGTCCCCGAGCGCCCACACCGCCCACCAACCATCGCTTCATGGCCAGCCTGATGACAGCTGAGACCTGCGCCAAGCTGGAGCCCGAGGACGGTGGGTGGCTGCCAGTGCAGAGGGGGCTGGGTGGGGGGTGGATGTCCCCACGGTGTGGTGCCAACCATTGTCCTGTTCCACCCCTGCAGCTGATGAGACAGTGGATGTGACGGGCAGCGAGCCGGAGCGGGCGGCGGGCGAGTACCAGGTGGCGCCGTACCCGGCAGCCAGCCCTGAAAACATCTATGAGACCTCAGCACGTCTCCTCTTCATGGCCGTGAAATGGGCCAAGAACCTGCCCGTCTTCTCCAACCTGCCCTTCCGTGACCAGGTGGGGTTGGCAATCTCCATGAGGAATTGGGGATCTGCCTATGGGGCAACAGGAACCCCCAAAAATGTAGCAGCCAGTTGGAGCATATCCACAGCATTCTTAGGGTTCCTCTGCAGATGCTCGTCAGCCCAGCCAGATGTGGTGGCTACAGGTCCTGGAGACTTTGGGGGTGACAGGGGTTTTGGGGTTCCCCCTGCTCTCCCCAGGTGATCCTGCTGGAGGAAGCATGGAGTGAGCTGTTCCTGCTCTGTGCCATCCAGTGGTCCATGCCCCTGGAGAGCTGCCCGCTCCTGGCTGTCCCTGAGCCGGGCCCTGGGAAGCTGCTGCCGGCCACCCTGGACGTGCGGGCGCTGCAGGAGACCCTTGGCCGCTTCAAGGCGCTGGCTGTTGACCCCACAGAATTTGCCTGCATGAAGGCCGTGGTGCTCTTCAAACCAGGTGAGGCCACCCCCAGCAGCCACCACTGGCCATCCCCATGTCCCTCTCCAGCCTGTCACCCCGTTGTCCCTGCAGAGACCCGTGGCCTGAAGGACCCTGAGCAGGTGGAGAACCTGCAGGACCAGTCACAGGTGATGCTGGGCCAGCACAACCGTTCCCACTACCCCGGGCAACCCGTCAGGTACCGCTGTCCCTACCTCCTCACGGGTGACACCAGGGTGGGACACCCACCCATGGCCACTGCTCCATCCCCCAGGTTTGGGAAGCTGCTGCTGCTCCTCCCAGCGCTGCGCTTCATCTCCTCGGAGCGCGTGGAGCTGCTCTTCTTCCGCCGCACCATCGGCAACACCCCCATGGAGAAGCTGCTGTGTGACATGTTCAAGAACTGAACCCCCTTCCTGCTGTCACCTGGCTTGTTTGTCACCCTGCGCTGGCACCCTCTCACCCCCAGCCTGGGGCTCCTCAGCCTGGGCTCTGAAGGTGCCCATGGTCCCGTCTCCGGGGCAATGTCCAGGACTGTGGAATGCTGCAGGCGGCTGGGAGGTGGGAGCACCTTCCCTGGGGGATGTCCCCAAGTGAGTGCCCAGGGCACTGGCACCACCTCACTGGGTCCATCTCCATGGTGTCCCAAATGCTGGAGGAACCCAGGCAGAGGCACCTTGGCACCATGAGGAGCTACTGCCACCCAAGGGGCAGCCTCAGGGTCACCAACCCAGGCATGATCCAACCTGGCGCGACATCAGCCAGGGTGACAACAGCCAAGGGTGGTGCCAGCCCGGCAGTGACACCAGCCCAGGGGTGACACTCGCCATAGGTGGTGACACCTGGGGGTGACACCAGACTGGGACAGCCTCAGGTTGACCCCAGGCCAGGGGTGACCCCAGCCGGGGTGACACGCAGTGACAGAGCCTTGTCCCTGCGTTCCGGGGTCTCCCACTTGTGTCCCCCATTTTATACTCGGAATAAAGAGAGTTTTGCAGCCAGAGTCCCTGTGCCAATGACTTGGGTCCCCTTGGATGGGGGACTGGGGGGACCAGCTGAATGTTAATAACCCAAATAGGAATAAATAAAAATCAATACTCTGAATATAAGTACCTTGAAAATAAATTATTGGAACAGAAATAAACTAAATATAAGTAAAATTAGTATAAAAAATCTGAATTAAATAATCAATATAAGGAATAGAAAAATAGGAATAAAAATAAAATGAAAATAAATTACCTGAAATTATCCGAATATAAAAAAGATAAATATAAATAATATGTTTGGAAATATTAGATTAGAAAGAATCTGAACAAAATAATTTAAATAGAAATGTAATGAAACTAAATAAACTGAAATATTCTGAATAGAAAATAACTGAAAAAAACCTATCTTAATTTAAGTAGATGAATATGAATAATCTGACTGGATAAAATGGGAATTAAATAGTAAAAAACACAAATAAAATGAAATTAAATAATCTTAATAGAAATCAAATGCATGTAAATTATTGGAATATAAATATCTGCTTTGAAGTCTCCTTAAATAGTCTGAATAGAAAGAAAATAAAACTACATAATCTGAAATAATATCAATAGAAATAAATTGAGAATAAACAAACTGCATATTAATAAGAGAACCATAATGAATCTCATTAGAAATCAACCGAATTAAATTATGTGGACAGAATTAAAATGAAATAATCTGAATAGAAATAAATTGAAAATAAATCATCTGAATATGAACAGTCTACCTAAAACTAATCTATAGAAATAATCTGAATAATCCAATAGAAATCTAATAGAAATAATTGGAAATTATCTGAATACAGAAAAATTGAAAAATTGTCTAATTATAAGTAAAATAAAAATTATCTGATTAACATAATTTGTATATAAAAATCTGTATATACATAAATAAAAACAATGTGAATAACAAGTAAAACAGAAATTCTGTGCACATAAATAATGAGGATGTGAACAACCAGCATTAAACGATCCAAAGGGAAGTGATCTGGAGCCCTGGCTCCTCATCCCAGCTCCTCCCTCCACATGACCGGGATTGGGAAAATCCACAACTTCACAACCCCATGGAACAAATGGAACAAGCCCCAGACCCCTGGGACGTGGGCAGGGGGTGGCAGGAACGATGTCCCACTGGGAATTCTTGGCCTTTGCAGAATGACACTTTTATTTGTCCGTTTTTGTCAGTTTGTACAAGGTTCCGAGCGCGGGCGACGCGGGATAATATATCCTCTTACATACACACTCTGTTTAGTTTACAAGCAGCGACTTTATAAATTACTTAGAAAACTTTCCGTGAAAAATAACAATAATTCCCCTCGCAGCCCTCCAGTAGTCAGTACATTCAGCCCTCTGGAAAACCCTCTGGGACCCCAAATCCTGCCAGGGAAGGGCTGGGAAGGAGCGGGGGAGCTGCCGGGGGAAGGGGAGCCTGGAACACGCCACATTGTCCCTCCAGTCCTGCTCACTCCTGCCACAGCTGGATTTCATATATGTATATATTTCTTTCACACGTGTTTTTCTTTATACATAGAACCACAAATATATTATATATATATAAAGAAACATATTTTCTATATATTCTATATATATTCCATAGATTTATCCATGTCAAGAAGTCTATTTTCTTTATATATTTTCCCTACATTCCATACATTTTTATGCATATGAAGAAATAGAGAGAAAATATATTTCTTTATATATACTATATATTTCCTTTATATATTTCTTTACAGAGAAATACACTCTTTTTATAAAGAAATATATAAATATATGTGAAGAAACATATATAAACATACATATTAAACATATATTAAATATATGTTTAAATCATATAACATTAAATATGTTTCTACATAGAGAAGAAATACATAAAAATATATATAAAGTAATAAATATTCTTTATATATAGTACATGTCTCCTTTATATATACTTCCTTATATATAGAAATATGTAAAATATATACATAAGGAAATATATAACTAATTTCCTTTATATACTTCTTTATATATAAATATATAAGCATATATAAAGAAATATGCATTCTTTATATATAGAATATCTTATATATTTATATATAAATATGTACTATATATAAGAAATAGAAAATACACAAATGTATTTAGTCTTAATATTATTTTATGTATTTTTTAATTATACAGAGAATATTTATCCTTTTGTGTGCATATTTTCTTTATATATAGAATATATATATTATTATATATGTTCTTTATATATATAAATATCACTTAAATATATTTTCCTTATATAGAGATTAAATATATATATAAGGAAAATAAATATATCCTGAAAGAAATGAGACACATATACATATATATACACACACACAGAGATATACACATACATAAATACACACACATGTATATGTGTGTATGTATATATGTATGTATATGTATTTATATGTATATATATATGTACATATATATTTGCCCCAGTCAGATCTGACATCCCTGCTCTCATCCCACAGGGATGAGAAACCTGAGGACGAGGCTGGACCCTTCACTCATGCCCAGGATCTCCTCCCCTGGGGCCATTTATTTTAAGGGCAATTCTGGGGTTTTTAGCTCAAGAGGCTCAGAAGGCTGGTTTGGCACCAAGCACTCGGATGCTCCCAGCAATTCCCAGCTCCCAGAGAATTTGGGATGGCTCCCCAGGAGTTTCCACTGTTGTGGTCACCAGCTGCCTACCCAGTGCATCCGTGTCCGTCCCCAAAGCCCTGTTTTCCCCTCTGGGACAGGGAAAATCCCATTTTCCCCCATGGATGGGGGTGATTGACTTGGTCTTGCTCCACTCCCAAGATGCAGCGCCGAGGCCAATGCTGTTCCCACTCTCCCTGCAGCATCCGTCACTTCCCCCGTTGGAAAAAAATTAAAGATAACATGAAAAAAAGTCAAATTTCAAATATCAAATAAAAAAATTACCCCAATAAATAAACCATCCCTGGAAAGGGCAGGGGGAGAGGGGACCGAGGAGCAGCTCAGCCAAATCCAGTCATGCCGGGAAAAGACAAAACACTCAGCAAAACTCAATTTTTTGCTATTTCCCCCATTTTTGGTGGCATTTCAGGAAAGGATAAGCCCCAGCCCACCTAGGAGGACAGATCCAGCCTTTGTAAATCTAATTATTGCCCTGGGGCTCCTGATTTTGCCTTTCCAGAGGTTTTCTGGTACCTGGAGCTTCTCCACATGCCACTGAGGATGATGATGAGACTGGGGAGGGATTACAAGCAGAGAAGCTGAGTCAGTAACTAGCATCATTAATTAGTCCTATGATGGGTTATGATGGTCTAATTACACCTCCAGGGATTTCCTGCTGAGAATAAAACTCCATGTTTTATTGAGTGATGGCCAGTGACACCAGTGGTGACACCAAGGATGGCTCAGCCAATTGCTCCCCTCCTCTCCCACCCAAAAATAATAATAACAATAATAATAATAATAATAAAAAAAAAAAAAAAAAAAAAGAAGTTCTGTCTGGGGAAAAATATAAAAAAAAAATTAAAAAAATATATATTTACACAAAACTCCAGGAACCAGCATATAAACAAATATCGCTTCAAGTAGTCCTCGATTATTATTAATTATTATTATTTTTTAATACTGATGATCTCGAAAAGACTAAAAAAAAAAAGGAAAGACGGTTAGGTCTCGTTAAAAAACAAAAAACCAAAGGGAAAAGGTGATTTTTGGCAGGTTTTAACACTTTTCCATGCACTTGGCGTTGGCGTGGATGAGGTGGTTAAAGCGCGGAGGGCTGGGCTGCAGTGGAGCCAGCTCGGGATGCTCCCGTGGGATTCTGAGGCTGGGTTTGCTCCTACCAACAGCGACGGCGATTCGGCACAAGGATTTGGCGGCGGATGCTCCGAGACGTGGGATGCTCCGAGGGGAAGGGCCAGGAGCCGGTCAGTGCCTCCCATCCCCAGCCATCCCCCGGCCACCCAAAGGTCTCAATTCCCCCAAATCATTAAGGCCACCATTAAAACCGTCCCCTCCCGGCCTTTTTAATTAAGAATTCATCTCCCGGCGTTAACGAGGAAGCCATCAGAGCACTGCCAATGGGGAGGATGCCCCGGCATGGACACGGCTCCAGGGTGGAGCATCTCAGACCATGAACTCGTTGCTCCCCAGGAGGACAAGGGGTTGGGCGGTGGCGCAATCGGCCTCAGGGTTCCTCTTGCGTCCCCCTCCAGGCCCCCCGTCCGGGGGCTCTTTGGTTTTTGGGGGGGACGATTTCACACTCTTCAGTTTCTGTTTGCCTTTCTCTGGGTTGAAGGTCCCGCGCGTGGTGAACTGCGGCCGGTCCTCGGGACAATGGAGAGGCCCTGGCAGGCCCTCGGGGCTCGCCCGGCTTTCGGGGGCCTCGCCATGGTGTCCCCCTGCCCGGTAGAAAGGAGATTTGGAGTACATCTGGAAGCGCTTCCGGGGCAGGTGGGGCAAGCAGGAGGTGGATGATTGGGAGGAGGAGGAGGAGGAGGAGATGGGGGTGTCGGTTGGCTCCGCCGGGTCCAGCCGCATCCTGGGGTGCCGTCGCAGCCGGCTCGGCCCCTCGGCCTTGGCAGGACGCAGGGAGGTAAGTGCTACACTTCTCTCTGCAGGGGCAGGAGCACCACAGATGGTCAGCACCCACACACCACCCAGTATCCAACCGCCCCGCTCCCAGGGGACACGTGCCATTGAAGCCAGGACAACATTCCCAGCATCTTGGTGGGGGCAGCATCACCCCAGATGATGTGGCAGTGCTGGAAGAATGCTCACCTCCCCATCAACCCTGGCTGCTCCCACCCATCCCCCCCAGGGCCACGTGCTTGAACCCTTAACCCCCCTCACTGCGTACATTTAAACTGTTGACTTTAAATAAATTTGAAAATTCCAAGTAACCCCTCTCCCAAAGTAACAGAAAAACACGGTGGAAGGTGTTCCCATGGCCTTTGAAGGTCCCTTCCAACTCAAACCATTCCATCATAAACGCAAGAACACCTGGATTTACCCGAGCGATCGGAGATGGCTCCTTCGGAGTCAAAGTTCAAATTTTCGGAGCTGTCAGCTGTGCCAATGGAGGCTTCGGACTCAAGAGTTTCATCGTCGGAGGCGCGGGGCTCCAGTGTCAGCATCTCAAATGTCAGCTCCTCCCTGCAAAGCCAACCCAGCCTCATTCAACCACCGGGACCAAAAAGGGGGAGAGGAGAAAGGGATGCACATGCACTGAGAGATCATGGAGGGGTGGAGGCCTCCAGCCATCAGTCACGACACCAAGCAACATCCAGAGGCTGGGGACATGGCTTGAACCCTCAGCCAGACTCACTTTTCCTTCTGCAGGCTCTCGATCTGCTCAGTCAGCACCTTCTCCTCCTGCTGCATGGCCACCTGCTGCTGCTCTGTCACTTCCATCTCCATGGCCTCCTCGCTGCTCAGGGTCTCCTCAGGGACGTCCGTCACGGAGGGCAAACGGCCGGTGACAGGGGACGCGGGGCTGGGGAAGGCGCCGCGCCGCACACGCCCTTTGCCCTGAAGAGAGACAAAGGTGTCACCACCACAGCCGAGGGGATGTGGCAAACACTCAGGTGCCAACCACACTGCTCTCCCAAGGAGTGAAGAAGAAGGCCCCAGGCACTGGTCCTCAGTGTGCCACCGCCGGACGCACCCCGGGCCCTCCAAAATCTCAGGCTGGGAGAAGTACCAGAAGGACTCAACACACTGGAGGCACTGGGGATGGAGGTGGTGAGGAAGACAGTGATGAGGATGATGCTGATGGACCAAGTGCAACTTGGTCCAGGTCCAAGCAAGCCCAGCTAGCAGCAGGCTGGGTTCCCACAAAGCCCACAGCTTGCACGATGGGAAGCTTGATGGTGGCTTTGGGTGGGAGCATCACCAAGGCTTTGATTTCAGGGCACCTGATAAAACCCGTTTTATCCTTGGATCAAGTCTCACATCCTTCCCTCATTCACCCTCGGTATTTCCTGAGCATCACAAGGGTCTCACTGACCCCTTCAGCAAACAGGAACTCCCACCTAATCATGTTGTCCATGCCATGCCATGTCTCATCTACAGGAGATCCAGAACCAGGACCACCTCCAGTGCTCCATTGTAAGACAATCAATGTGGATCTCTGTGCCCACAGTTGCACTCACTCTGATCTAATGCAGCTCTGAAGAACTATCTCATTTTTTAAATACTGAAACTGAAAACAAAAAAGTATGCAAATGGCGGAGGTGGAGAGATATATATGCAACTGTTTTAATCTTCTGGGGACCAGCTCTACAGATCTGCTCCATGGAGCAGAGGAAAATGGAGGATTCTTGGAGATGAGGGACATGGCAGATACTAAACAGCTTTTATCTTAACCATTATCATGACCAGACTTCTCATCTTCTACATTCCAGATCCTGACATGACCAGGACTAGGAGATGTCCATCACCCTGCCCTCCCCTGACAGCCATCACCGAGGAAGAACCTGCATCTCCTTGGGGTTGAAGAGCCTGTTGCAGCTCAGTTTTGCTTCCCCTATTTAACCCCCACAACTGTAGCATCCCTGGGTCTTCCTGACAACCCATGTGCTCAGAGCAGGTTTTCAGGATAAGGGATCCTCCCTTTTTCTCTTTAAAAGCCAGATTTTCTCAATTTTAGCCCTTTCATCTTTTAACGCCACATCTCAGAGATCTTTCTTTGTCAGCAAAGCCTCTCCTGTGCCCCGGTGTTCTTCTGATGACACTTTTCACGTGGGCTCCTGAGCTGAAGCACAGCTCCCTGAATCCTATTAGCCAAAAGCCCCCAGATCCCAAAGATCCCACTGCCTCGTGGAGTTAAGCCCCTGAGAAATGCTGTGCTCAGGGAAGCAGAGCTCAAATTTTGCTCTTCTCCACCTCCTGACACTCATGGATGTGGAAGAATGGGGGGAACCTGAGGGAACTTTCATCATGGACTGAGCCTGTTAGGAAAGAAAACAGCCCTATGAACATTCCCAAAATCCTGCAGGTGCTTTTCTTGCCTGTCACAATCTCACAGAACTCAAACTCAAGCTGGGATGGAGTTGGGGGACACAGGACTTGCTGGACTCCTCCTCATTCAAACCTGGGTGTCCTGACCTTGTGTTCAGGGTGCTGGTGCTCCTCCTCCATGAAGGTGGAGGAGACCTTTGGATGCCTCGTGGTCTCCAAGGCATCCAAGCTGAGGGTTTTATTCACCATCTTCAGAAACAACAGTGCTGTGAAAGCAACTTGATGCTGAAACACATCCTGAGCAAGGAGAAATCCAGGTGGGAAGGGAAGGGAAGGGATGAGTCAAGCAAAGTCAAAAAGAGGGAAGCACAGGATGGAAAAAAGAAATAAAATAGAAAATTAAAGTAAGGAGGAAAGGAAAAGAGGTGGGAAGCGTATTTCTGAGGAGCTGCGTGCAGGGATGGCCGAGTGCCAGCCCCAAACTCCTGTGCTGGGGGGACCTGCTGGAGGAACGGCGGCTCCGAGGAGCGGCGGGGCCGGACAGGTCACGGTGGGACAATGGCCGGTGGGACAGAGCTGGAATGAGCGACGGTGACACACAACGAGGGACGCGGCACTGCCGTGATACATACCGGGATTGAACTGCGGGTTATGCTCATAAATCTAACTGCAATTAGTACGGGCTTCTGGATTGGAGAGGAGATGAAAAGGAAAGCAGAAGGTTAGAGTGCACATGCCGCCGCCCCTCCAAAAACCCGCTTTGCTCAGTTTGAGGTTTTCTCGGTTAGCTGAGATGAGTGGGGCAGCTCTGCAGCACCAGCTACTCAATCTTGGGCAGCCCCTGCTTGGATTTCGTCCCCAAAAAGCAGAAGCAACGTGTCCCTGAGCATCACAGGGGGGCAGACGGGGGTCCAAGCTTGGCTCCTCAGCCCAAGCCTGTGCTGGTGGTGCTGCACCAGGTCCGTCCCTCTCCCGCAGCCCAGCAAGCCAAGCACAGGTGCATCCACAGCCTGCCAGCCCCATGCAAGCATGGAAGCTCAATGAGATGGGTTTGAGGCTCCCAAAAAGGCAGTGCGGGAGCAGGGAGAGCCTTTGGGTAACTCATTTTGGGTTCAGATAATGTGACTGAGCACGAAAAACAACGGTCCAGGTCACCCATGGGGTGATGTTGAGCTGCCCACTGAAAGGCTTGACTCAACTCAGGACCAAACAAGCTCAAATGAAGGTGGAAATGCTGATCAGGAACACCTGAGCAGGAGCGACAATGTTTCCATGGACTGTTCCCACCTCCTCGTGCTTTGGCATGACTCCCTGCAAAGGTGAGGAGCCACCACAGGGCTGAGGGTCCCTGTCCTGGTGGAGATGGTGTGGGAGTTTGCAAGAGGTTTGGGAGGCTGGGATAAGCAGGAGAAGATACGGTAGGGTGGCTTCAGGGGCAAGGAGAGGACAGGAGAGGACAGAGAGGGCTCTGGCATCTCACCATAGATCTGCGGATCAAGGAGAGGCGGCTCTTGGCTTTGTTCTCTGCAAACTCCAGGCTGTTGATGTCTTTGAGCCGAGCCTTGTACTTGTTCATCTGCTCGATGACAATTAACTCCACGCAACTAAGGGAGGAAAAAACCCAAAAGAAGACAAAATGGGACGAGGAAGCCATTTGATCTGAGCTGCTCTGTCTTGTCTTGGCTTATCCTTCAACGGGATTTTGTGGTAGCTTCTCCCTTAGCTGCAGCACATCCTCTCATTTTATTATGGAGAGGAAAGGATTATTTGGAAGATCTGCCCTGATGGAAGAGCACGGAAGAGAAAGCTCCAGCTGGAAGCCAGAGGGTGGTGAGAATTCTCCTAAAAAGTGTGATACCAGGCTAGGGATGGATTGAGGAACAGCCTACAGATATTAAAGATGGCCAAGGATCCCACCAGAGAAATCTACCCCCCTTGGAAGAGGGAGTGGTGGAACACAAACCTGGAGAAGGCAGACCGATTCCAACTCACTTGCACACAGTAACTCTACAGCAGCTCGTGCAACTGAGCTTTTTGTTTAATGTTGTCAGGAGGGTGTTTGAGGAAAAACACAGTCCATTCCTTGAAATAAAATGAGAGGATGTGCTGGAGCTGAAGCGTGAGGGAGAAGCTACAATGAAATCCTGTTAAAGGACAGATGTTCCTGCCAGCTGGATATTTTAACATGTTCTGGTCATCAACAATTTTAATACTTCCTGGAGGTAAAACCACCCCTTTCAGAAGCCTAGCCCTTCACTGGAGGGTTTTCATTATCGTAATTGACTCCAGTATCTATTTTAACACCTATTTAGTATGAGCCAAACCAAATCTGGGCAAGTTCTTCACTTTTTCTCTGTAAAACCTTTTCAGTTAAGGCAAGCACCATAAATAAATCTAAATATATTAATATCACTATTGCTGCAGACCAAACAACTCAGCTCCTCCAGTAAAAAAGCCAAAATCAAGTAACAATCAAGATCTGCTTGCCAAAAATGAATTGCATTAACTATAAAAACATGTCAGCACAAGCTCCACCTTTTCCTGTCAGGCAGGAACAAAAGCTTATCCACTCTTGGGGATCCTCCATCACTTAAAAATCCTCATTTAACAACTTCTTGGGGATTGAGAGGATTTGAAATACCTTCATGCAGATTTGCATTTAGATGCATAAATTACGATGTGTTTGTCCCTTTGTGCCAAAGCTCTCAATTTCTGAGCCGTTTGACCATCCTAGGGGTTACCAAGATATGAATGGTGATGTGGTGGTGGAGCCAGCTCACCCAGCCCCAGGCTCTTACGTGGTGGTTTTGCTGATGTCCTGAACACTCTGTAGAGGGTCTGTGGTGTCGGGGCAGCGGAGGATGCAGGGAGCAAACACAATGGCCAGGGCATTGGCTGACATGCGGTTGGTCTCTTCTTGGAGGGCAATCCTGAAAAAACAGGGATTAAGAGGGAAGTCAGAGGTGGAGGCACCTCCACTGCACCCCTTGCACATGGTCATGGCTGAAGAGAGGAGATGATATTTCTATGGTGTAATCTTGATTTGAGGGAGAAAGACAAACCTTGAGGAACCTCAGATATTCCCAAGGCAACAACCAGCCCTTTCCACCCAAAACCACATCCCTGCAGTGGCGAGAGGCACCTCAGGGCTGTAGGAACCACAAGTGACCAGAGCACAGCAGTAGTCACTCATCAACACAACATCCCTCGGAGAAACAGCTCCATGGCCACCTCCTGGGAGACAGGGTGGATGCAAAAGCCTCAAATGTTGTGGTGGGAAGGATGCCTGACCATGCTGCCCTTGCCTGAAGGTGCCCAGGCCCAGCATACCTGACCAGGTGGAAGATGAGGCGCTCCAGGGTGCTGAGGTGGGTGCGGGAGAGCTGGTCGATGACCGAGTACACCCCACGCACTGTCTCCTTCCTCTCCTGGAGCCCTGTGGAGAAACCACCAGCATTTAGGGGCAGCTTCTACTTCTTCCTCTCATTCAATATGGTACTTCTTAACCCTTAATTTTACTACTTAAGAGACAGAACTTTGGGGCTGAAATTAGCTGAATCATGATGCAAAAGCCACCAAAAGGAAACCAAAATGCCTGAGATTTTGCATAAAAAACCCTTCATAACCAAAAAATCAGACTTTGAAACCAGGTAAACACAATTTGGTAAAACTGGCTGGTTTGGCCCCAAAGAGTGCATGAAAAGTTTGGCACTCAGATGGCCACCATTTCCCTCTCCCAAGGGAATGGGATAGTGAGGGAAGCTCCTCACCCATCACCCGCAGGAACTCCTCGTAGAGCTCAAAGGTCATGAGGGGGTTGGGCAGATCTCGGAGCCACTGCTTGAACACGCTGGCAATGACGTGGATGTTGTAGTCGTCTAAATTCACGTTATCGATGTCTGGGTTTGGCACCAGATGAAGCAAGAAGGAAAAGAACAAGAGACCACGATCAATATGAAGCCCAAGGCTGGACAAGGTGACCTTTAAAGGTCCCTTCCAACCCAAACTGTTCTATCATAAAGTGTTCTAAAATAAAATATGTTTACGTGCCTTTAATGGCAACAAATCCAGCACATGATTTCAGCTCCACATGGTAAAATTAGAGAGAAATACATTTTCCAGGGCAAATAACTTCAGGTGGGACCAGGATTTCTTTTCTCACTGATGATTGCTAGGATGTAAATAAGGCAGCACTTTTCCCCAATTGGAATGACTTTTTTTCGTGGATTGCTCCCAAAAACATCATGAGTTGGCGACCTGAGTTGTGACTGCCAACGTGAAATCATTCCTTGCACAGCCCAGAGTCAGGAATGCTGAAACATTCCACCTTCCTCTCATCCAACTTTGCTGCTGCAGAGATTTTCCTCCCCAAGTTGAATCTTTTCCCCCTTCCCCTGACCTGTATCGAGGCCTTGCCGCAGCTCCTTGATCTTGTTGGTGGATCCTGATTTCCTGTAGATGCCCTCGGTGTAGAGCCCGTGCATCTCGATGTAGTTGATGAGCTTCTCCACCAGCAGGGGCACTGCCCGCTCCTCGCTGGTCAGCCGGGACAGCTCGACACCAAACTGCCGAGGGGAGAGCTCCGGGTCGTGCTGCACAGGAAAAGGGAAAAAGGTATTGAAATCCTTCTGCACCACCCACTCCTCGCTGGCCAGCCATGCTGCAGGAAAAGGGAAAAAAGGGAAAAAAAAGGGAAAAAAAAGGGATTGAAATCCTTCTGTACTGCCTGCTCCTCACTGGTCAACCGGGACAGCTCCTGTCACAGACACATTATATGAAAAATCCTTTCTTTAGGATTTTTTCTCCTGAGAAGTTGAGAGGCCTCAGGAACAAAACATAAACAATGGTTATCTGCCACTGTGGAATGCAAAAGGTGCATCTGTGATTGGTCTCATGCAGTTGTTTCTAATTAATGGCCAATCCCAGTCAGCTGGCTCGGACTCTCTGTCCGAGACACAAGCCTTTATTATTCACTCAATTTCTTTTCTATTCTTAGCTAGCCTTCTGATGAAATCCTTTCTTCTATTCTTTTAGTATAGTTTGAATATAATATATATAATAAAATAATAAATCAAGCCTTCTGAAACATGGAGTCAGATCCTCGCCTCTTCCCTCATCCTCGGACCCCTGTGAACATTGTCACAAGCTCCACACCAAACTGCTCCAGGGAGAGCTCTGGGTCATGCTGCAGGAAAAGGGAAAAAGGGACTCAAATCCCTCTGAGATGCAATGCTGGTGCAGCTTTGGATCTGATTATTCAGAGTCCTTCAGCAGATACAGGAGTGTGGTATTCTCAGGGTCCCGCGACGAAGGAAGGAAATGTTGAAGCTGACTCCATGTTCTTAGAAGGCTAATTTATTATTTTATGTTACTATATTATATTAAAGAATACTACACTAAACTATACTAAAGAATAGAGAAAGGATACAGACAGAAGGCTAAAAGATAATAAAGAAAAACTCGTGACTCTCTTTAGAGCCTTGACACAGCTGGACCGTGATTGGTCATTAAGTTAAAACAATTCACATGTTGGATAAACAACCTCCAACCACATTCCAAAGCAGCAAAACACAGCAGCAAATGAGATAATATTGTTTTCCTTTTTCTCTGAGGCTTCTCAGCTTCCCAGGAGAAGAATCCTGGGCAAAGAGGATTTTTCAGAAAATATGATGGTGACACAGGAGATGTGTGAATCTAATGGAGGACAGGACAGGACATGGGTCTTGCAATGCCAACCCAGTGTCTGGACATGCACCTGAAGGCAAAAAATTTGGATTTTCTTTCTTTAACCAACCCCACTGTAGTTAAATTCCCAGCCTGGCAGAGCCAAAGCAGCTGGGCATGGTCCTCCTCCACCTCCAGCTCCTCCAACAGCATCTCCAGGGATGATTTCACCTCCCAAAGATGCACAAAGCAGAAGAGGCAAATATGAATCTTGGGTGTTTAAATCAACTTGAAGAATTGCAAGTTACAAAATATCAATGAACAAACAAGATGCCAACAAAAGAACATGAAAAGACCCATCTACAACTGCCAGGAAGGGCCCTTTTGCCAGCTGCAAATGCTCACTGGAGAGTTGGTATCTGGCAAATTCCAATGTAAAGAAAGTCCTCCTACATAGGACATTCCGGATGGGAAAAGTCAAAAGATCCAATAAAATATTGACACAGATTCTCAGCCCTAGACAAAGGTGAGATGCAACTCTGCCTTCAACAAGGCAGTGGCTCCCCTCACTCCTGCATTTTTCTTTCTCCAACTCAAGTGTCATCCTTTCATTGATCCTGCAAA
This sequence comes from Camarhynchus parvulus, assembly GCF_901933205.1. NCBI lineage: Eukaryota > Metazoa > Chordata > Aves > Passeriformes > Thraupidae > Camarhynchus > Camarhynchus parvulus. The sequence goes on from NC_044580.1 coordinate 2,216,924, forward strand.
CCTTAGCAGCAGATGTGTGGAAAGTCCCCATGTTGTTTCTTTCTCATGACTGATGGTTTTTAGCTCCCTGTCACTGAGAACAACCCTAAAAACACAAATTCACCAAGCACAGAGGAATTGGAGCCTTCCTAGAGAAATTCTAACTGCCCAGTGCAAAGCTACCCATTAAGACACAGTGAACTTGCTTCCTGGGATGCAGCACAAAAACTTCCTTGTGCAGAGAAGTCACAACAAAGAAGGCAGATCCAAGAACATCTGAAAAAATTAATCAGACATCTCAATGAACTTTCCACATTTTAGAGCACAAACTCTAATGAGGTGTTCCCAGTTCCTGCAGAAATAGTGCCAGAAAGGGAAAGACTGCAGCAAAAGTTCTATATATATTCAAAATACAAATGTATATATACAGAATACAAATATATATTCAAAATACAAATCCCCCCCCTCACACACATATCTTCAATGTATATATCCAGATTATTCCTTGGGAAAAAATGCCCTCATGCAGCTTTCTGGGGGCTGTGTATTATGGAGGTTGTTCTCTGAGAAGCCTCCCAGAGAGCTGATCAAACTTTCCACTCATTATTATTGTTACTCTATGTCCTTCTTTTGGGCACAAAATAAGCTGTTTAAAACATCCCCACCAAATCTGGATGATTCATTGTTAGCTGGGATGACCTGCTGCACTCATTCCCTGTTCCCCATACCCTTAAATCCAGTAAGCAATATTTAATTCCCCTCTAAAGAGGGCAGCGAACATCCCCCACCTGCCCTTCCTCGCTCAGCTGTGGCAAGCAAGGACTGTAGAGAAAAACCCTGTATTTCCAAGAATAACCCCACATTCCCAAACCCTTAAAAGCTACAAAGCCAGGGAAATTCCTATTATTCTGTGTGGTTACAAGAGGGAACGACACTGCAACATCTGCTGCATGACTGGGCAGATCTACAGTGACTCATCACTGCATAATTCCCAAAATATCTACAAAACTCTGGTTGGAGAGACCTCTGGGGATCTCTGGTCTAAGCTCCTGCTGAAAGGAGGGTTATTTCCAGAATTTTATCAAGATTTGCACCTCCAATAATTTTATACAAACTTGGGATCATTGTCTCGAGGTATTCAACGGAAGCAAAGCACTGAGAGACACTTACCTTTTTGGAGCACTTGGTCGTGGTTTTAAGACAGCACTTCTTGTGACAAGCATATTTACATACTGCAACAGAGAAAAGGAATGTTTAATTATCCCAAAAAATCACACTGCTGGAAAAACAGGAATTCGTATGAATTGAGCAGCACTTCTCAGAGCTACCAAGTCAAAAGCACATTGGATTTGCAGTTTCCAGGGGCCAAGTCTGTATTAGATCCACTCAAACAAAAATAATGAAGCCTTTGAAATTAAAGGTGCCATATTTACATACATGAAGCATTAAACCCTCTCCTCATCCTCCTGACAGATCAACTCAGACTATAACCCCTGAGAGCTATCAGACACAGACACCCTCAGAGACTGGAAATGGCACCTCCTTTGCATTCTCGCTGCACTGAGCCTGAAATGCTCCAGGGCTGATGCTGCCAACCTAATCACAGAAATGGAGGAGGGATGATGGAGAAGGCTGATCCATTTCTTGGGTTTTTCCAAAAAGAGATGGATCAGGTTTTTCCATCACCCTCCTCCATTTTCCTGATCTCCCCAAAAATTCAAAGAGGTGAAGCCAATGAGTTTGCCAAGGTCAGGATCCCCAAAGGCATCCCAGGGACACATTTCTATACCTGACTTTACTGTCCTTCCTACCATGACAGTAAAATGTGTCTGACCTTATGGGATGGGCACATAACCCGATGGGATAAGATGTGTAACACAAAGTTCATTAACTGTGTCAGGAAGGACTGCTGGGATGGACTTACTAGTTGACGTCAGAAACCTTAAGACCTGTCCCTAAATCTCTTCAGGTGTTACAAAAATCAAAATTATGTGAGCAGGGGGTTGTAGGAAACAGCAGTAAACACATTTCAGAATCCCCAAACTCATCACTGTGATAGAAGCACAAGAAAAGGATCAAATAAAGAGTACTTACATTTACAAACAGAAGCCCTGTCCATGATCCAGATCAAGGAGGAACAATATTCACAGTATGTGGGGATGCTGTATTGGGTTGCCTTGAAAATGTGACCATTGTGCTCTTCCACCTGGAGGATAAAGGTTGGGTGGTGAGAAAAGGGAGCCAGTGCTCAGCCTGCTGCAAAATGGAGAGATCAACACAGCTCTTCAACTTTAGCTCTTGCTTTTATTTGGTATTTTTGTTTCTTTTTCAGCCCAGCAACTCCATAGACAACCCAAACCAACATCCACCTTGTAGGGGAACCAAACTATCACGGAAGCAGGTTGGAAATTCTTTGCCTGAGCTTGGCAGGTCAACTTCTTCATGTTAAGGTTTTCTATGCACCTGTGGCCCCTTTTTTTGGCTTTGCACCTGCACCCTTCCCAGTACCATCACATCCCTTAGGAAAACAGGAGATGCAATGATCCCAGAGATGCAAAACACACACTGTAAACTTATGCAGAAAGCTGGAACGAGACTTTGTTTTCCTCTCAGTCCTTTTCTAACAACCCTCAACATTACATTTATGTCTTGGCTGATGAGGGATGTGTTTTCAGAGCCAACCCAAGTGATCCCTGATCAAACAAAGCAAAGCCACCTCAAATGTCTTTCTAACATGTCCTTTCAGGGCTGATGTTCAGATCTCAGCCCAGGATGTGTCACAAGCTGGTCTCTTGACATTCTGACCCCAAGGACATTGATTTTTTAATGTGCAAGTTAAACTCACCACGTCTGCTTCCTTTTTCCTTCTCTTTTTTCGTTCCGTTTTTGGCATCTGGTGAGGGAAAGAGATTTAACTCAGCTTTTGGGCAATTTTGCCAGGTAAAGAGTACAGAGGGCTCATATCTGACATTGTCCAGTGCCTTCCAGCCCCATCCTCCAGTGCACCTGCAGCCCCAGAAGAGTCACTCTAGAAAACTCTCCTATGGATCACTCCAGTTTTGGAATTTCCCTGGACAGTTCTTCCTTGGAGAAGAGGAAGAAGCTCCATCTTGGAGCTGGGAGTAGCTGCTGCTCCAGCTCTGACCCCACTGGCAGTGACCCAAGGAAAACATGATGCTTTGAAGAAAACCTGCCTGGAGAAGAGGCTGGAGAAGACTTGGAGCAGAAGAGCCAGGAGATGGGATATTTGTACCATAGACACCATCTCCCAAGCCCAGCCTCAGATCCCGTGGTCGGCCTTGCAGACAATATGGAGCAGGAGGTGAGATCAGGTCTATGACACACTGCAGGCTCCTTCTGCTCTAAGAACAGTACCCAGACCTGAGCCACTGCTCATGTCCCCTTCTCCTGCAACCCAACCCATGGTGATTGTATGATCACTTGGGAAGTGGTCAGGAGACCCAAGAGGGTGTATCTCTTTCAGCATCCCTCAAATTTTGAACAAAACCCCCAGAACTAAAGAAGCACCAGGAGCTGCCTTTCCAACCACGCACAGTTGGTTGCAGCTTTGCCCTGGGGATAACATCTAGTCCTTGGCAGCCCAGTGTGATCTGGGGTTGGCTGAGCCCAGTGACACACAACCAGTGAGTCACATCTTGCCTTGTCCAGCTCAGCTTAAAGCAGAGAAGACAACAGAAGGTCCCAGGTGTCTACAGAGGCACAACCCCACGGAAATAGAGCTCCCAAACCTCCAAGGGAGTTTAAGGAAAGTGCCGAGTACCTTCCCTGCGGTGTAGTCCAGGGGTTTGTACTCGTGCATATATTCATCCAGGAAGACTTTGAAGGTATTGACCCAGACTTTAACTGGAGACTCACTCCAGTCCCTCTGCTCAAGCCTCATGTTCTTCTCCAGAATCTGCTCAAATAAGGCGTAGAGGTCCTTGTAGCGGATGCTCTTCCCATCGTCCATCTTTTAAGGGAACAGAAGCAAAAAAATAAAAGTGATTTTTATACAGCCCAGATTTTTCTAGAGACTTTTTCTTTTCCAGACAATTACTTCAGCCTCACCAGCTTCCAGCTGCTTGGGGAAACTTCCAATATGATACAGAGAAGAAAAAAAGGATCAGACACCTCCACCACCAGCAAAGGTAACACAAAGGTTCCCAGGCACTTTGGGTGACAAATTGGCTTTCTGTCATCTCCCCTTTGGCTGACAGCAAAGCTGTAATGAAGGTCAGGAATCTACACCCAATGTACCCTGAGAGATAGCTCATGAGGAAGTGTTAGTCTAAATTTAGATCATGGGACTGAATGCAAAGGAAGCACATCCATCCTTTGGTATGAGCAAACCAGAAATGGAGGGCTTGGCAACACCTGTACAACCAGGAGGACCCCGAATATCCCCTTTCTCCTGGAGGTGGAAGTCCTCCTACCCATCATCTGGTCACTTACTGCCAATGCTGAGGAGTAAAAACTGAAGATGTTTTGTCGGAATTCCTTCAGCGCTTTCTTGAACACGACATCCACCAGCGTGTCCTTCTTGCTATCCTCGTTGTCCAGTTCATTCATCTGGGAAAACAAGGGGGTTTTTACACCCGTGACTCTTTTGCTGCAGCAGAGCTGGTGTGAGATGAAGCAGCACTAAGAAGCAGCTGCTCCACCATGATCACCAGGTGGTTTCTCCTGCATGAAAACCAGAAACTTCTCTAGACCTGCCCTGGCACCCTTAGATGAATTATTACCATTACTACAGCTACCCACAGGATCGTTTTTACTTTATTGCCTCTGTCTGCTCCTGGATCTCTGTGCTGATTTATGGAGCAGTGAGTTACCTTTTTCAGGAGAAACTCATCCATGCTCTTCAGGTCACTGGCACTGGTTATGATCTGCAGGGAGTCGTTCTGCCACTGCACGGGCTCCAGAGCCACGTTGCTGATCTTGACGCTGCGCTTGCGCTTGACCTTGGGAGAGGGCTCCTTGTTCTCCTTGAATTCCCGCCGGTAGATGCCCGACAGCTCCGGACTCCGTGGAGGCGTCAGGTGATGAGGACCCAACTCTGCTGGTGATCAACGAAAAGAGGGGAAGAGATTGAGGAGCAGATGCAAAATAATTGTGACACTAAAACAGGGCATTGGAAGAAACCTGTGGAAGAGAAAAGCACAGTGTAGAACTCACGGGAAGATTAAATGTCATTTTTGCTTTGGTTACTTCCTCCCTCAAGAGAGGAAACATCTGTCCATTCCAGATGGTGGCTGGAAGGATTAGTGACATGGAATTCCTTGAGATCCATTATGGATCCCACCCTCTAACCTACTTGCCATTGCTCTGGCTTGACACCACCCTTGAATTAAGAGACATGAACCAGCATGGACATATCCCAACTTCCCAACCCAGTTTCTCTCTCCTTACAACTGGTCCCATGTCCCCCCACCATGTACCTTCACCAAGCTGCAATCCAGGAATGGTCTCCCTGCCAGGGGCTTCCTGCTCTGCGTACAGCTCCAGCAGCTCAGACTGGGTAGCGAGCTTCTCCCGGGGGGTCTTCTTCTCCCCCTGCTTTCCCTTCACCCAAAACCTCATCTTGGCTCGTTGAGGCCTGGAAATAAGTCATGGAAACAGGAACTGCCTTAACTAGGAAAGGTCTTTCTACCCAAAACTGCCTCAGTCTTCTGGACATTCCTGAGGAGATAAATCCATGCCATTTCTACCAGGGAAATGCGGCTACTCGTCCTCAGCAAAGGAGAGAAACTTCAGTTGCATGCATGGGATTGGGTGGGACAGGACGTGTGGCCCATGCCACCAACACTTAATTGTGGTGTGAGCCACACACACATTGATTGGGTCTGCCCATGGTCATGTAGAAAAGGTGGGATGGGTAACTCATCCCACTGCAGGTGGAGCTCCAAAGGAGCCTGGGGGGCTCTCCTGGGGCATTGGAGAGCAAAAAGGACACAGGAAGGACTTGTCTGCCATCTCCAGCCATGATTCCTACCTCCCATCTGGAGTCAGACTCTTCTGTGTGGCTGCCAGCTTCCCAATCTCCCCCTGGGACATGGTTTTGTGCAGTTTGGCCTGGCCTTCCCCAGAGGTGAATCGCTGCACGGTCTGTAACGATTCCAAGCATGAAGCATTTAAAAATAAGACAGCTCTTGGGATATCAGATGATTTTTTTTCCCTATCAAAAATCAGGTATTTTATCTCCTACATCTTTATTTCTATTTGCCTACAGCTGAAAACCTACAGTCCTGGTGAGTCCCTAGAGAAATATTTTAATGATTCCTAAGAAAGAGAGGCATTTCCCTTGCTCCAACTCTCCAACCAGGTCCAATCTTCTTTCTCCTTGAGCAGTTGGTGATGAAAATCAGTTTGCACCAAGCCACAGGTCATTATTGCTCAGCATGCACAGCTCTTCCACCATCTTCAACCAGACCTCATTCCAGCTCTCCACCCAGAGTGTCCTGTTAGCCATAATGATGTGATTCCCCACGGGAACCTTCAACCACCTGGATCTGTCCCAGCAGAAGTTCCTCCTCCAACTCTTGCTGAGCACTTTACACAAAAAACCCAAAGTCTTTGTGCCAAGGACACACCAAAAGGAATTCTTTAACAAAGAAATTCTGCAGCTTTAATAGAAAATATCTCCACCTTTGCCATAATTTAAAATGCCCTCAGGTAATTTTTAAGGGTGGGATGAATTTGCAGTAACTCAGCCTAACAGGATCCCATGAAGTAGCCCAGAAATAGACTTGCCATATTTAAAAAATATCTAAATTTTTGTTCTGTTTTCCAATTGCAGCTGTGATTTGGGAACTGCACTCCTGGAGGAGAAACTTTCAGCATAAGAAAAGTGGAGAATCAGGTTGTATGAAAGGATTTGGGAGACGATGGTCAAATGTCTCCTGTAGCTTTCCTATCACCTCAATGTCTCAACTGACTGCTCTATGTTTAAAAGCAATTATTTTACTTCTGTTAAAAATATTTAAATAAAATTCTATAAAAAGTAGGTTGCAGGGGGGTCACATTTGCCATATTGACTCTTTTTCCATGTTTTATTCCCTCCCTCCCTCAGACGAACATCTCTTCCAGCCAGGAGATGGCATCATGCAAGGCAAAATTACCACTGGGAAAGCCAGGAACTGCCTAAACCATGAAAGAGATTTTGTTCCTGTCATTCTTACATTTAGGTGATGATCACACAGAAATTGTGGATAAAAGCAATTCAAAACCTATAAAAGTGATCTCCATCCAGCCCAAACCTACTACTTGTTTTAAAAATGATCTGTTAAATATTTGCCCCCCCAGTATGGTTTTGTTCTTGAGTAATTTCAACTTTTCGGGTTTCCAGCTTTAGTAAATAAAGACTAAAAGGCTTTTTTGGCACAAGATCTTTCTGTTTGAGGTTATCTGCCAGGAAACTCTGAATGGAAAGGATGGGAAACTTTCTCAGATGTCAAGATGAGCATCTGCACCAGAAAATCCCCTGCTAGAGAACACCACAAAGCATCATGAGGGCAAATGGCAATAACTGGGGGTCTGAAGGTATCTCCTGGTTGAGGAAGGGACCAAGTATTTTTTCCTCTGACAGAGTAACCTGTGTTTCAGCCATCCATAAGGTAACTGTGGCCAAGGGACTTATCCCAGCAGGCAGCAGTGCTGTGTGCTGCATGGAAAAACTTCCTGAAGCTCCCTCTGAACGGCTTAGGACAAGATCATTGCTGGCTCTTCAGCAGTACTTGGGATCAGCTGGTGGCAGGTACTTGGAGTCATGTTTATCAATTCATGGCTTTTGTGTGGAGGGTGGAGCAAAACAACTGGTTCATTATCCAGGTCCCACTCTCTAAGGATGTTTCCAGAGGGTATTTCTGGTGTGATTCCTCTAGCCAAGGCCTTCCATTCATGCATCTGCTCCAGGAAAAGCTCTCCAGGCTTAGGTGCCAAACAAAAGTGGTGTTAACACGTGCTGGCAGAACAGCCAGGAGCTGTTCCTCCCATTTGTGTCTCACTGCAAGGTAGGTTGATTCTTGGCTATTCACCAGCCAAAAATCTTCAGTCTTGGTCTTGTCAGGAAGCTCTTACTCCTTAAAGAACCTTGGAGTCAACTGTACCTGCAGCAGCCACCTCATGTACTGCTGCCCCATGGGTTTCAGCTCCAGCTGCAGGTGCTGTGGGTGTTTGATGCTCTGGAATACCCTGAATGTGGGTCAGGAGCACTGGATTCCAGTGGGCCTCTACTCACCAGCTGGGCTACACAATCAGTGACTTGATGGCTGAGAAAAAAATGGGCAAAACAGGCAGAGCAGCTGGTGACCCATCATATGCTCGGCTCCATGGGGCTGCACGGGATCTCTCGTTCATCCAGCCAGCAGCCTCAGCTGCTGAGCAGGACAGGGACAGAGGCTGCTTTGGGAGTCATAGCTGGAGGCAGGAGCTGTCTGAAGGAGCTATTCACTGGCACAGGGACCAGCCTGCACATGGTGGCTGCCAGGCTCGCCTTCATGTGACTATCACAAGACACAACCAATGTGTCTGCACAGACATCAACCTCTGTACCTTTGTGTTTGTCCCCAAAACACCCCAAGAGGCATCATCCAGCTTTATCATGGGCTGCTCTGCCATCTGCAACACCCAACTGGGCTCTGCTAATAAATACCAATAAACAGTCCCTAAATTTTGCTACTTGTGATGATCCTGACCCAAAAAAAGCCCCAAGCCAAAGGGCTGGTCCCAAACCTGCAATACAAAATACAGATGGAAACACTGGACACATTGTCAGGACACACAGAGGGAGAGGAGCGCAGAGCACACAACACCAGGGGTAGTGTTGGCCTAGAAAGCAGAACTTACCACACCAGGGGGAAAATTCCTGACCACCAGTTAGAACCAGTGCTGGAGAGCAGAGGAGAGGAGGGACACAGCAGAGACAGGAGAGAGAGATGGCACCTACTGCTACTTGCATGCAGTGAGAGCTGTTAAACCAGGTGAGCAGAGTCCCAAGGAGCACTTCCAAGGAGTACAGTGACCCAGGATGCTCCCAAAGATGGAGCTTGTCAAGATGGAGCTTGTCAAGCACCAGCACAGCACTTTTCACACCCCAGAGGGAATGATTCCTACAGCTGCAATTCCCTTTGTACGTGGGCAGCCTCCAGGAGCACAGCAAGCACTCCAGGTATGGCATGGGGGGCCATGGTTTGGTGGTGAACAACTCAGTGCTGGGTTTGTGGTTGGACTCAACAATCTTACAGATCTTTTCCAACCTAAATGTTCCTATCATTCTATGTAAAAAAGTGCGTTTTACTGCATAAAATTCTCCCTTTCCCAATCTACAAGCAGGGACTTGCATAAAGGTGCAGCCAGGTTATCTCAGCCCATAGAGATGTGCCTTTCAATCAGGTTTTCAGTATTCCTGCCTCAACCCCTCCAGCAAATTTATCAAGAGCTGGCTTAAAAAATTTATGGAATTTGTAAATCTCTGCCCTCTTCCAGTGAGGAAATTATCCTGGGAAAAATTATCCTTTATAATAAGAGCTGCTAAAAGAAAAGTCATGAAAAGCCCTCTTTGGCCACCTGCTTTTCTTGGAAAAGCAGCTTTTAGGATGGCACGGGATGTTTGCTGGACACACATCAATGCTGTGGCACAAAATAAATCTCTGTCTTTTGGTTTCATGCTTTTCTTTGGTTTTATACTCAGCTCCACATCCTGTACTGCAGCTGGAGGAGAGGAACATGGCAGCCCCAGCCAGCACTCCACCCAAACTCTCACAGCAGGACAGGATTCCTGGTGTTTATCCACACTCCTATGGGGACATCTCCACTACCTCAGGAAAAAAATTACGAGCGGGTTGGAATCTGTTGGCCTCTTCCACTTCTGAAACCTCTCAGTTTGTGATTTTCCAAAAGCAGCTTATGTGGGTGGGAGATTAAGTCTGAGATGGAAAAGCTCCACTGCACTGGCTCATGTCAGACCTGCTAAGGGATACTTGTCACTGTGCTTGGAAAAAACACTTTGGTTGGTCGCCTTTGTTTCATAACCCACTATTTCACTCTCATTATGTTTTCATTGCCCAATTTCCATGGTTTTGTTTTTTCTGAGCTGCTGTCTGCCAGCATCACTCTGATAATTGAGGACAAAGTAATCACTGGATATGGTGGCTAAGCATAAAAAATCAAAAGTAAAAGAAGCCACAGGATTTACATCATTTTGTTGTCTGTTGTTTTTGGAACAATATTTACTTTCTTTTTTTACAGATGTATATAGGCCATTTTTAGATCAAAAGCTTCCAAGGGGAGGATGAGTTAAAGCCCCCAAAACAGGTAATTGTGCAATACAAGTTGTAATGCTCCAGGAAAACTATGGGAAGTGTGGTGGATATCTAATCAACCCAGGAGCAAGAAATAGAGCTTGGATGGAGCGCTGAGCACCCTGGTCTAGTGGAAGGGGCTTGGAATTGACATTTAGTCTCTTCCAATCCAAACCATTCTGTGATTCTGTGAATCTATGATTTTCTGCTGTGTTTGCCAAATTTACCCATCTACAGCATCCTTGGGAGTGGGAAAAGAAGCAGTGGAGGGATCAGTGCAGCTAAGGTTAGCGAAGAAAGGCTCCCCCACCACATTGGACACAATTACCATTTCGGAGTCACTGTAACAGGCCTGCCCCAGGCGGGCTGCGGGCACCGCCTCGGCGTGAGGAGGGTGCTCAGAGGAGAGAAGGAACTCAAAACTGCCATCGTAATCCTCTTCCTCCGTATCCCCCTCCCCATCAGCAAAAGTACCTCTAGTCAAGAAATCGGAGCGCGTCCGCGCCATGCGGGCTTTCTTTTTATGGCTCGGTCTGGGCACCTGCTTGACCAAAGGATAAAACAAAACAAAACAAAACGAAAAGAAGGGTTTTAAAGTAAAAAGGAGACTCTACCCATGTAGCCTTAAGACATCTCTGAGTGCCACTGCACCCCATGGAGGGGATGCAGTATTATGTCTAGTGAAAACAGCAAAGGACCAGGAAGAACAAAAACTAAGACAGAACGGTGAAAATGGACAATCATGGGTGTCACTGAAACGGAGACGTTAAACCAAACCAAGACAAGACGGCGTTGGACAGTGTTTGCCATCAGGATCACAGGATCCTTTTATCCAGAGCTGCTATAAATTATTCCTACAAGGCTTTTTATTTTAAGAGCTGTGGAGAAGTGTCGTTACTGTGCTGCCATATCCCCCTTCCCATGTCTGGCAGCCCTTGCGTTTCAGAGTTCACTTCTTTGAAGCTTTTGAGGGAAAACTGGCCAACTAAGTTATTTTTTGCCCTTTTCAGTGGAAAGAGAAAATAAACAAGTCACGACTCACCTCTCCTCTGCCAGACCCCGGCATCTTAAATGGCTTCCGTGCTATTTCACCCTTGGAAAGGCACTGATGATTTGCCTCTCTGCTGAAACACAAGAGAGCAGAGATCTTTCATCCTCTCCCAAAAGCCTTCCCACTGCACTAGCCCAGATGCTGGGAGTCCAAGCAGTCAAGACTAAATTGCAAGTCTGAGGTCATGGGGTTTCAGAATTGTTTGGGAATTCTTCAGGACTGGACTTAACACCAAAAGACAAGAAGAAAAAACATCTGGCTGTCAACTTTATACAGCAAGGTGGTTATGGATTGTATCTTTGTACTTTGGGATTCTCAAATGTGACTATTCTCTAGCAGAGCAAAACTTAAAATACAGCAATTCTTAATGTCTTTTTCCTCCTGTTGCTTGTTCATGTTGCACATGAACCAGGAAAAGAAATTTTCAACAGGAATCTTCTCCTGTCACAACTGCACAGAAACCACAAGACTACTACACTTGGAGGTACCTTGGGTTACCAACAGTCATTCACTGGGAGCTTTTGCCTTGGAAAGGGTGCAACAGGATTTAGGAGGAGGGTGATTTATATCCTTTTTGAGCTACATGGCCAAAACCACCCCAAAATTAGGCAAGGCACCTTAAGCAACAGAGTGGGAGCAAATGTTGCCCCAGGATCTTGCTGCCATCTCCAGATCCTGGGGCAGCCCAAGGTTAAGCAAAGCAATGGAGCTGAGCAACTGCTAAGACCATTACAGGTGTAATTAATTACACATGTGAATGACACAGTCTACAAAGAGCATTCACTCCCAAACTCTCTCTGTAGAGCTGGTGTTTTTTCATCTGCAATGGTCAGTGTCCACATGGCTTTGCTGGATTAATTATATGGTAAACAAGGAAAATCTTGGAATTTTCTGCCTCATCAAGTCATTTCTATTACAACTGCCCAAAAATCCTAAGAACTTATTCATCATGTTTCACCTTGAGAAATAAACTCCTATCCCCATTCATGTAGGGTGAATAATAACAATTGTATTGTTATTGAGTCTGTTTATTGACTCTCTTCACTTGCTCATATCCATGGTTATATAATGTTTTAAGATCCTGAGAAATTCCATGTCTTTTTTCCTTTCCCTCTGACCTCCTCATTGCTAGAAGATCAAGAACCCTTTGTTTAACTATGAGGTTTGTGCAGACTCCAGAAACAACGTTCTGGACCCTTTGTACAAAAAGTTTCCTAGCAGAAAAAGAGCCCATGGAGAAAGCCTATGGAGACAGCCTGCAGAGAGAGCCTATGGAGAAAGCATAGGAGAAAGCCCATCATCTTTTTACTCACTGGAGGCCAAAGGGATTGTCCTTTGGTGTGAAGAACATGGAGCTTGCCCTCATCTCCTCAGTGGCCTGGTTGGGTATCCGAGGTTGCCGGAGGCGCTCAGTCCTTGAGAAATGGCTGCCTGGGTGGTCCTTGGGGTCCAGAGCTGGCTTGGAATGGCAGCGGGGCTCCAGACCTTCTCTTCTCTCCACAAACATGCTGACAGGCCGGTCTTTGGGGGCACTGTGGGCTGGAGAGCTTCCCCTGGTGCCAACAGTGAGACCCTTGATGTCCACTGCTGGGGTTGGAGCCATGCCTGGGCTGGGGCTGTGCTCCCCTCTGCTCTGGGGGTGCAGGATGAGCACTGACTGAGGCCGGCTGTCTGGTTTTTTGGCTGGTTTGAGGGAAGGGTCCTTCACTCTGCTCTGCTCTGTCCTCTGCAAAGCCTCTACCCTCCCTTGCTGCTCGAAGGCTTTGCGTTGTCTCTCCAGAATTTCCTTCTGCTGACGAATCTGCTCCATCATCTCCCTCTCATTTTGCAGCTGAAGCTGCTTTTGCCGTTCCTCCTTCTCCACATTGAGCTTTTCCAGTCTCTTAATGACAGAACCTGGAGAAAGTGCCCGCGCTGCTGTCACTGTCCCACGTTCCTCTCTCTTGGTAGAGGGTTTTTCCTTTTCCTCCTCTTCTTCCAAGGCTTTACCCTGTTCTGGCTCAGAGTCCTTCCTGACCTCAGAGAACATAACTGTCCTTTCCTCTCTTTCCACTGCTTTATTCCTCAGGTTATTCTCCACCGTCTTCACCTTCACATTGTCTTGTGGTGGAACATAGAAAGTGGGGAGGTTGCTGGAAAGGAGGGTTTCTCTTGGGTGAGCCTTGGTAACATTCTGGGGGTCACCAACCCCACTCTCCTTCCTGCTGAGGTTATCAGGCAGCACCGTGTCTGCTGGGGTCTGTCTGCAGCCAGGCAAACCATTGTTCCCATCCCCTGCACAGAAAGGCTTCTCCTGCAGCAGAGCCTGGGGACTGCTGGGCAGGGAGTCCATGGGAAATGACTGTGTCTCATGCTCATCTAAGACTAAGGAAATGAGTTTACTACTTGAGGTATCTTCGCTGCTTAACAACTCGAAGCTCCCCTGGGAGCTCTCGCTCTCGGGGGTTCCCTGAGGGGAATGCAGTGCCTCGGGCAGCAGCTCTGTGGACCAGCGCTGCTCCTCCGAGGGTGACAGCCCGCCCGTGGAGCGCACCTTGAGCAGCTCCAGGCTGAACTTCGCCTGCTCCAGCTCCCGCATCCTCCGGCTTTCCCTCTTGGCACGAACCACTTTTTTCTGGTTGAGATCCTCCAGCGACTTGGGCCTCTCTCTCACCATGATCTCCTCCTCGGTGTCCATCCCACTCTGGCTGCTGGCTCTCTCATGCCTTTTGTACAGGGAAGTATCCAGTGGGTCCACGTGATTCACCCTATTATTCTCCATCAGTGATTTATGTTGTTCCACAGCTCTCACTCGCTCTTCAAATGAGCTGTCCTCCCACTTAGATGGGTCAGAGCCTTTAATTTCCAAACCATCTGCTTCCAGTCCATCCTCTTCTCTACTTGCCAGGCCATTCTCCAGCTGTGTCTCTTTTAACTGGTGCTCTTTCAAAGCTCTAAACCTGGAAGAAAGCAGAAAACCAGGATATTCAGCCCTGTGGCCACTCAGAGCCCTTCAAGGCACTGCACTAGTGGTGTCTTATCACGACCATCACCTCACCACCACCAGCACCTCAAGAACCCTCCTTGCACATCTGGTGCAAGACAAGGCAAGGCACAGTCGGTTTTAAACCTCCTTCTCCTCCTCCTCTGCCATCTCTGCTACCGAAGGGCTGCCGCAACGCACCTGAAAGCTCCCCTGGTGCCGACGGCAGCGGGTCCAGCCTCCATCCCTGGTCTAGCTCCTTCATAAGCTGTCAGAGCCAGAAAAGCTTAACTCATCACACCCCCTTGGCTTCTCCATCTTCGCCATCCTGCCCGGACTGCATCTGGAACAACTTAGCAGGGACTTGTGCCCAGCACCAAGAGCTCCCTGCAGCTCCCAAATGTTCCAAGGGATGTTAAGGTGCTCCACACCTTGCAGGCAGCACCTCTGGAGAGTGAATTGTGACCTGTACCCCGGCCAGCAAGCTGAGGCATGGCTGGACAGCCTGTGCCCTCCACAGCGGCTGGCTCCAGTATCCCTTGTCCTTCTGAGCCAGCGCAGCAACCAGATTGGTGAGGCAATCTGAGTTAAAAATAGGCTACTTAAACTGGTGCTGCTGCCAAGAGAAAAAAAAAACCCCTTGTGAGTATTTACGGCCTTGGCTTTGCACTGCTTACGTGCTCCAACCTGAAATAGGCTCTGCTTATTCCAAGAGCAGGACGTGCAGTTAAATTGTTAGAAAGCGTGGGCAAACAAAGGACCAGGGCAGGTCAGGAGAGGGTCATGGATACACGAGGGGACGCTGCCCTGTGTAAGTCACTGCAGTGCCCTGATTCACACCCTCCAGTGTGAGCATCACCAAAACCACGTTCCTCTTACCCGAGGCCAAGGGTGTTACCTTTGCCGTGCCAAGTACCCGCGGCACGCCGCCTGCAGGCACAGGGCCCCGCTCCTGCGGGCGGTGTACGCCTGCCGGGTTCGGTGTCCCCTCCAGGCCGCCTGGATGCTGGTGGCTGCGGCGTGCCGGCGCCTGGCGTGCTCCCGCCAGCAGCTCTGGATGAGGTGAGCTGCAAACTGCATCTGCAGGAACCTGCGCCGCTCCACAAAGCCTCGCCAGTGGGTCTGAAGGATGACAGCGGCTTTGGTGAGAACCACAGGGTCTGGGGATGGTTTGCCTTCCTTTCGGCTCTGGTAGCTTCGCCAAAATCTCTGCAAACACAGCAGGGGATTCCTTGTTACAGGTGTTGTGTGAAGTACGGCGAAGTATCCAGTGGGTCCATGTGATTCACCCGATTATTCTCCATCAGTGATTTATGTTGTTCTACAGCTCTCACTGGCTCTTCAAATGAGCTGTCCTCCCACAGCTCGTGCCTTCATGCAACCTCTCCAGCTCCATGCAACCTCTCCAGCTCGTGCCTTCATGCAACCTCTCCAGCTCCATGCAACCTCTCCAGCTCGTGCCTTCATGCAACCCCTCCAGCTTCATGCAACCTCTCCAGCTCGTGCCTTCATGCAACCTCTCCACTTAGATGGGA
This sequence comes from Camarhynchus parvulus, assembly GCF_901933205.1. Taxonomy (NCBI): domain Eukaryota; kingdom Metazoa; phylum Chordata; class Aves; order Passeriformes; family Thraupidae; genus Camarhynchus; species Camarhynchus parvulus. The sequence continues at coordinate 2,232,749 of NC_044580.1, forward strand.
GGACAGCACCTGCCTTCATGCCACCTCTCCAACTTCCCCCCATTCCCAACTTATTATGGCAGAAGGAGTCAATCCTGATTGCAAGCTCCCTCCTTGGACAGGAGAGCTGATTTTACGCACGGGCTCTGTCTGTGGGATTTGGGGAGGGTAATTTGCACTGGAATCCAGCAGCAGCACCCACCTGTATGCTGATGGCCGCGTGCCGCAGGCTCAGGAACTGCTTCCTGCAGAGCAGGCTGCGGAACCAGCGCTGCAGCAGCGTGATCCTCCGCAGCACTTCCTGGTGCAGCAGGTCCTGCAGGAGCTGCCGCTCCCGTTCCTTCATGAAAACCTGGCCAAAACAACCCAAAAAACACTAGCATGGAAAGCTTCCTGGACCACGAGTCAAATCCTCCTGGTTTCTGCGTCCTGGATGCTCCCAGGAAGGTTGAGGAGCTGATTTTTGTGAAGGCACCTCTAACAGGTTTCAGCAGTTTCACAACAGCCTGTGACTCTAAGTTCTGGATTACAGAGCTTTTACCACCAGGGGAGGAAAAATGAGGACCATCATATCAAGCTAAGTCTACATAGACACAGAGATTTTGGAGGACATGAGTTTTTTGAGGCTGCCTCATTATAATCAATAGCAAAACAATATTGTTCCATACTCTTTTATGTTAACAATATTAAAAGTTTCATTTAAATCACTGATTTTTAGTAAACAGAAGAAAAATAGTTTCATTAATTAAAACCATATATAGATATTAATTTATCAGACAGAAATACAGGCAAATGTTATATCTGTGTCTTAAAGGCTGAGCTGAGGATGAACATTTACCATTGTTCTTCCAACTTGGTAATTGTCTGGATCGAGTTTTATCTTCCGGAAGAAATCATGGATATTGTGCTTAGATGGGCTGATCCCTTGTGGCAAAAGGACATTGAAATGGCTCACAAAATCCTGAGAAGGGAAAGAAAAAAGCAACACCAAGATTTGGTTAGTTGGGTCCTGCTGCTACTTTCTCCCATAAATAACAGATTTGCTCCACTGGCCACATGAAACGGGACCTCTGGAGTGAGCACAAGGACAGATAACATTTTATGCACTGAGGAACACCAAGATTCATCCAACATTTGTAGTTTGATGGGAAACACATCAAAGCAGGGACCCAGCAAGGTTCAAACATTTTTCAGCGTGGGAGGAGAGGTTCTGCAGAAGCCACAGGGTCAAACCCCAGCAAAAAAATTGCTCCAAATCCCCAGCAAGAGCCACTATTGGTAAGGCAGATACCAACATCGGCAAAACATCCCTGAGATGCTCCAGCCGTTACTGCTGGGAGGATTCAAAGAGTGAAGGAGGTACAAGAGGATAGATCCTCCCAAGCAAGGTTGGGAAACCTGCTCACGGCAAAAAAATGCTGAGCATTTTTCTTTTCCTAAACAGCTGCTGTGCAGAACACGACGTTTGCCCCAAAGCAGCCACAAGCAGGAAACCAATCAGTACCAACAAAGCATGAAAGGACCGACATGTACACAAAACCTGGCAAACACATGGAAAAGAAGAAAACAGGAAAAGCTGGCTAACTCCAGCAGTTCAGAGGATGCATATCATCCTCCTGATGGGACACAGCCAACACAACAGGGCTAACACTGCTCCCAGTAATTCCAGATGCAGAAGAAAACGTGCAAATCAGACAGTTTTTTCCAAAAGGGAGTCCATGTTGCAAAAAAATACTGTTTTTGTTCAAAAATCACAGTGCAGGGGGCTCACAGCCCTCCCTGAGGTCTAGACTGGCTCGTAGGCAGAGAACCGCCTGTTACATCCACTGCCTTCCAAGAACTAGAAATTAATTACCCTGATAAAAAATGAACCAGCAACACTCAGACAACTCTGCTAATGATGCTAAAGGAGATGGAAGACAAAGCCCTTTGTACTCAACCTGGAAGGAGTATTTGCAGCTGTATCCTGACTGGCGGATGCGCACGGTCTCCAGCATCCCCGTGTAGCGCAGCTGCCGCAGCACCAGGCTGTCGCTGAACCTCAGGGGCAGCTGCAAGGGGAAAACCAGACCAAGGATGAGCAAATATTTCCTTTCATTGAAGCTTTTAAGTGCATGGACGGGTGAAGGGTTCAGCAGATGTAGCACATGTGTATGACACACACGTTGTCAGCGATGCTACAGGAGGGAGGGAACGTGGGTCCCCAGGAACTGAACTAATCCCGCTGGGATTGAATCCTGTTTGCTTCTGAGACTTTCAAACAGCTAACTAGAGAAATAAAGCCATAAAAAAAGATTTTTTTGCATTTCAATTGAAAAAGACCCCCCAAGGGCACAGTTAATGGGTGATGTTTTGAGCAAGTAAATAATCTCCAATGCAAAAAGCTTCAGCTTGAAATGCCTGGATAAAACTCTGAAGGATTAATCTACAAAGCATCCCTACATTTTGAACTGAGGGTCCTTGGTCCATAATACAATTATGTAAAGTCAAATTCAAGAAATATGAGTCAGTGTGATCAATGTAGTTTATTCTAAAAGTATCTGCTTTTACTTATGTAAACTTTATTTTAAGGAAGCTTCAGGGCTCAGACCCAGCACAAGGGAATTCCTGGTTCTATAAATCTCTCTTATGGCTGGTCAGAAACTTCAAAGGAGTCAAATTAATTTATTAAAACCAATATATTTTTCACATAAATTAAAATACTATATTTGCATACGTGTTTCTACAAATATAAGAAGAGCCACTGCAGTTTATCAAGTGACACCCAAGTGATAAATCCATGCTTCTTGCCCAAATCTTCTAAATTCAGCTCTATTTGAGGCTTTGTTTCCTATCTAACTCCCTGTAAAAACAGAAAAAAGATTCCCAGGCTGATTTCTAGCAGGATCTTGCTTTCTCAGGATGGCATTTACCTTTTCAGCGTTGGATCGGATGCACTTGACAAAATAGGGCTCTGCTTGGCCAAGGGTCTCCATCAGTTTGTTGAGGGATGCCTGCAACAGAGGAGACACAGGGAAGGGAGAGGAGACCACAGAGGATAATGAAAATCCAAATTCTTAAATCATAAACCAACATAAATTGGAATTAATTAGGAGTACATGAGGCACATGGGAAATTGTTCTCCCAAATGAGTGTTTTAGCACAAGCAACTTGGCTGATTTTGTCTTTGCCCTCAATAAAGAAAGCAAATATAATGCTGGGTTGGATTTTCAGATCTCTGGCTTCCCTGGAGCCCAAATTCCCATCCCACTCCACACCACAAGCCTCTTCCAGCCATGAATGGGAGCTCCAAGACAAGAATTTACACCTGGCACAAAACAACCACTGATGGGTCTTAAACACAAATCAGATTTTCCTTCATGAAAAGTGACTCCAGGCAGGATTTACTCCTGATTTTTAATTGTCAAAACTTTACTGTTGGCCTAAAAATGAATTGTTTTTAAGGAAAGTTTTGCCAAGGGAAAATTGGGAATTCACAAATATTTTTGAAGCCTACAACCCTGAACACTTCACAGTTTGTTTCTAGAGAAGAGCTTCATTGCTGGCATGCTCCTGACTGAAGGATCACTGAGAACCAAGGGGTTTCCTGGTTCCATTTTTTTATTTCCCCTTATTTATTCATCATCATTAAAAGTCTCTCCCAAAAAAGTGAATTTACATTGGCATCACTCTACAGCCAGCTGCTCCAGTGGGATGTCATGCTGAGTTATCCCTTCACCTTGCAAACCTTTGACTTTTTGGGATGAATCACAAGCTCTTGGAATAAAACCAGGCTGAAAACCAGAGTGTGTTGAGTCCATCAGTGCTGGCCAGGCTCCTCAGCCACATTTTTTTGCTTTGTCCTACAAATACTTCAGGTATCTCTAACTGCTGAGCACATTACAAACATGGCATTGGTAAAGTGCTAGAGAGTTGATTACTCCTGATTTTAATAGAGTTTAAAACTCAGTCATGTAAAGGATATTCTGTCACATTTACTATAAGCAGAGTTATAAATTCTAGAATACAGGAGTTAATAAACTGGCGTGGTATTACAAAGAAGCATTTTGCCCACAGATCAGCTCACAGGAAGCCTTTTTTTCCTTCTGATCATTTCAAAGACATCTTTATGGGAAGCCTTTCATGTTTAGAAAAACATGAAAATCCTGAATGTTCATTCCCATCCAGGATTTTGGAAGGAGCAAGGGATGGATCCCACGCACATGTGATGCAGCTGTGTTATGTACACTGCAAATCTCCCTGCTCCTGTCCCAGGGAGCAGCAGGAATGCCATGACGTGGCAGATCTCTGCTGGCATACTCCTGGCTTTCTTAAAATCTGAAATTACTCATTTTCACACAAAAGAAGCCTACTGGGGGCTTTCAATCAGCAGCAATGCTGCAGGATCCCACTGTGCCCACACAGGTTAGTGGGAGGGAGAGGGACACAAGGGACACAACCCCTCTGTTGAAAGTCCAGCAAGCAGAGTGCTCCCAGTGCTGGAAATGGTGGGAATGGGATGTGCAGGACCCTTAGGAGGGGGCATTTCCATTCCCTCATGCCATCCTGTGTGAGGCAGATGGTCCAGGCACCCTCTGCCATCTGCTGGTCAGGAATCCACAAAGGACATGTGAGGTCGCTGGATTAACCCTGTACCCATCTCCTTTGTCCCTCTGCCAGCAAAACTTTCCAGCCACCCACTCCTTCAGCACCTGTACTGTACTCAACCCTTCCACCTCTGTCTCCAGGGTACCACCTGCATGTGGGTTAAAGGGGAACTCTTCAGTTTTAGGTATGGGTGGTTTAATTTTCCATCCCTGCTCCTGGAGCACACTCTGAGACAGCTATTTCCCCTACAGATTACTCTAAATCTAGGGATAGTGGAAATCCACAGGAGATGGAGCAGCTGCAAGCCTGGTGTTGAGGTATTAGCCACAAAGCAGTGTTTCTCTGAAAAAAAACCACGTTAGGAAATATTTGTGTTTCCTGCCTGTGACCCAATTCCATGCACTGCAATTTTATTAGATTGCTCTTGATTAAAAAAGCAATGCTGCTGCTTTGTCCCTTAAAATTGTTCTCTTTAACAAGTGCTCACTGAGATTAGGGATCTTTGATTTGAATGTGCTGTGAAAATATTAAAAAAAAATCCATTTTTGCCCCCTAGGGCTTTTCAGAGTTTTGTTGGGAGCATAAATAGGTTTTGGGAAGGCCTTTCACTCCAAGACATCCCTGTTTCAACCCCTCCATGAGTATGAATTAAACTCTGCAGGAGTGAATTTTGACCAGAATACCATTAGATTAGACAAGGCTAAATACATAAATTTACAAATGTAAAAATGCATTCTGCAAATTATATATACACATATGTGTGTGCATGTATTTTTAATTATTTAATCTTACCCACACCCACACACAGAGATTTTCTAAATATAAACCACATCTCCAAAAAAGCCCCAAAGCAGTCAAAATTACAAGTCAAAACCAACCCAGACATGCTTAGAACCCAGATTTTAAGTGAAAAGCTGCTTTGTATTATTACCACCTGCTTGTGCACGTCTTGTAGCAGTTTCCAAGCCGTGCTGCACATACAGAACAATCACATTCAGGTTGGAAAAGACCTTTAAGATCATTGAGTCCAACTGTGAGCCCAGCACTGCCAAGTCCCTGGAGGATTATTTTCCCTGCACCGACCCTAGGGATTGCTGACTGACAACCCAAGATCCTCTGAACTCCCCTGCTCTCCAGGAAATAATGCGGCAGGATTCTGACTCTTCCGCCCCTATTAAAATTCCCATTCTGTCTCAGAACAGATTATGCTGGATGAGAGTAAAAAGACTGCAAAAAATGTGATTTGGGGATTTGGTGGTTTCTGGATTTTGGGGAGAAAGCACCACAATATGAGGTACCAGAGTACAGGGATGCACCAGCATCTCCCCCTGCAGCTCACCCTCATGTCCCACCTTGCTCCACCACATCATCCCCCATGATAACCATCCTCACTCTTATTTCTCTCTATTTGCACCCTTTAAACACCTGCCATGTCTCCCAGTTCCCTCAGGCCCTCAGTGGGATTCATGGCCTGGATGCTGCAGGGATGGGGCAGGAGTGTGCCTGGAGCAGGGGATTCCCCTCTCTCCATCAAAGGAAAGGGCTCACCTGGAACTGGGCACTGATGCTGGGTGGTTTTTTCTTCTTGTGGAGGTGGAGCAGAGATTTGGTGATGCGGTCGTGCAGCGTCAGGTTGGTGAGGTGCTTGAGGGACTTCACATCCAGCAAGTGCTGTGGAAAAAGAGAGAATCCATAGAAAATCCAGATGTTACCATCACACCATCTGCTACATCCCTCCTTTACCCTCACAGGGCTTCCTTAGGTGATGCAATCTCAACAGGGAACACTGGGGGATGGCTTCCCTGGCAGGGTGGGCAGGCCCTGGCACAGGGTGCCCAGAGCAGCTGTGGCTGCCCCATCCCTGGCAGAGTCCAAGGCCAGGCTGGATGGGGCTTGGAGCATCCTGGTCTAGTGGAAGGTGTCCCTGCCCATGGCAGGGGGTAGAACTGGAGGACATTTAAATTCCTTCCCAACACAAACCATTCTATGATTCTCCTCACTGTTAATGAGCAGTTCATTGATTAATTGCATCAGTGCCTCTCCAGGTGCAAGATGGACATAGAGAGGAATAAAAACAATGTTTGCTCCTCTCCTGGTGCTCTGCTCCTGACCACAGATGCAGCACCAGTGAGGATCACAAAAAGCCTCATTGTTCTAAGAACAACAGATATCTTGGCATCTCTTAAAATATAATAAATGTAGCCAAGACAGAGGGAAAGTAACAAGGTTGTTGTCTATCAGGTACCAGCTCTCCTGCATCACTTACTTGCTCGTTTCAGTTTAGAGATTTAGTTATTAAATTTCACCAGCATGTACATACTCCTTCTCAGAAGGAGGAAAAATGAGACAGAGCAGCTCCAAGGAGGATGTAAGTGCTCATATCTCTTTCTCCCAGCAGAAATCAGGGCTGAAATCCTCTGGGTTTATATGAATTAAAGAGCCCTGAACAGAGCTGAGTTGACCAAAGTCTTGGTGTAGACACAATGGTCTTCTTCATATCCAGCAGCATCACATGACTGTGCTACAGCCTTAACCCACAAACCACAAGGGGGAAAATGCTGCTTCTCACTCACCTTTGGGAGACTGGGTTTGGCTTTGAAGTTCTTATTTCGCCTGGGGAGATAATAAATGGCTCAGGTTAATCCACAGTGCAATTGTGGAATGGAGGAGTTGATGAAACCAGCCCCTCCACATCCCCCTGAGCAGCTGCTGCCAGTGCCAGCACTGAAATGGGGCTGCCCCTGCACACTGCAGACTGAGAGGGGAGTATCCAATTAATGGGAATGGTTACATTGGAAATGATGGCATGCTGGGAGTTTGGGAAAAGATGCCAGATCACAAAATGATTGACCAGCCTCCTGCTTTCCAAACCCCATGTTCATTCCAGCCACCTTGGGATGCTCCCTGAACCTTTGAGGAGGCTGCAGTGTCAATCACCTGCCCAGATAATTATAATGGAAACTCTGATAAGATGTTAAAAGTGTGACTGCATTACATGGCTGCTGTATCTCCAGCCTGGTGTGACCAGAAGGTTTGTTCCTTCTCTTTCTTCCCTTTGTCTGTCATTCTGAACGAATGAGACAAATTAAATCAGACATGTCAAATGTACTGGGATTGCTCTGACCCAGCTGGGAGACAGCTCCAAGTCTGCTTGGCATCCTGAGAGTTTTATATCCTGGCTATTTACATTGCCCTAACCACCCTTGCTGCTCATTGTGCTCCAGGAATAAAGCCCAGATCCCCTCCTGGGTACTGACATGAGGATGCCATGGGCCCTCTCCAGCAGTTTGCTGTTGGTGGTGTTGACAAATATCCCATCTTTGTCCAGGAAGGTGCCGGGGCTGGCGAGCCTGTTGTGCCTCATCCCCATCCTGCCATTCCAGCCAACTCCGTAGGCATCCCTGGAACACCAGACACCGTTAGGAAGAGATAAAAAACCACAGTTCCATGATAAAAACAGATCCTAAAACAACCCATTGGTAGGAAATCAGCTGCTGCTTTTTTCTTCCCATTGTTCATTCTCTCCCATGGGATGAGTCCCTGGTGCCAGACAGCACATGGAGCCATCATCTACTAAGGCACCTCTCAAAGATCAAATATTCACAAAAGGAACAAATTAACAGCAGGACAAAAACAGCTTCCAGCTCTCCCAGACAGAAACCTGGAGTCTGCAGATACCTCTAGATACCTTTGGTGCCTGAAGGATACAAGGCCATGACATCTGGTGCTGACTCTGGCTCCTCAAATTCACACAATCATTCCATTGGGAAAAGAAAAAGCAAATCTAGTTTGCAATAAACTTGTTATTTGCCACAAAGATGGATGTCAGCTCCAGCTGGATGATGGATTGACCCAGAATCATTCTCTGAGACCTCATTATGAATCAGTCACTCAATTTGGTCCCTTCTGCCATGGAGCATAACTGCTGTGGTCTCCAGAAATGCTCACCTGGCTTCAGAAGTCCTAAAGGAAACAAGGAGAGGAACCAAAATCCTCTCTTGGAGGGATGGAAACTGATACTTGACCAGACTACACATCAGGACAAGCAATTTCCAGAAGTAAGGAGCCTTCCAGTGGTGTCTGGGGGGCATCAAGCCTCTTATGGGCAGCATCTCACCAAAACACTTTTGGCTTGGTGGGTTTTTGGTGGTTTGTTTGGGTTTTAAATCCTAAATTTTTTATCAGCCTTGCAGAAATCATCATACGAAATAAAAGCAATCTAAGGAAGGATGTGAGGGCTGCAACACATCCCCCACCCCCCAATTTATCTCAGACAGGAGGAAAAGGAGCAGGAGGAGACTCCAGGGTGCAGCAGGTCACGAGGATGCTGAAGGACACGGTGGTTTAAACGCGGCCTCGGGCGCCGGCCACTTCTGAGCTCTGACAACAAGGCAGTCCTTTGCCTTAAAGTCCTGGTTTGGATGAAAGGCAAATCTCAAGTGCCACATGGAAATTAAAAATTAAAGGATGTAAAGCTGTATGTTCAGCCAGCTCAAAGCCTGGAGCCAGATCCTCAGAGCAACGTCACCTCGCTGCCTCATCTAAGCACTTCCTAAATTCCTTCCTGATCCTATTAAATCAGCATTCTGACATGGACCACTATTATAAGGAGGGATCAATCACAGCAAAGCAAAACCCCTGGCTAAGTGCTCCAGGACCTGCTTTCTTAAGCATTCCATTCACAGATGGTTAGTGAGAAGCTGGAATATCCAAGTGATCCCTCCTGTTCACCTTTCTTCTCTTTACATCTCAGGTACCATCCACCAAAACAACCCTGTCTGCAGGTGGGAAAAAAAAATCAATTGATGGGAACCACTAAAACTCAACAGCCACTTTTGGGATGTACAACACCATTAATCCTGACCAATCTCTCTGGAAAATCCTAGAAATTCCCACGTGGTTTTGAAAAAAACCAAGAGATACAATGACAGGGACACTTTAGGATGGATACGTTCACATGGTAACAGATGCAGGCTTTTGGTACTTTGGGGTCAATCCCCTCACCTAGCCCAGCCAGCTGCTTCCAGACCAACACCTGCTCAGACAGCCCTGCACATAAAAGTGTCACTAGTGAGCACAAACCAGCAGGATCCCAACCAGCCCAAGTGGTTTTGGTTAGGCATGGCCTGGCCTTCATTTCTCAGCAGCTGGGGAAGGCACTTGGAACGCTCTGCTGAAGCCTGGTTTCCCACCCAGCATGTGCAAACCAGCCATCCACTTTTTTTCCGAGATCAGAGGAGAGCACTTGGCTCCCTAAACCCTCCACAGTGACTTCCTGAGTGATGTCATGCCTCAAACTTGCTTTTAGAAACAGGCCCCGGGCTATCCTGTAGGTTGGATGCACAACCAGGCTTATCAAAGACCACATGATCGTGAGATGGCTTTGAAAGCAATTCCTGTTTAATTTGGAGCTGTAAATGGCCTGCCAGTCCATCTGCTGGGAACCTGCTAATGCCAATCTCTCTTCCAGAGTGTCACCTGCACTCCTGTGCTCACCTCCTCTTGCCCAACAAGTGCAAGATTGGTATTTACCTGAAACACCAACATTCATCAAGGGTGACACCACTCTCCAGATCAAAAGCAGCTCCAATGAAAGGGATCAGAATCACCAGCCTGCTCTGAAAGTACAGGCTGGACCTTGGGGATCTTATGAGACACCTGGTTTGTACTTCCAGAAGGAAGGGGCAAAGGTGACATTTGGGGACCCACTACTGATGATGTCCAAGGGAAGATCACAGACCATGCTATTGAGGTATCACAGGAGTTAGGATGACTTTTTTTTCTACAAATAAAGGCTGAAATTGAGGCTGCTGGTAGGACACAGCTGCTGAGGATGAGGAAGAAAAACAGAGTTCCTCAATTCTGGCTGTTTAGGCTGATTTGTTGCTGTGCTGGTAGGGGCTAAGCCACATAACCAGAGCTGACCACATACGAACTCCACACTAAATAAACACATCCTCCTCCTTGTTTGGGTCAGGAGGAGTTTCCCTGCCTTTACAATGTCCCTTTGCTGAGATAATGAAAATATTTTGGGCTATGAAAATGTTGGCAGCCCCAGCTCCCACACTAGAGTGCCTCCAAAGCTGGAGCTGGGCAGCCAAGAAAAGCCCTGTCCCAGTTTACAGATGCTCCAAAGGCACCAAAGGTTGGATAGAGAAACTGCAGGAATCCTCTTATCTCCAAGGGAAGATCTCCAAAGGGACAAAGTTTCACGTTACGTTATCTTGAGGGAAACTTGCACAATCAGAGGTGCTGGGAACAGGGAACGTCACCTCTGGAGACACCAACCTTCCCTGCTCTGAGTGTTACCAAGGACTGGCTGTCATCACAACCCAACCCATCAGCAGCTGCAGCATTATGAGAAAGGAAAGGAGGGTGGCAAAGACTGAGGTGAGGACAGCCAGGGTTGCATCACCTTCCCAGGACAGAGTGGCATTGCTTGTACCACCTGGATTTCTGCTCAAATTTGAGAAGTGGCACAAATTTATGAATTCAATCCCACCATTTTAAGTAAATTCCATGCTCTCTAATCACTGAAATGGATGTGTAATGATGTGAGAACATTCAGATCTCCTTCAGTAGGGTGCCACTGCCTCTCTCAAAGGGGAGGAATTCAGAGGAACAAGGACATTCTATTCTTGATGGCACTCAGAGAGCACATGGTGAACAAAACCAGGTAGAAGAAGGCACTTTTCTTCCCCTAGAAAAAAAAAGGAACTATGTGTATCTAATTTTTGTTGTGGCCATTTGGCATTAAAGCCATTAAAAACGAGCCTTTGTAATATCCTTGAGGGATATTTAATTTTGTATGGAAGGGAATTGCACTGCGACGCAAGGACTGATTTAATGGGCCCATTTCAGGAGACAGATTTAGACTCCTCTTGACTTGTTCTGGGCTTCTCATTAACGTCAGAGCAGCCAGAAAGACACACCTGGATATCTGCAGCTCCAAGCAGTGGTTGTAGGAGCTGAGGGTGCTCTTATCACTTCCTTCCCCAGCACACACCTGCTCAGACGGAAGCAGAGAGGCACTGTATGCCTTTAGAGGGGTATTGGGAAAATCAGACCTCCTGGGATGAGAGGAGGGATAGCACAAGAGTAGCTGGGAAAAGGATCAGTGCCCAGACATGCCTTGGAAATGAAGACTTTGGCTTCACAAGCAAGTAAACTCTGGAGTGGGGATGGAGAAGGCTTTGCAGAAGAGGCCCAGATTTGTATCTCAAGTGTAGACCTGAGTTTCATTCAGTAGCTGCTTAAATGGTCGGAAACTTCAAGGAGGGATATAAAAATAAAAATGTACCTAAAATCTGTAAAAATCAATCAATTTTGAAGCGAATGTGCTTTTTTACCTCCTGAAAACAAGCAAGCATTTGGCAAAGTACCATCTCAAACTCCATCACTTCCAGGTTTTCTACATTCCAGGGTGCCCAGAGCCGCCACATGCCGTATGCAGTTCTGCACCCAAACCTGTCCTCCTTGAATGACTATTTCCTTGATATTGGCACATTCATTCATTTTTTTAAGCTTCTTATCCCCTCATACACCCATCCCCAACAACTGCTGCCTTTGACACAGGGAAGCTGCTTTTCCTGCCTGCTGTTTAGTCAGGAAAGTGTTTAGATCTGATCACACAGCAGAGAAAGAAGAGAAGAGAAGACTGATAGGTGAGATGGAAAACATGTCAATACAGTCATTTTCAGGTACAGACAGTGCTCTCCCATCCCAGACCAAGGTAAAAGCAGGATCCTTACCGTGGGCTCTTCTCGTTGATGGTGTTGACTCCCTGCAGGTCTGAGAGCGGCGTCCGCGGGCTCTTCCGAGTGATACCTGAAGCAGCACATGAGGAAGATGTTTCCAGCTGGCTCATACCCAAGAGACAATTAGCAGAGCCATCCCCAGAGACAATTAGCAGAGCCATCCCCAGAAACAATTAGCAGAGCCATAGCTGAGGCCTGACTCTGGCGCGGAGCAGCGCCGACGTGTCCTGGCACATGCCGGGCACAGCCGGGTGCCAGGGATGCCATCGCTCCCCGGTGCCACCTCCCTGCCAGAGTCATCACCCTCGTGAGTAACACTGCTTGCTCCAGCCTCTCATTCCTCTCCCACACACACAGAGGGTGTTTTAGGGACATGCTGTCCCAGCTAGCAAACGGGGTGAGGGAAGGAGATGATGGGAGCAGCCACTCACGTTCTCCATGTTCGAGAGATTCCCAAGCTTTCCACTGTGCATGGGATAACCCAGCTGCATGGGCAAAACACCTGGACATAATTAGAATGCTTGGAAAAAAGGTAATTTATTCCTTAGGCACTTGTTCTCTCCCTCCCTCCAAATAGATGGACACGTGCAGCAGGTAGGAAATGCTTTATAGCATTTACAACTTTATAGCATTTCCTACTTTTTATAGCATTTCCTACTTGCTGCACGTGTCCATCTATTTGGAGGGAGGGAGAGAAGAAGTGTCTAAGGAATAAATGAATGCCTTGGAATGAAGACTTTGGCTTCACAAGCAAGTTAATTCTGGAATAGGGATGGAGAAGGCTTTGCAGAAGAGGCACAGATCTGTATCTCAAGTGTAGACCTGAGTTTCATTCAGTAGCTGCTTAAATGGTCAGAAACGTCAAGGAAGGATTTAAAAATGTACATAAAATCTGTAAAAATCAATCAATTTTGAAGCAAATGTGCTTCCCTCCCCAATTTTGAAGTAAATATGCTTTTTCAATATGAAATATATTTCATTTATTCCTTTCCACTTCTTATACTGTTATAGACACTTCTATACTATTTTATAAAGGCTTGATTGCCTATTGAGCCTATATCCTTTGATACCTGGAATAATTTATTTGTAATAAAATATAACTAGTAGAACAATATATTAAATAAAGTATCTGTATTCAGATTTTGTATTCAGCCAAGGAAGCTGCCACACATGGTAACAGTAGCAGCTGTTATCTGCCCTGAAGTGGAAATGTTTTGTAACCAAGCACTTAGGAAGACAGGAGACAATTATTGTAGACAACAAAACACTTCAAGTCACCAAACCACAAAAATATAAAGATCTGATAATGTGGAGTTTGACATGAAAACAGCTGAGCAATTTTACAACTGTCTCAAAATCACTGCTGTGAGACAGGAAAAATCACAGCTCTCACCTCAGCATGGGAAATATGTTTTATTCTACTCTGAGACATCTACAGTGGGGAAAAAAAGCTTTCTAAAAAGAAAAAAATCTAAACTATGGTTTGTAGCAATGGCATATCCCCTCCTCCCAATATTTATAATTCCACTATTTCATGCAGCCCAAGTTAAGAGGTGTCCTGGTGATTTTTTATCCTGGAAGATGAACACAAAGCAAATATACTGAGACCTGAGCCCGTCCTGCTGTTCTGAGCCTGGAATTCCTGAGGAGAAGATGAATTCCTACCAAAGACATCCCTTTAACAGGACATTTCCCACCCTCCTTGCCCTGTTAAGGTGTGGTAACTGCTCATCTTGAAGCTGAGCAGGAGAATCTGTTCATCTTGAATTGGGCAGGAGATCCCTGAAAAGACTGATGGTCCACTTGGGTTAAGTTTTTGCATCTAAAGGTGCCCAAATATTCTGGAAATGTCAACAAAAGAAAACCTGAGGGTGTGCTGTTCCAGGTCGTCCTTGAACTCTGCCTGTGCTCCAAGGCAGGACCAACCAAATCACTCCTGCTGAGGAGGTCTGGCATCTCCAGCACTGGAGGTTTTTGGAAACCAAGGCAGGTAATGCATCTGAGCACTTAACAATACCCAAGCTCAAAACTCTTTTCAATCCCTCTTTTTGCCATTTTAGCCATTTTTGGGTTACATTTCTTGTCCTAGGAGTGTTCTTGTACCTCTTTCAAGACTGGCATTTCTGTGTTCAAAGTCCTGATTTAGAGCACAGAAACCCAACTGTAAATAGGGAAAAATGGGAATAACCATGAATCTGCTTAAAATGTTGCAGTAGCACTTTGTGTAGTTAGTTTTAGACTAAGAAAGCACCTAATGTCTAGCTGGATCTATTTTTAAAATAGATTAAATTAATATATTTTAATATGCCTGGATACTCCACCATTAAGGCCCAGAAGGCTTTACTTGCCTAAACGAGTCCATGAAAAATGGAATTTCCCTGGTATTTCCAAGATTTTTTTAATGCCTACCCTTCTTTTTGGAGCAAAATCTGCCTTCCTACCCTTCTGTCAGGCTCAGACACAGCCTGATCTGGTTTACACTTCAGGCAGAAAATTATTCTGATTTTTGAAGCATATTCCCTTTCCTTCAGCAGGAGTGTCTTGGAAAAATGGACTGATTTACCTAACAGGTCTTTGCCCTTGTTGAGAAGAGTTTTGGATAAGCCCTATGGATGAATACCAACCAGCAGACCTCCAGTGTTGATTCAGAGGTGTCTAAACCCAGTGCCTTGCTCTGGAGGAACTGGTGGTATTAGGGAAGCAGGTGATGGTAAGGGAAGGGAGACCAGTTGGCTCCAGAAGCTGAATACCAAGGGACCTACAGGGAATCTCAATAAACTCATCAAACCCATTTGTTTTCTCTCTTTGTTCAGAGCTAACTGCACAGTTCAAACCAAGGGGATGACCTTGGTTCCTGTCTCAAGGATGATGATGAGGTAAAACCTCATCTGACTTGTGGGAAAAGCCGAGTCCCCGGGGCCAGGCTCGCCTGTGGGGCCCAAAACCTGATGGATTCTGAACCAGAACATTCCACATGCTCCTTGCCAAGGCTGGGAGCCTGGGGAAGCAGGAGCACATCCCGTGGGGAGATGGGAAGGATCTCTGAATGCAGAACAAGAATTACTTGTTTGCCTGGTCAGATGCCAATTCACAAACTGGCAATGTTCTCCTTAGACCCACTCGTTGGATTTATCCCAAGAGATCCCAAATTGTGTGGACTCATCTATATTAGTGAGGTTTTGAGGTGTTGAGCTCAACAGTGAGCTCAGCTTCCTGCTTCCCATTAAATTAAAGCTTGAAGTATCTCTTGAGTTGTATGAATTTCCCTTTTCTCACCTAAGGAAATGCAAACTAAACTCCCCAAAATCTCCCATACTTCTGAGCCAACTTAAAAATGAAATTGATTCATTAATTGCAAGTAAAATTACTCTGCTGATAATTATCTTCCTTTTCAATAGTTTCTTAGTAGTATCAGTAAGGTCATTTGGCACACATTTTATTTGATAATAAAATCAAAAATCAAGTAAAATTTAGTATCAGCCCTTTATCTTTTCTTACAGCAGTGTTGGGAACTTGTAGAGGAAAATAATGTAGTTAAATTAGGAATGAAAGCCTAAATTAAGACCTAAACCACCACTGTTTGCCCAACCCCACACGCTGCAGGAAGCAGAGATATCTGACAGAAGGTTTCTAACAGGAAAACCATATTTATGAAGATTTAACATGCATCTACTGTACTTACCGTGCTCAGATCTACAGAAAAAAAGGTGATTTCCATTTACACCTAAATTTCAATAAGTTTAAGCAAGTTGGGCTGAGGCTTTGCCCATGCAGAGCAGCTCTATTTCTGTCAGCTTTAACAGGCAACATGAATGAAGAGAATGATGGTAGGAAAATAATACATCTAAACACGAGAGCACCAAATATCTATTTAAATATAAAAATAAAATAGAGTAGTGCAGGTAAGAGTGTCCATGTTGTCATGCAGGATGAGTTTATTACATGACAGAGGAGTGAAGATGAAGAAATGGAGACCAAGTGCATCATTCCATAAAATAACATTGACAATGCCTCTGTTTTAAGTAAAAGCCCTGAGAGACAATATTTTCACAAGCTAAAGGTATTTTTGAAGTCCAGTGAAATCCAAATTAAGTTGAATTCCAGCTGTACCAGCTTTGTATCAGGAATATTCTTTATTAATGTCAGTGAGTAATTGGGAAAATTGCCAATAAAACAATTTTTGCAAGATCTCAAGAGATATGGGTTTGCTTTTAACTTGACTCTTCCAACTCTGCCTAATCATTTCCCAACAGGTTCAAAACTGCTCTGAGGCACCTGGTTTGATCATGGAGGGCTCCTCAGGCACTGGTTTTTTATCCTTTCTACATGGAATGCACCTGGTTTCCATTTCTGGACGTGTGAGTGTGGTATCAGAGGGGAGGGTGAGTGGTGGAGCCTTACTGTACTTCTCCTCCTTGCACCTCTGCAGGATCTCTAAGCTCCTCTGATGAACTGGGTGGTGGAGAAAGCTAAAACTATCCACACTTTTCAAAACCGCACATGGCACTGCATCATCATGCCCTTGGGAAGCAAAATAAAAACAAACAAAAAAAATGGAGAGAAGAGAAAGATTTTAGAAGCAGAAGTCAGGAGAGGGGAAGGAACAAGCCCAAAGGAGCTCGAGGGTCACAGGTTTTTGTGCTTGACACAATTTAACTGTGGTTTCCTCCTCACTGTGGCACGGAAGCAATGGGCTGGACCACATCCCAGTCCTAATTATAATCTTCATTAGACAGAGCATAAACACTTAATAATCACTCCAAGACTATTTGGGCAAAAAGAGGATTATTAGATAAATCTTTACTTTTATTAACTTATTTTTAAAATCCCTTCTGTGCCTCCACCCAGTGTTACCAGCAAATCCCTGTCCAGATGCTCCATGACACAACCACCTGGAATTCTCATTGTGCATCCCAGTGCTACATTTTGCTCAGATTTTGGTGATTTAAAAGAAAAATGTGAATTATTTGCATTGAGCACCATTTGCATATTCCCTGAGGGCAGAGAACACAGAGTCTGGAGTTTGGCAGGATAGGTTTGAGTTGGAAGAAGCCATCGATGCGTGGCCAAGAGGCCTTGTGATGGCCCAGCTGTGAGCACAGGGTGGAGGAGAGGTGACACCGGTGACAATGTGCCAACACAGCGTCTCTCTGTCATCGTTGGCCAAGTCCAGGAGGTGCCACACTCCCAGTGAGGCTTGGGGAGGTCACCGTGGAGTCACTTTGTGCCAGCATCTACGGGAGCATTTCATATCAACACATCAAACCACGGGAAAGGACTGATCTGAATTTTCCACAGGAACACTGTCAAGGGGTGTCCTCCTCACCTTAACACCAGCGAGACCTCAAACACCAAGCTTTTGGTTGCTTTCACCTTTATTTGGCAAATGCAGCCTTTTTATTGATTATTTTGAGGACAGTGGTTTTTTGGTGATCAGCTTCAGGAATAAATCTGCAGAAGCCAGTGGGATTATTTTTAAGCAGGAATTACCAAGGAGCAACCCTTGTTGGCTAAATCCAACTGCAGAGCCCATCAAGGACAGGCACAGCTTCAAGGCCACAAAACCTTCATCAGAGCAAGGATTTAGGTGCAGCAAAACCAAGTTTGTATGAATAGCACCATTTTTTCCATTAAGTTTTTGCTATGAATTAGAGAGTTTTGCATAATAAATGAGTATTGAGGACAGCAAAAAAGCCAATCAGCCAATTTTCTTTCCTTAAAAGCTTGACAGTGTTCCTTTAATCCAAGTTCACAAACAAATCCAGTTCTAACACGCAGTTCTATTGGACCATTTCAATCCTCTTTGATAAACTTAGT